>NW_027361676.1:79340000-79532500 GCF_039654945.1 Dendrobates tinctorius
CATTAGTCCGCTGTTGCAGTGTGTCAGCAAGGTGATCTAAAAATAAAAATAATTTCTATTGCTTTAATAAATGGTATATCTTTATCTAGCAGTTGTGTGACTGGTGCAATCTGGGCAGAGATAAACAAACATCACAATTTAGCAGTGGCAATAATTTTCATTATTCCTCTGTTGCAGTGTCTCAGCAAGGTGATCTAAAAATAAAAATAATTTTCCATTGGTTCAATAAATAGCATATCTTTATCTAGCAGTTGTGAGACTGAAATTTCTAGAGGAAATTCAAAAACCTGTTATCCTTAGAGAAAAAAACGCCATATAGTCCATATAGCATATACTAAAGTATATGAATCAATATTTAACACACCATAAAGAAAGTATATTGCTTGGTATGCACCATCCAAACACTTAATATCGCTATAATTGTGCCAGTGTATATTAAAGCTTAAGGCCCTTTTACATCTAGCGATGCACCAGCGATCCAACCAGCGATCCGACCCGGTCAGGATCGCTGGTGCATCGCTAAATGATCACTAGTGAGCTTTCATACAGAAAGATCTCACAGCGATGCAGCAGCGACGCAGCGCACGATACTTACCATTCACACACAGCGATCCTGCGTCCTCCCGCCCGCCTCCACGCGTCGCTGGACGTCACAGCAGGAAGCCCAGCAGGAAGCGCCCGACGAGAAATGGAGCCGGACATTCTCGCGTGATCAGCGATGAGCAGCGGGGGAGCCGGTCGCTGGTAAGTATCACACATAGCGATATCGCTAGCAATATCGCTATAACGTCACAAAACCAGTGACGTTTTAGCGATATTGCTAGCGATATCGCTTAGTGTAAAACCCCCTTTAGTGTCCAAAAAATGCATTTTTTTCACAAATGCTGGCAATATCTTCCAACCATCAAATGAACACTAAATATAGCATTAGTCTCACAATAATAAACTCATATGCTGACTAGAGTTGAGCGACTTTTGGTTTTTTAGGGTCGCGTTTCGTTTCGTGAAACCCGACTTTTCCAAAAGTCGGGTCGAGCAAGATCGTCCGATTATAGGGAAAAGTCGGGGTCGTCCCGAAACACGAAACCCAATGTAAGTCAATGGGGAATAAAAGTCGGCAGTGAGAGGAGGACAGGAAACACACCTGCAGTGCCCATTTGAATGCCAAAAGCATCAATTCTTCTTTCTTAAGCTTGTCAACCTTAATTAACTTCATAATACAAGTTACGCACTGAAAAATGGGGGTTATTTGGCTACAAACTGTGGGGGGGGAGGGCTGGCTCCAGGTTTTCATGTGCCCTGGGCGAAAGAGCGCCCCTTTAACACATACCACAACTCATCATGCTCCGATACGGCAGAGAAATAGCGGTATAGTACAATGAAAAATACCTCACTTTTTACATCTCATGACGAGGCCCATCTATTTCTCCATACAGAATCATTGGTCCCATATAATGTTTGAAACAGTATATGATGAGCTCCACATAATGCTACAGTATATGTTGGTCCCCATGGATGAAGCTCCACTGTCTTATGGGCCCAAATAATGCTCCAAACATAATGGGCCCCATTTCTAATGCTCTAGTGTATAATGGGCCCTGTAAATGCTGCTCCAGTGTCTGATGTCCACCTTTGGAATGTTCCAGTGTATGGTGGGCCCCATCTATCATTCTCCAGAGTATAGTGCCCCCCAAAAATTGCTGTCCCAACATTGAAAACAATCAAATAAGTCTCCTCGCTAGCGAATCCCTGTACTTGTCTGGACAGGTGCTGTAGCTTGCTTAACAGCTCGCCAGCCGTTCTCACGCCCAGTATGGATTACACGTGATTGCACAAAGGTTAGAAAGGGTACCGTATCCCTGGATAACATGTATGGATAGCGTACACATTCAAAATATATGTCTATACAGCATGAGGCAGGCTCAGACGGTGTTAGGCCCAGTATGGATTGCACGTGATTGCACAAAGGTTAGAAAGGGTACCGTATCCCTGGATAACATGTATGGATAGCGTACACATTCAAAATATATGTCTATACAGCATGAGGCAGGCTCAGACGGTGTTAGGCCCAGTATGGATTGCACGTGATTGCACAAAGGTTAGAAAGGGTACCGTATCCCCAGATAACATGTATGGATAGCGTACACATTCAAAATATATGTCTCAGGAGGCAGGCTCAGACGGTGTTAGGCCCAGTATGGATTGCACGTGATTGCACAAAGGTTAGAAAGGGTACCGTATCCCCAGATAACATGTATGGATAGCGTACACATTCAAAATATATGTCTCAGGAGGCAGGCTCAGACGGTGTTAGGCCCAGTATGGATTGCACGTGATTGCACAAAGGTTAGAAAGGGTACCGTATCCCCGGATAACATGTATGGATAGCGTACACATTCAAAATATATGTCTATACAGCATGAGGCAGGCTCAGACGGTGTTAGGCCAAGTATGGATTGCACGTGATTGCACAAAGGTTAAAAAGGGTACCGTATCCCCGGATAACATGTATGGATAGCGTACACATTCAAAATATATGTCTATACAGCATGAGGCAGGCTCAGACGGTGTTAGGCCCAGTATGGATTGCACGTGATTGCACAAAGGTTAGAAAGGGTACCGTATCCCTGGATAACATGTATGGATAGCGTACACATTCAAAATATATGTCTCAGGAGGCAGGCTCAGATGGTGTTAGGCCCAGTATGGATTGCACGTGATTGCACAAAGGTTAGAAAGGGTACCGTATCCCCGGATAACATGTATGGATAGCGTACACATTCAAAATATATGTCTATACAGCATGAGGCAGGCTCAGAAGGTGTTAGGCCCAGTATGGATTGCACGTGATTGCACAAAGGTTAGAAAGGGTACCGTATCCCTGGATAACATGTATGGATAGCGTACACATTCAAAATATATGTCTATACAGCATGAGGCAGGCTCAGACGGTGTTAGGCCTAGTATGGATTGCACGTGATTGCACAAAGGTTAGAAAGGGTACCGTATCCCTGGATAACATGTTTGGATAGCGTACACATTCAAAATATATGTCTATACAGCATGAGGCAGGCTCAGACGGTGTTAGGCCCAGTATGGATTGCACGTGATTGCACAAAAGTTAGAAAGGGTACCGTATCCCTGGATAACATGTATGGATAGCGTACACATTCAAAATATATGTCTCAGGAGGCAGGTTCAGATGGTGTTAGGCCCAGTATGGATTGCACGTGATTGCACAAAGGTTAGAAAGGGTACCGTATCCCTGGATAACATGTATGGATAGCGTACACATTCAAAATATATGTCTATACAGCATGAGGCAGGCTCAGACGGTGTTAGGCCCAGTATGGATTGCACGTGATTGCACAAAGGTTAGAAAGGGTACCGTATCCCTGGATAACATGTATGGATAGCGTACACATTCAAAATATATGTCTATACAGCATGAGGCAGGCTCAGACGGTGTTAGGCCCAGTATGGATTGCACGTGATTGCACAAAGGTTAGAAAGGGTACCGTATCCCTGGATAACATGTATGGATAGCGTACACATTCAAAATATATGTCTATACAGCATGAGGCAGGCTCAGACGGTGTTAGGCCCAGTATGGATTGCACGTGATTGCACAAAGGTTAGAAAGGGTACCGTATCCCCAGATAACATGTATGGATAGCGTACACATTCAAAATATATGTCTCAGGAGGTAGGCTCAGACGGTGTTAGGCCCAGTATGGATTGCACGTGATTGCACAAAGGTTAGAAAGGGTACCGTATCCCCAGATAACATGTATGGATAGCGTACACATTCAAAATATATGTCTCAGGAGGCAGGCTCAGACGGTGTTAGGCCCAGTATGGATTGCACGTGATTGCACAAAGGTTAGAAAGGGTACCGTATCCCCGGATAACATGTATGGATAGCGTACACATTCAAAATATATGTCTATACAGCATGAGGCAGGCTCAGACGGTGTTAGGCCAAGTATGGATTGCACGTGATTGCACAAAGGTTAGAAAGGGTACCGTATCCCCGGATAACATGTATGGATAGCGTACACATTCAAAATATATGTCTATACAGCATGAGGCAGGCTCAGACGGTGTTAGGCCCAGTATGGATTGCACGTGATTGCACAAAGGTTAGAAAGGGTACCGTATCCCTGGATAACATGTATGGATAGCGTACACATTCAAAATATATGTCTCAGGAGGCAGGCTCAGATGGTGTTAGGCCCAGTATGGATTGCACGTGATTGCACAAAGGTTAGAAAGGGTACCGTATCCCCGGATAACATGTATGGATAGCGTACACATTCAAAATATATGTCTATACAGCATGAGGCAGGCTCAGACGGTGTTAGGCCCAGTATGGATTGCACGTGATTGCACAAAGGTTAGAAAGGGTACCGTATCCCTGGATAACATGTATGGATAGCGTACACATTCAAAATATATGTCTATACAGCATGAGGCAGGCTCAGATGGTGTTAGGCCTAGTATGGATTGCACGTGATTGCACAAAGGTTAGAAAGGGTACCGTATCCCTGGATAACATGTTTGGATAGCGTACACATTCAAAATATATGTCTATACAGCATGAGGCAGGCTCAGACGGTGTTAGGCCCAGTATGGATTGCACGTGATTGCACAAAAGTTAGAAAGGGTACCGTATCCCTGGATAACATGTATGGATAGCGTACACATTCAAAATATATGTCTCAGGAGGCAGGCTCAGATGGTGTTAGGCCCAGTATGGATTGCACGTGATTGCACAAAGGTTAGAAAGGGTACCGTATCCCTGGATAACATGTATGGATAGCGTACACATTCAAAATATATGTCTATACAGCATGAGGCAGGCTCAGACGGTGTTAGGCCCAGTATGGATTGCACGTGATTGCACAAAGGTTAGAAAGGGTACCGTATCCCTGGATAACATGTATGGATAGCGTACACATTCAAAATATATGTCTATACAGCATGAGGCAGGCTCAGACGGTGTTAGGCCCAGTATGGATTGCACGTGATTGCACAAAGGTTAGAAAGGGTACCGTATCCCTGGATAACATGTATGGATAGCGTACACATTCAAAATATATGTCTAAGGAGGCAGGCTCAGACGGTGTTAGGCCCAGTATGGATTGCATGTGATTGCACAAAGGTTAGAAAGGGTACCGTATCCCTGGATAACATCTATGGATAGCGTACACATTCAAAATATATGTCTCAGGAGGCAGGCTCAGACGGTGTCAGGCACAGTATGGATTTGACGGCCCAGATTACACAGCGGAGGAGCAGGGAGAGGTAAAGATTGCAAATGCTGGGGCCCTGCCCAAGCAAGGGGGGCCCACTCGTGGGCGTCGGTACTGGCACTGGGCCCCTCATAGTACAGCGGTGTGTCTGACGGCGGGTGTGCACCACCACCGTCAGAGACACTTGATTGCACTATGAGGGACCCTGTGCTAGTGCTCGCGCCCAAGAGTCGGCCTACCCACCTGTCCAGGGCAACGGCACTCGCACGGTGTCGTGCGGTAGGTGGTGACCCCGGCCATGGGGGGGGAGGCAGCACAGTTAGGGAGTTTTAGAAAGTGGCATATGTTGATGTTGGACATTCAGCTGATGCAAAAGGCGAAATAGGTGAAGTACCAGGAAGAGGTGGACCAAAGCAAGCCATTTTTCTGTCACCCTATGTGTCATCAGGGGAAGGTGGGACAAAATCCTTGGAAACCCATGCGTGGTTCATTTTAATGAAGGTTAGATCATCCACATTTTGGGTTGACAGACGGGTTCTTTTTCTGTCAGGATTGATCCAGCTGCACTGAAGACTCTTTCCGATAGCACACTTGCAGCTGGGCAAGCGAGCTCCTGTAAGGCATATTGGGCCAATTCAGGCCAGGTGTCCAGTTTAGCGGCCCAATAGTCAAAGTGGAATGACCTGTGTGGGAGAACATCGATATGGGAGGAAAAGTAGTTTGTTACCATAGTTGACAACTGCTGTCTCCTGTCACTTTCCATCAATGCAGTATTACCAGTTGTGTGAGCGGTATTTGAAAAATCAGTCCACAACATTGTCATGAAACCCCTGTCTCCAACGCCACTTCTGCTGTGTGCACCACGAACACCTCTGCCAAGCTGCCCCCGGCCCGTACGGCTCGTGTGAGAACCATCACCGCTGCTGTGTGCTGGGAATGCCTCAAGCAACCGATTTACCAGAGTTGCTTGTTTATTAGCCAATATTAGGTCAAGGTTCTCCTGTGGCATGATGTTTTGTAATTTGCCTTTATAGCGTGGATCCAGGATGCTGGCCAACCAGTAGTCGTCATCGTTCATCATTTTGGCAATGCGGGGGTCCCTTTTTAGGATCCGCAAGGCATAATCTGACATGTGGGCCAATGTTCCCGGTGTCAATGATGCACTGCCAGTGCTGGGTGGAGGAGCACTTTCTGGCAAATCCACATCCCTCCAGTCACGCACAAACCCTGTACCAGACCTTGCCACGCCAACATTTTCACTTGCCCCACGAGATGCATCCTCCTCCCCTAAGTAATCATCCCCATCATCCTCCTCCTCCTCCTCTTCTTCCTCCACCTCGTCCAGGAGAGGTCCCTGAGCAGACAATGGCTGAATGTCATCAAGGATTCCCTCCTCCTCTTCCTCCTCATCAACATTGGCTGCAGACGCCTGCTCCTTAAGGTGCGTCAAAGTTTGCATGAGCAGACGCATAAGTGGGATGCTCATGCTTAGGATGGCGTCGTCTGCGCTTACCAGCCGTGTGCATTCCTCAAAACACTGAAGGACTTTACAAAGGTCTTTCAGCTTCGACCACTGCACACCTGTCAACTCCATGTCTGCTCTCAAAGTGCCTGGCCGTGTATCCTCCCACAAATGCATTATGGCCTGCCTCTGCTCGCACAGCCGCTCCACCATGTGCAGGGTGGAGTTCCACCTTGTTGCAATGTCGATAATGAGGTGGTGGTTGGGAAGGTGGAGCAATCGCTGCAGCTTCTGCATACGAACGGAGTGTACAGGCGACCGGCGGATGTGCGTGCACAGTCTTCGCACCTTCTGGAGCAGGGCTGTTAACTCCGGATAATTTTTGAGGAAGCACTGCACCACCAGGTTCAAGGTGTGAGCCAAGCAAGGTATGTGGCTGAGTTTTGAAAGGGCTATGGCTGCCACAAAATTACGGCCGTTATCACTAACTACCTTGCCTGCCTCAAGATGTACACTGCCCAGCCATGACTCAGTTTGTCGCTTCAAGTACTTGGCCAGCACCTCGGCGGTGTGTCTGTCGCCCAAACACATCATCTGCAACACAGCCTGCTGACGCTTTCCACTAGCTGCTCGATAGGGGGACACATCATGTGCAACAGTGGCAGCTGCAGATGGAGTGCTCGTACGACTGCACTCTGTGGACGAGCTTTCGCTTCTGGAGGAGGTGGAGGAGGAGGAGGGTCGAACGCCTACAGCCAACTGTTTCCTATACCGTGGGCTAGGCAGCACTGTCCCACCACCGCTGTCCCCTGTGGACCCTGCATCCACCACATTAACCCAGTGCGCAGTGATGGACACGTAACGGCCCTGGCCATGCCGACTGGACCATGCATCAGTTGTGAGGTGCACCTTTCCGCTCACTGACTGCTTGAGTGCATGGACAATGCGGTCTTTCACATGATGGTGGATGGCTGGGATGGCTTTGCGAGAGAAGAAGTGGCGACTGGGTAGGTCATAGCGTGGTACTGCATAGGCCATGAGTTCGCGGAAAGCTGTGCTTTCCACCAACCGAAAGGGCATCATCTCAAATGAGATTAGTTTGGCAATGTGGGCGTTCAAACCCAGTGTACGCGGATGAGAGACTGAGTACTTTCTTGACCTACTCATAGTGTCTGGGAGGGTGAGCTGGACTTGAGAGCTGCATATGGTGGAAGTAGCGGTGGACAGGGCGGACTGAGAGAGGGTTGATGATGGTGATGGAGTTGGTGTTCTTTCTGATGGCCTAGAATCAGTCTTTCGATGATATAACAGTGGGATTCCCTCACTGCTGTGGTCTTGCAACGACACCTCAACATTTGCTGCTGTGCTAACCGGTGGGCTTACAGTGGGGGAAACAATGTAGCGTTGCTGACTACCTTCGTTGTGATCAGTTGCACATGTGGCACTTGAGGTTTGGTGTTGTGTCCACGCTTGCAAGTGCATGCTGGTTAAATGTCTAAGCATGCAACTGGTATTCAAATTTTTCCCTCGGCTAAAGGTCTTTGCGAACTTCTTACAGATAACCTTGGCCTGATCATGAGGATTTTGTTCAAAAAAGTGCCACACTGCACTCTTCCTACTTTGGCAGACATTTTGCGGCCTAGCACGCTGTGATCTTTTGACCCTCTGGACAAGCTGTCCAGCAACTCTTTTGATGTTTGGAACCTGTCTTTGGAGTGCTCCGGGCCTGCCAGATAACAGCTGTTGCGATGTCGATGTCTGCTGTGGATGCTCCTCATCTGAGCTATTGGAAGCAGCACCCTCTTCCCCCAATGGATGCCAATCTGGGTCAACAACTGGGTCATCCATCACCTCCTCTTCTATGTCATGTGCACCTTCCTCTGTGTCACCGTGTATGGTGGTATAGTGTGCGGGAAGGGGCACCTGAGTCTCATCAGGGTCAGAATCTGGCTCTGTACACTGCGAGGACAATGTAGTGCTCTGAGTGAATGTACCAGCAGAATCATCCATCAGCGGCTGTGCATCAGTGCACTCCATGTCAGATTCATCTTGGCCTGGGTAATTCACCATTTGACTTGATAATCCAGGCATGGTATGTGAAAACAGCTCCATGGAGTAATCAGTAGTATGGCCTGCGTCATCCTTCAATCTTGGTTGGGGTGAAGGACACAAGGAAAGGTGTGGTTCATGAACATGAGCTTCCAATGACGACTCAGTGCTTTTACTTTTTACAACTGAAGAAGAGGAGGCGATAGAGCTGGAGGCTGAGTCAGCAATGTAAGACAAAACTTTTTCCTGATGCTCTGGCTTTAAAAGCGGTTTGCCAACTCCTAGAAAACTAAGCGTTCGAGGCCTTATGTAGCCAGACGATGACGCAGGGTCAGCACCTCCTGCATTCGGTCCTATTTTGCTCTTGCCACTACCATCAGATCCACCACCAACACCATCATTACCAGCTGCCAACCCCCGCCCAATTCCACGGCCTCTTCCACCAGCCTTCCTCATTTTTGGTAGAAATGTAGACAAAATCCAACAAACTATATAGTAATGTAAAACAAGGTACAAGGTGTCTATAGGGCAGGGGAGATTTTGAATTTCGGCACACACTTGTGGACAGTGGACACTTTTGGATTGTGTGAGGCCCACTGATATCTGAGCGCTATGTGACAGGCTCGATGGCACTGCTGTGACAAAAGTGACTAGAGGATAAGGGAGATTTTGAATATCTGCACACACTTTTGGACACTGGACACTTTTGGATTGTGTGAGGCCCACTGATATCTGAGCGCTTTGTGACAGGCTCGATGGCACCGCTGTAACAAAAGTGACTAGAGGATAAGGGAGATTTTGAATATCTGCACACACTTTTGGACACTGTACACTTTTGGATTGTGTGAGGCCCACTGATATCTGAGCGCTATGTGACAGGCTCGATGGCACTGCTGTGACAAAAGTGACTAGAGGATAAGGGAGATTTTGAATATCTGCACACACTTTTGGACACTGGACACTTTTGGATTGTGTGAGGCCCACTGATATCTGAGCACTATGTGACAGGCTCGATGGCACTGCTGTGACAAAAGTGACTAGAGGATAAGGGAGATTTTGAATTTCTGCACACACTTTTGGACACTGGACACTTTTGGATTGTGTGAGGCCCACTGATATCTGAGCGCTATGTGACAGGCTCGATGGCACTGCTGTGACAAAAGTGACTAGAGGATAAGGGAGATTTTGAATCTCTGCACACACTTTTGGACACTGGACACTTTTGGATTGTGTGAGGCCCACTGATATCTGAGCGCTATGTGACAGGCTCGATGGCACAGCTGTGACAAAAGTGACTAGAGGATAAGGGAGATTTTGAATTTCTGCACACACTTGTGGACAGTGGACACTTTTGGATTGTGTGAGGCCCACTGATATCTGAGCGCTATGTGACAGGCTCGATGGCACTGCTGTGACAAAAGTGACTAGTGGATAAGGGAGATTTTGAATATCTGCACACACTTTTGGACACTGGACACTTTTGGATTGTGTGAGGCCCACTGATATCTGAGCGCTATGTGACAGGCTCGATGGCACTGCTGTGACAAAAGTGACTAGAGGATAAGGGAGATTTTGAATATCTGCACACACTTTTGGACACTGGACACTTTTGGATTGTGTGAGGCCCACTGATATCTGAGCGCTATGTGACAGGCTCGATGGCACTGCTGTGACAAAAGTGACTAGAGGATAAGGGAGATTTTGAATATCTGCACACACTTTTGGACACTGGACACTTTTGGATTGTGTGAGGCCCACTGATATCTGAGCGCTATGTGACAGGCTCGATGGCACAGCTGTGACAAAAGTGACTAGAGGATAAGGGAGATTTTGAATTTCTGCACACACTTGAGGACAGTGGACACTTTTGGATTGTGTGAGGCCCACTGATATCTGAGCGCTATGTGACAGGCTCGATGGCACTGCTGTGACAAAAGTGACTAGAGGATAAGGGAGATTTTGAATATCTGCGCACAATTTTGGACATTGGACACTTTTGGATTGTGTGAGGCCCACTGATATCTGAGCGCTATGTGACAGGCTCAATGGCACTGCTGTGACAAAAGTGACTAGAGGATAAGGGAGATTTTGAATATCTGCACACACTTTTGGACACTGGACACTTTTGGATTGTGTGAGGCCCACTGATATCTGAGCGCTATGTGACAGGCTCGATGGCACTGCTGTGACAAAAGTGACTAGAGGATAAGGGAGATTTTGAATATCTGCACACACTTTTGGACACTGGACACTTTTGGATTGTGTGAGGCCCACTGATATCTGAGCGCTATGTGACAGGCTCGATGGCACTGCTGTGACAAAAGTGACTAGAGGATAAGGGAGATTTTGAATATCTGCACACACTTTTGGACACTGGACACTTTTGGATTGTGTGAGGCCCACTGATATCTGAGCACTATGTGACAGGCTCGATGGCACTGCTGTGACAAAAGTGACTAGAGGATAAGGGAGATTTTGAATTTCTGCACACACTTTTGGACACTGGACACTTTTGGATTGTGTGAGGCCCACTGATATCTGAGCGCTATGTGACAGGCTCGATGGCACTGCTGTGACAAAAGTGACTAGAGGATAAGGGAGATTTTGAATATCTGCACACACTTTTGGACACTGGACACTTTTGGATTGTGTGAGGCCCACTGATATCTGAGCGCTATGTGACAGGCTCGATGGCACAGCTGTGACAAAAGTGACTAGAGGATAAGGGAGATTTTGAATTTCTGCACACACTTGTGGACAGTGGACACTTTTGGATTGTGTGAGGCCCACTGATATCTGAGCGCTATGTGACAGGCTCGATGGCACTGCTGTGACAAAAGTGACTAGTGGATAAGGGAGATTTTGAATATCTGCACACACTTTTGGACACTGGACACTTTTGGATTGTGTGAGGCCCACTGATATCTGAGCGCTATGTGACAGGCTCGATGGCACTGCTGTGACAAAAGTGACTAGAGGATAAGGGAGATTTTGAATATCTGCACACACTTTTGGACACTGGACACTTTTGGATTGTGTGAGGCCCACTGATATCTGAGCGCTATGTGACAGGCTCGATGGCACTGCTGTGACAAAAGTGACTAGAGGATAAGGGAGATTTTGAATATCTGCACACACTTTTGGACACTGGACACTTTTGGATTGTGTGAGGCCCACTGATATCTGAGCGCTATGTGACAGGCTCGATGGCACAGCTGTGACAAAAGTGACTAGAGGATAAGGGAGATTTTGAATTTCTGCACACACTTGAGGACAGTGGACACTTTTGGATTGTGTGAGGCCCACTGATATCTGAGCGCTATGTGACAGGCTCGATGGCACTGCTGTGACAAAAGTGACTAGAGGATAAGGGAGATTTTGAATATCTGCGCACAATTTTGGACATTGGACACTTTTGGATTGTGTGAGGCCCACTGATATCTGAGCGCTATGTGACAGGCTCAATGGCACTGCTGTGACAAAAGTGACTAGAGGATAAGGGAGATTTTGAATATCTGCACACACTTTTGGACACTGGACACTTTTGGATTGTGTGAGGCCCACTGATATCTGAGCGCTATGTGACAGGCTCGATGGCACTGCTGTGACAAAAGTGACTAGAGGATAAGGGAGATTTTGAATATCTGCACACACTTTTGGACACTGGACACTTTTGGATTGTGTGAGGCCCACTGATATCTGAGCGCTATGTGACAGGCTCGATGGCACTGCTGTGACAAAAGTGACTAGAGGATAAGGGAGATTTTGAATATCTGCACACACTTTTGGACACTGGACACTTTTGGATTGTGTGAGGCCCACTGATATCTGAGCGCTATGTGACAGGCTCGATGGCACTGCTGTGGCAAAAGTGACTAGAGGATAAGGGAGATTTTGAATATCTGCACACACTTTTGGACACTGGACACTTTTGGATTGTGTGAGGCCCACTGATATCTAAGCGCTATGTGACAGGCTCGATGGCACAGCTGTGACAAAAGTGACTAGCGGATAATGGAGATTTTGAATTTCTGCACACACTTTTGGACACTGGACACTTTTGGATTGTGTGAGGCCCACTGATATCTGAGTGCTATGTGACAGGCTCGATGGCACAGCTGTGACAAAAGTGACTAGAGGATAAGGGAGATTTTGAATTTCTGCACACACTTGTGGACAGTGGACACTTTTGGATTGTGTGAGGCCCACTGATATCTGAGCGCTATGTGACAGGCTCGATGGCACTGCTGTGACAAAAGTGACTAGTGGATAAGGGAGATTTTGAATATCTGCACACACTTTTGGACACTGGACACTTTTGGATTGTGTGAGGCCCACTGATATCTGAGTGCTATGTGACAGGCTCGATGGCACTGCTGTGGCAAAAGTGACTAGAGGATAAGGGAGATTTTGAATATCTGCACACACTTTTGGACACTGGACACTTTTGGATTGTGTGAGGCCCACTGATATCTGAGCGCTATGTGACAGGCTCGATGGCACAGCTGTGACAAAAGTGACTAGAGGATAAGGGAGATTTTGAATTTCTGCACACACTTTTGGACACTGGACACTTTTGGATTGTGTGAGGCCCACTGATATCTGAGCGCTATGTGACAGGCTCGATGGCACAGCTGTGACAAAAGTGACTAGAGGATAAGGGAGATTTTGAATTTCTGCACACACTTGTGGACAGTGGACACTTTTGGATTGTGTGAGGCCCACTGATATCTGAGCGCTATGTGACAGGCTCGATGGCACTGCTGTGACAAAAGTGACTAGAGGATAAGGGAGATTTTGAATCTCTGCACACACTTTTGGACACTGGACACTTTTGGATTGTGTGAGGCCCAATGAATATCTGAGCGCTATGTGACAGGCTCGATGGCACAGCTGTGACAAAAGTGACTAGAGGATAAGGGAGATTGGATTGCTTTTAAAAAAGCAGTTTGCGGAGCAGTGGGTAAACAGCAATGCCAGCCTGTCAGGAAGCCTTAGAAGGTAGCCCAACAACCAACACCACTGATACACCACTATATAGCCTCCCCTTGCACTGCACACACAGTGACTGGTGTGTTGTGCAGGCCAAATTGCTAGCAGCAGAAGCAGTTTTTTTTTCTTCTCAGCAGGACAAAAAAAAAAAATTGGGATTGCTTTTAAAAAAGCAGTTTGCGGAGCAGTGGGTAAACAGCAATGCCAGCCTGTCAGGAAGCCTTAAAAGGCAGCCCAACAACCAACACCACTGATACACCACTATATAGCCTCCCCTTGCACTGCACACACAGTGACTGGTGTGTTGTGCAGGCCAAATCGCTTGCAGCAGAAGCAGTTTTTTTGTCTTCTTCCCTGCCTAATGCTCTCCCTACAGAATCAGCAGCAACCTCTCCCTATACTAAGATCGGCAGAAGTAAGATGGCGGTCGGCGTGCACGCCCTTTTATACCCCCTGTGACGCCCACCAAAGCAAGCCAATCACTTGCATGCCCTTCTGAAAGATGGTGGTGACCCGTGCCTATGTCATCACGTTGCCCACAGTGTCCGTGGATCCTGATTGGCTGAAAAAGAGCGCAAAACAAACTTTTGAAACGCGACTTTGGCGCGTAAGTCGCCGACCTCGTGGCCGACCTCATCCTAGGGTCGGGTTTCGTTTCATGAAACCCGACTTTGCCAAAAGTCGGCGACTTTTGAATTTTTTCGACCCATTTCGCTCAACTCTAATGCTGACTAAATAAGCACCCGTCCATGAACAATTCTTATCACGCAATCCAATGAAAGAGATCTCTGAGAATTTAAAAAAGCTGGTAAATGACAGCTTTGAACTTGGAGTGATAGACAAGAATGAAAGTGATTCTGCCCTTGGATGCCCTGTTCTTACTGACCCTACCTCATGCGGAGGTTGGCACCCTTAAACCTGCGCAGTTGCGCCCCCATTCGACGGCAACTGACCCTAACTAACTACCCCTATTGAACCCTGTTATTTAAAGAAAACAGGAAAAAGACAGGCGGTAATTAAGTCCTCTTGGTTGGTTGGTTTTGAGCCAGAATATCAACTTGGCTTTTTTCTGTAGAATCATCTGATCCCAATCATCACCTCGTGATGGAACAACAATTCTATCAATGCCCATAAACTTGATCTTGTTGGCGTTGACTTGATGACAGTTGTTTATATGAGTGGTGATGGCTGTCTCTTTTGTTGGCTATGTATCTCAAAAATTCACCTACCCTACATCTAAACTCTCTCTTGATTTTTCCTACATATTCTAAACCGCATTCACATGTGGCTTTATATACGATTCCTTCAGTGCGGCAATTGATGAAATGTCTGATGTCATATTTTCTTCCTGTTTTATTACTGACAAAGGATTTTCCAACTGTGATTAACTTACAAGATTTACATTTTCCACATTAGTAACAGCATTCTGGCTGTATATAAAGCCAGGTCTGGTTTGGCCGATCAGAAAAATGGATGTGGACCACTCTGTCTCTGAGACATCTGTTTTTCTGAAAAGTTATAGAGGGGGGAAGGGCCAACAAGTTCTCTTAAGTCAGCATCCATACGTAAAATTGGCCAATGGCGCTTGAGAATTTCTCTCAGGCCTCCTGCTCCATTGGAGAATTTGGTGATAAAGTGTGACAAATTTTCACCAGTCTCCTTTACTTTGGGAGTCAGCAACTCTTTCCGATCCCTATTCAATGCCTCTTTATATGCTTGTTAGGCGTCAGGTTTCTGCACCTGCTCTGCAGGAATCCAGAGCCTCACATTCTGCGGTCTCCTGCTGTCTATCTACCGCAGAGGAGATTGCTTTGTAGCAGATCGCTGATTGCCATTGCCACCCGCATTGATCTCCGTTTTTCGGAGCGCGGGATGGAGCGTGCTCAGACCAGACGCAAGGTTACCTTGGCTCCCAACCTTTTTGAACCTCCGGAATTACCCGAGCCAGAGTGTTCACCCCCAGAGCCCATGGAGGTGTCTCGCGCCAGCCTCGAGGCGCGTCCGGCACTAAGTCCCACTCGCAGTTACCACTGTCAGCACTCTGTTCCCTAGGATAACAGGGCCCCACAATGGCCAAACTGTGTGCCACCGGGCAAGATCTTTGTCCCACCTCGCCTTCGGTGGGTGGTCACTAGAGTTGAGCGACTTTTGGTTTTTTAGGGTCGAGTTTCGTTTCGTGAAACCCGACTTTTCCAAAAGTCGGGTCGAGCAAGATCGGCCGATTATAGGGAAAAGTCGGGGTCGTCCCGAAACACGAAACCCAATGTAAGTCAATGGGGAATAAAAGTCGGCAGTGAGAGGAGGACAGGAAACACACCTACAGTGCCCATTTGAATGCCAAAAGCATCAAATCTTCTTACTTAAGCTTGTCAACCTTAATTAACTTCATAATACAAGTTACGCACTGAAAAATGGGGGTTATTTGGCTAAAGTTGTGGGGGGGTAGGGCTGGCTCCAGGTTTTCATGTGCCCTTGGTGAAAGAGCGCCCCTTTAACACATACCACAACTCATCATGCTCCTATACGGCAGAGAAATAGCGGTATAGTACAATGAAAAATACTTCACTTTTTACATCTCATGACGAGGCCCATCTATTTCTCCATACAGAATCATTGGTCCCACATAATGTTTGAAACAGTATATGATGAGCTCCACATAATGCTACAGTATTAGTGTTGAGCATTCCGATACCGCAAGTATCGGGTATCGGCCGATATTAGCTGTATCGGAATTCCGATACTTAGTTCCGATACTTTTTTCATATCGAATACCGGAATCGGAAGTTCCCATAATGCTAGGAGCCCGCTCGATTTGATTCAGCCAATGGGGATCCTCAGAAGTGTGGGCACATCCTGTTAGGCATGTAGGCATGTTAACTACTGGCATGGCTGTGATTGGCTGCTGAAATGATGTCATGATGCACTATAAAAAGCGCTGCAGCCGCCATTTCTGGTCACTCTGCTGTGAATTCAGTTAGTGACAGGCTGCTGTTGAAGACTGTGAGGGACAGTTAGAAATAGCGATTCCACAAAACATATAGTGCTTAACCCAGGCTACATAAACCACCACTGTAGCTTGCTTTTCCCTAGCAGCGCTGTTTTCACAGCTGTCTGCAAGGGCTGTGTGAGTGCAGACCCACGCTGTGTAGTGTGTCCTGCAGGCACGTCTGCTTGGAGGCCGCCCAGCGTGTGTCTCTGCCTCATACACATTTTTCTTTTATTGCTGCTTTTTTTTTCTCCTGTATATTGTGCTTCCATACGTATCCATATACGTTGGTTGCAAACACTAAAGGAGTGGACAGCGGAGCCTTTCAGCAGCCTTTCAGTGCTATAGCCCATTTCTCTGCACTGTTTTTGGCTGTCTGATAGGTCTCTCTGTGTGTGAGTGCAGCTCACGTTGCAGTGTGTTCTACAGCCACCGCTAGCTGTAGTCCGCTCAGCGTGCGTCACTGCCTCATACATAGTCCTTTTTTTGCAGCTAATTTAGCCAGATTTTTGCTCCTATATTAGTGTGCTTCCAACCGCATCCATTGTCATTGGTTGGTTGCAAACACTATATAGGATTAGATAGAGGAGCCTTTTTGCTGGCTTGTGCCCTTCAGGGCCAGCCAGGCTAGTATCACCCTATTTTTTGGAGCCTCATCAATTGCATTGTAGGTTAGTTTCCTGCATTGTAATCACTCCAAAAAGTTTGTGATACTATAGCTTTCAAACTTTGGTCACATCCTTTCCTTTCCCCCCCAAAATAAAAGGAAATAAAGATCACCAAACACTCCACTTTACAGTTGTCTAGGCCACATTAGATCATATTAAAGTGTAGTACACACACTCTTAGCCAAATTAGTGTTTCTTATACTGGTTAGCAGGTGTTCAGGAATAAGAACACTAAGCCACCCCTTTTTTACTTTTCTGCCTATCTTTATCAGTCTACCAAGATGAAGAAGGCAGGGAGTAAGGCACGTGGTCATGGCCGTGGAGTTTCAGCAGGGAGAGGACGGGGGGATTCAGCAGGGAGAGGACGTGGGGATTCGGTGTCTGCTGCGGCCACCAGTGACCCGGCATCCCCCACTTTCACCAGGCAACAGTCCTTCATGCGCAGCTTTGTAGGACCTCGCCGTACCCCACTGCTGCGTGACGAACAAATTGAAGCCGTTGTCGGATGGATGGCAGCTAACGCATCCACTTCAATGACTTCCACATCCTCCCAAGGCCAGAGCACTGAAGAGCAACCATCTGTCTCTTCACCACCTGCCAAATTGCCCAGGCAGTCTGAGAGCCCTGGACAGGAGCCATCTCAATCTTTACTTCTGTTCTCAGAATCTGTTGGCTTGGAAAGAGGTGGCCAGCCAAGCAGCATTCTAGAGCGTGAAGAAGAGGGAGTATGCAGTGATGCGCAACTGCTTTGTCCCTCTGAATCTGAAGAGGCGGGTGGGCCAATGCCTATTGTCAGCACACCTCAGTGCTCATCTGATGATGATGAGACTCAGTTGCCAATTTCTGGTGCGTACGGTGCTGGCGAGACAACCCAGGACCAGCCGGTGCTTGAAGAGGGGAGTGGAGATGATGAGGTCCTTGACCCATCATGGCGTCAGCCACAGGAAGGTGGTGGGAGCAGCTCTGAGGAAGAGATTCCCCGAACGGCCAAAAGAGGAGGGAGAGGGCGGGGGCAGACTTTGTTGCCTGTAGCCTCCACTTTGGCACCCGTGAGGAGCAATCCTCTTCCAAAACACAAAACGGGCGCTCCCAGGACTTGCAGTGCGTGGTCTTTTTTTGACACAGTTGCAGATGACATTTGCTTTGTCAAATGCAAGTTGTGTCATCAGAAAGTGAAACGAGGGAAAAATGTGACCAACCTCAATACCACAAATATGTGGAAACATGTGCGTACCAAGCACGAGGTGGAGTTACACAGACACACTGAAGATGTAGGCCAACCTTTAGCAGCACCTACCACCTCTTCAGCTCGTGTTGGGGCCTCTTCCTCCAGCTCACACACAGCTGGTTCGGCTTCCTCACTGGAACGCCATGGAAGAACCACTGCCACTGTTGTCCAGAGACCCAGTGAAATTCCACCCACTGAACCACGTTCGCAGTCATCAGCACACTCCCAGGACACTCACCAGCAATCGGTAGCACAGGCATGGGAGAAAAAGCGGCCATACTCGGCAAACCATCCCCGAGCACTGGCTCTGAATGCCGGCATTGCCAAACTACTGGCCCTTGAGATGCTGTCATTCAGGCTGGTGGAGACTGACACCTTCCGGAACTTTATGTCATTGGCAGTTCCACAATACAATGTGCCCAGCCGCTTTTATTTCAGCAGGCAAGCCGTCCCTGCCCTGCAAAAGCATGTGGAGGGAAAAATTAAAAATGCGCTACTAAATGCCGTCAGTAGCAAGGTCCACCTGACCACCGATGCGTGGACCAGTAGCCATGGACAGGGACGATACCTTTCCCTCACTGCCCATTGGGTCAATGTTGTGGAGCCGGGTACAGATCTGGAGAGTGGCTCTGTACGTATTCTGCCAACTCCAAGGATTGCAGGAATGCAGTCTGTACATATTGAGTCCTCCTCCTACTCTAGTTCCTCGGAATCAGCACTGCGTGAGCCTGTTAGGCCAGATATGAGCACAGGTGTGGCCAAACGTCAACAGGCCGTCCTTAAATTAATTTCTTTGGGGAATCGGAGCCACACAGCACAGGAGCTCTGGAATGCCATCAAGCAGGAGAGCGATGTGTGGTTTGTGCCAGCGAATCTCCAGCCAGGTTTGGTAGTGAGTGACAATGGCCGAAATCTAGTGGCAGCTCTGGGCCTAGGCAACCTCACTCACATACCATGTCTGGCACACGTGCTCAATTTGGTAGTGCAGAGCTTTCTGAGGGACTATCCGGATCTTGATGCACTGCTGCACAAGGTTCGCCTAGAGTGTGCTCACTTGCGGCGTTCCAGCATGGCAAGATCACTCATTGCATCTCTGCAACGCCGATTCCGCCTGCCAGAACATCGCATCATATGTGACCTCCCCACCAGGTGGAATTCAACGTTACATATGTTGGAGCGGTTGTGTGAGCAGCAGGCAGCAGTAATGGAGTACCAGCTGCATCAGGCGCAAGCAAGTCGCACTGTGCGCCGGACACACTTCACCACCACTGAGTGGGCCACTATGAGGGACATCTGCCAAGTTTTGCGTGCCTTCGATGACTCCACGCGGATGGCCAGTGCAGATGATGCACTAATCAGCATGACTGTCCCCCTCATCTGTCTGCTTCAAAAAACCTTACAAGCACTAAGTGAGGAGGTTTTTGAAGAGGTCGAGGATGAGCAGTCAGAAATGCCATCTGCTTCTGGCAAGTCTGCGCAACGTGCTTCCACACAAAGGCCCAGGCAGGGGACACTTAGTGAGGAAGATGACGAGGAGTCAATGGAGGAGGAGGAACACATCTCTCCAGAGGAGGGAGGTACACAAGGCTCTAGTAGTCAGTGTGTACAGCGAGGGTGGGGTGATGCTGAGCAGGCAGAGATGCTGCCTCAAGCTGGGGACAGCGTTTCCGGTCCAGTTGGCAGTCTGCAGCACATGGTTGATTTCATGCTGCAGTGCTTGTTAAATGACCGCCGCATCGCCAACATTCTCCACACGGCTGATTATTGGGTGTACACCCTCCTAGATCCTCGCTACTGGGACAACTTACAAAGCCTCATACCACAGTTGAACCGGGAGCAAAAAATGCAGGAGTACCAAGAAACACTTGTGCAGGCCATCATGTTCTCCATTCCACCCACAAGTGTTGCTGGTAGTGCTTTTCAAAGCAGCCATGTGGGTAGAGGCAGTGGAGGAAGCTCTGCACAAAGAGGTAGCAGAGGCAGTGCCGCAGGACAAGGCAAGGCCAGTATGGCCCAAATGTGGAAAAGTTTTGTGGGACCGCCACAAACGGCTACACCATCACAGACGGCTCCAGTCAGCAGGAGGCAACGTTTCCGTCAGATGGTGACAGACTACTTGTCGTGCCCTGTTAGTGTTCTCCCAGATGGCTCTTCCCCGTTCAAGTATTGGGTCTCTAAGCTGGATACATGGCCAGAGCTTAGCCAGTATGCATTGGAGGTGCTGGCTTGCCCTGCTGCCAGTGTATTATTGGAACGTGTCTTTAGTGCTGCAGGTGGTGTGGTAACAGACCGTCGCACGCGACTATCCGCCGATAATGTTGACCGGCTTACTTTTGTGAAAATGAACAAGGCCTGGATCTCACCTGAATTTGCCAGTCCTCTTCCAGAATAAATAATTGGCTGGCAACAGGATCCAGGTCTCCTGTTGTGTTCATGTTTTTATGACCTGAACTTTATTTCCTGGGCTACAGCAACGCCCGTTGTTGCTCAGAAGTGCTGTCCACACAGACAAAACACTCGCTCATGTGTAAGTGGGGTTCGGTAACGTCAGCTGATCCCCTGCTGTGTGTACGGCAAAGTGTCCTGCTCCCTCCACAGTCAAACAACCTCAGATTTACACCTGGCTCCAAGTAGGCCTCGGCCTACTACCTGATTTTCCCTGGGCTCCTACACCGCCAGTTGGTGCTCAGAAGTGCTCTCCACACAGACAAAACACTCGCTCATGTGTAAGTGGGGTTCGGTAACGTCAGCTGATCCCCTGCTGTGTGTACGGCAAACTCTCCTGCTGCCTACAACTTCTGACTACCTCTGATTTAATATGTTCTCTGATTTGCCCTCTGTCTCCACTCTGTTTTGAGCATTTCCTCCGGCCTACAACACCGCCTGTTTCTGCTCTCAAGTGCCGTCTGCACAATCCACACTTGTTCCTGTGGTACCTGGGTCCTGTAACATCTGCTCATCTCCAGAGTTGAGCACGGCAATGTCTCCTGCTTTGTCTACATTCCCACTACTTGTAGTGGAAATGTGGACAGAGCAGGAGACATTGCCTGACTCACCTCTAGGGAGAAGCTGCTGTTACAGAACCCCAGTAACACAGGAACAAGTGTGGGTTGTGCAGACGGCATTTCAGAGCAGCAACTGGCGTGGTTGGAAGCCAGAGGAAATACTCGAAACAGAGTGAA
Organism: Dendrobates tinctorius; assembly: GCF_039654945.1. Taxonomy (NCBI): domain Eukaryota; kingdom Metazoa; phylum Chordata; class Amphibia; order Anura; family Dendrobatidae; genus Dendrobates; species Dendrobates tinctorius. The sequence continues at coordinate 79,361,823 of NW_027361676.1, forward strand.
GACAGAGGCCTAATTGGAGTACGTTGACAGTTAGTAGTAGTCTAGAAACAATCGCAAACTGCCACCAAGTAGGCCTCGGCCTACTACCTGATTTTCCCTGGGCTCCGACACCGCCAGTTGGTGCTCAGAAGTGCTGTCCGCACAGACAAAACACTCGCTCATGTGTAAGTGGGGTTCGGTAACGTCAGCTGATCCCCTGCTGTGTGTACGGCAAAGTGTCCTGCTCCCTCCACAGTCAAACAACCTCAGATTTACACCTGGCTCCAAGTAGGCCTCGGCCTACTACCTGATTTTCCCTGGGCTCCGACACCACCAGTTGGTGCTCAGAAGTGCTGTCCGCACAGACAAAACACTCGCTCATGTGTAAGTGGGGTTCGGTAACGTCAGCTGATCCCCTGCTGTGTGTACGGCAAAGTGTCCTGCTCCCTCCACAGTCAAACAACCTCAGATTTACACCTGGCTCCAAGTAGGCCTCGGCCTACTACCTGATTTTCCCTGGGCTCCGACACCACCAGTTGGTGCTCAGAAGTGCTGTCCGCACAGACAAAACACTCGCTCATGTGTAAGTGGGGTTCGGTAACGTCAGCTGATCCCCTGCTGTGTGTACGGCAAACTCTCCTGCTGCCTACAACTTCTGACTACCTCTGATTTAATATGTTCTCTGATTTGCCCTCTGTCTCCACTCTGTTTTGAGTATTTCCTCCGGCCTACAAAACCGCCTGTTTCTGCTCTCAAGTGCCGTCTGCACAATCCACACTTGTTCCTGTGGTACCTGGGTCCTGTAACATCTGCTCATCTCCAGAGTTGAGCACGGCAATGTCTCCTGCTTTGTCTACATTCCCACTACTTGTAGTGGAAATGTGGACAGAGCAGGAGACATTGCCTGACTCACCTCTAGGGAGAAGCTGCTGTTACAGAACCCCAGTAACACAGGAACAAGTGTGGGTTGTGCAGACGGCATTTCAGAGCAGCAACTGGCATGGTTGGAAGCCAGAGGAAATACTCGAAACAGAGTGAAGACAGAGGCCTAATTGGAGTACGTTGACAGTTAGTAGTAGTCTAGAAACAATCGCAAACTGCCACCAAGTAGGCCTCGGCCTACTACCTGATTTTCCCTTGGCTCCGACACCGCCAGTTGGTGCTCAGAAGTGCTGTCCGCACAGACAAAACACTCGCTCATGTGTAAGTGGGGTTCGGTAACGTCAGCTGATCCCCTTCTGTGTGTATGGCAAAGTGTCCTGCTCCCTCCACAGTCAAACAAACTCAGATTTACACCTGGCTCCAAGTAGGCCTCGGCCTACTACCTGATTTTCCCTGGGCTCCGACACCGCCAGTTGGTGCTCGGAAGTGCTGTCCACACAGAAAAACACACTCGTTCATGTGAAAGTGGGGTTCGGTAACGTCAGCTGATCCCCTGCTGTGTGGAGGGCAAACTGCTGCTGCCTCCAAATTGTAACTACTTCAGATTTAAACATTCTCTGATTTGGCCTCTGTCTCCACTCTGTCTCTAGTATTTCCCCTGACCTCCAACACCGCCAGTTCCTGCTCACAGTTGCCATCCACGCATTCCACACGCGTTCCTGTGTTACTGGGGTTCTGTAACGTCAGCAGATCCCCCAATGTGTGTCCGCCACTGTCTCCTGCTCTGTCCACCTTCCCACTGCAAGCGGTGGGAATGTGGACAGAGCAGGAGACAGTGGCAGACACACATCAGGGGATCTGCTGACATTACAGAATCCGAGTAACACAGGAACACGTGTGGATTGGGCAGACGGCTGCTGTACGCATAAACTGGCGGTGTTGGTAGTCACGTGAAATCCTGGAAACAGAGTGGAGACAGATGCCTAATTGGAGCACGTTGACAGTCTGTTGAAGCCTACAAACAATCTAAAACTGCCACCAAGTAGGCCTCGGCCTGCACCCTGGTTCTCCCTGGGCTCCAACAACGCTAGTTGGTGCTCGGAAGTGCTGTCCACACAGAAAAACACACTCGTTCATGTGAAAGTGGGGGTCAGTAATGTCAGCTGATCCCCTGCTGTGTGGAGGGCAAACTGCTGCTGCCTCCAAATTCAAACAACGTCTTATCTTAAACTGCCTCCAAGTAGGCCTCAGCCTACAAAATGACTATCCCTGGGCTCCAACATCGTCAGTTGTTGCTCGGAAGTGCTGTCCACACAGAAAAACACACTCGTTCATGTGAAAATGGGGTTCAGTAGCGTCAGCTGATCCCCTGCTGTGTGGAGGGCAAAGTGTCCTGCTCCCTCCAAAGTCAAAATACCTCAGCTTTACACCTGGCTCCTAGTAGGCCTCGGCCTGCACCATGATTGTCCCTGGGTTCCAACAATGCTAGTTGGTGCTCGGAAGTGCTGTCCACACAGAAAAACACACTCGTTCATGTGAAAGTGGGGTTCGGTAACGTCGGCTGATCCCCTGCTGTGTGGAGGGAAAAGTGTCCTGCTCCCTCCAAAGTCAAAATACCTCAGATTTACACCTGGCTCCTAGTAGGCCTCGGCCTGCACCATGATTGTCCCTGGGCTCCGACAACGCCAGTTGGTGCTCGGAAGTGCTGTCCACACAGAAAAACACACTCGTTCATGTGAAAGTGGGGTTCGGTAACATCAGCTTATCCCCTGCTGTGTGGAGGGCAAACTGCTGCTGCCTCCAAATTGTAACTACTTCAGATTTAAACATTCTCTGATTTGGCCTCTGTCTCCACTCTGTCTCTAGTATTTCCCCTGACCTCCAACACCGCCAGTTCCTGCTCACAGTTGCCGTCCACGCATTCCACACTTGTTCCTGTGTTCCTGGTGTTCTGTAACGTGAGCTGATCCCCCAATGTGTGTCCGGCACTGTCTCCTGCGCTGTCCACCTTCCCACTGCAAGTGGTGGGAATGTGGACAGAGCAGGAGACATTGGCAGACAAACATCAGGGGATCTGCTGACATTACAGAACACCAGTAACACAGGAACACGTGTGGATTGGGCAGACGGCTACTGTACGCATAAACTGGTGGTGTTGGTGGTCACGTGAAATCTTGGAAACAGAGTGGAGACAGATGCCTAATTGGAGCACGTTGACAGTCTGTTGTAGCCTACAAACAATCTAAAACTGCCACCAAGTAGGCCTCGGCCTGCACCCTGGTTCTCCCTGGGCTCCAACAACGCTAGTTGGTGCTCGGAAGTGCTGTCCACACAGAAAAACACACTCGTTCATGTGAAAGTGGGGGTCAGTAATGTCAGCTGATCCCCTGCTGTGTGGAGGGCAAACTGCTGCTGCCTCCAAATTCAAACAACGTCTTATCTTAAACTGCCTCCAAGTAGGCCTCAGCCTACAAAATGACTATCCCTGGGCTCCAACATCGTCAGTTGTTGCTCGGAAGTGCTGTCCACACAGAAAAACACACGCATTCATGTGAAAGTGGGGTTCGGTAACGTCAGCTGATCCCCTGCTGTGTGGAGGGCAAAGTGTCCTGCTCCCTCCAAAGTCAAAATACCTCAGCTTTATACCTGGCTCCTAGTAGGCCTCGGCCTGCACCATGATTGTCCCTGGGTTCCAACAACGCTAGTTGGTGCTCGGAAGTGCTGTCCACACAGAAAAACACACTCGTTCATGTGAAAGTGGGGGTCGGTAACGTCGGCTGATCCCCTGCTGTGTGGAGGGCAAAGTGTCCTGCTCCCTCCAAAGTCAAAATACCTCAGATTTACACCTGGCTCCTAATAGGCCTCGGCCTGCACCATGATTGTCCCTGGGCTCCAACAACGCCAGTTGGTGCTCGGAAGTGCTATCCACACAGAAAAACACACTCGTTCATGTGAAAGTGGGGTTCGGTATCGTAAGCTGATCCCCTGCTGTGTGGAGGGCAAACTGCTGCTGCCTCCAAATTGTAACTACTTCAGATTTAAACATTCTCTGATTTGGCCTCTGTCTCCACTCTGTCTCTAGTATTTCCCCTGACCTCCAACACCGCCAGTTCCTGCTCACAGTTGCCATCCACGCATTCCACACGTGTTCCTGTGTTACTGGGGTTCTGTAACGTCAGCAGATCCCCCAATATGTGTCCGCCACTGTCTCCTGCGTTGTCCACCTTCCCACTGCAAGCGGTGGGAATGTGGACAGAGCAGGAGACAGTGGCAGACACACATCAGGGGATCTGCTGACATTACAGAATCCCAGTAACACAGGAACACGTGTGGATTGGGCAGACGGCTGCTGTACGCATAAACTGGCGGTGTTGGTGGTCACGTGAAATCCTGGAAACAGAGTGGAGACAGATGCCTAATTGGAGCACGTTGACAGTCTGTTGTAGCCTACAAACAATCTAAAACTACCACCAAGTAGGCCTCAGCCTACACCATGATTGTCCCTGGGCTCCAACAACGCCAGTTGGTGCTCGGCAGTGTCTTTGGCACGGGGACTCCCTGTTGCCCAGCCTGGTTCCAGCACGCCTGCTGTTTCCGGGTAGTGTCAAGGTCACTATGCCACCAATCCGTTGTCCTGTCGTCTTGCGACCGGGTTAGCCGACTCTACGGTGCCTGCAGTTTAGGTGACTCCTATGTGGGCTGCGGGAACTGGCACTGAAGGCTGGATCCATAGTGCCAATGGGACATGGACCCCCTGTAGGACTGTGGGTTTCGGTAACTGCGGCCGGCTTGCGGCCTGGCTACTTTGCTTTGAATGGGTACCTTCTGCTACCCACCCGGGATCCAGCACTGTCTGCTGGTTCTCGCCAGAGCCTTTGGCCTAGGTGCCTCCATCTCGGTATCCGAGGTCCAGCACCGTCAGCTGGTCCTTGGTAGTGCTTTCTAGCACAGATACCTCCTGCCTAGTAACCGTGGTCCAGCACCGTCAGCTGTTCCTCGGTAGTGCCATTGGCTCTTGTAGCTTTTGCTACCCATCTGGGTTCCAGCACCGTCAGCTGGTTCTCGGCAGTGTCTTTGGCACGGGTACTCCCTGTTGCCCAGCCTGGTTCCAGCACGCCTGCTGTTTCTGGGTAGTGTCAAGGTCACTATGCCACCAATCCGTTGTCCTGTCGTCTTGCGGCCGGGTTAGCCGACTCTACGGTGCCTGCAGTTTAGGTGACTCCTATGTGGGCTGCGGTAACTGGCACTGAAGGCTGGATCCGTAGTGCCAATGGGACATGGACCCCCTGTAGGACTGTGGGTTTCGGTAACTGCGGCCGGCTTGCGGCCTGGCTACTTTGCTTTGAATGGGTACCTTCTGCTACCCACCCGGGATCCAGCACTGTCTGCTGGTTCTCGCCAGAGCCTTTGGCCTAGGTGCCTCCATCTTGGTATCCGAGGTCCAGCACCGTCAGCTGGTCCTTGGTAGTGCTTTCTAGCACAGATACCTCCTGCCTAGTAACCGTGGTCCAGCACCGTCAGCTGTTCCTCGGTAGTGCCATTGGCTCTTGTAGCTTTTGCTACTCATCTGGGTTCCAGCACCATCAGCTGGTTCTCAGCAGTGTCTTTGGCACGGGTACTCCCTGTTGCCCAGCCTGGTTCCAGCACACCTGCTGTTTCCGGGTAGTGTCAAGGTCACTATGCCACCAATCCATTGTCCTGTCGTCTTGCGGCCGGGTTAGCCGACTCTACGGTGCCTGCAGTTTAGGTGACTCCTATGTGGGCTGCGGGAACTGGCACTGAAGGCTGGATCCGTAGTGCCAATGGGACATGGACCCCCTGTAGGACTGTGGGTTTCGGTAACAGCGGCCAGCTTGCGGCCTGGCTACTTTGCTTTGAATGGGTACCTTCTGCTACCCACCCGGGTTCCAGCACTGTCTGCTGGTTCTCGCCAGAGCCTTTGGCCTAGGTGCCTCCATCTCGGTATCCGAGGTCCAGCACCGTCAGCTGGTCCTTGGTAGTGCTTTCTAGCACAGGTACCTCCTGCCTAGTAACCGTGGTCCAGCACCGTCAGCTGTTCCTCGGTAGTGCCATTGGCTCTTGTAGCTTTTGCTACCCTTCTGGGTTCCAGCACCGTCAGCTGATTCTCGGCAGTGTCTTTGGCACGGGTACTCCCTGTTGCCCAGTCTGGTTCCAGCACGCCTGCTGTTTCCGGGTAGTGTCAAGGTCACTATGCCACCAATCCGTTGTCATGTCGTCTTGCGGCCGGGTTAGCCGACTCTACAGTGCCTGCAGTTTAGGTGACTCCTATGTGGGCTGCGGGAACTGGCACTGAAGGCTGGATCCATAGTGCCAATGGGACATGGACCCCCTGTAGGACTGTGGGTTTCGGTAACTGCGGCCAGCTTGCGGCCTGGCTACTTTGCTTTGAATGGGTACCTTCTGCTACCCACCCGGGTTCCAGCACTGTCTGCTGGTTCTCGCCAGAGCCTTTGGCCTAGGTGCCTCCATCTCGGTATCCGAGGTCCAGCACCATCAGCTGGTCCTTGGTAGTGCTTTCTAGCACAGTTACCTCCTGCCTAGTAACCGTGGTCCAGCACCGTCAGCTGTTCCTCGGTAGTGCCATTGGCTCTTGTAGCTTTTGCTACCCATCTGGGTTCCAGCACCGTCAGCTGGTTCTCGGCAGTGTCTTTGGCACGGGTACTCCCTGTTGCCCAGCCTGTTTTCAGCACGCCTGCTGTTTCCGGGTAGTGTCAAGGTCACTATGCCACCAATCCGTTGTCCTGTCGTCTCGCGGCCGGGTTAGCCGACTCTACTGTGCCTGCAGTTTAGGTGACTCCTATGTGGGCTGCGGGAACTGGCACTGAAGGCTGGATCCGTAGTGCCAATGGGACATGGACCCCCTGTAGGACTGTGGGTTTCGGTAACTGCGGCCGGCTTGCGGCCTGGCTACTTTGCTTTGAATGGGTACCTTCTGCTACCCACCCGGGTTCCAGCACTGTCTGCTGGTTCTCACCAGAGCCTTTGGCCTAGGTGCCTCCATCTCGGTATCCGAAGTCCAGCACAGTCAGCTGATCCTTGGTAGTGCTTTTTAGCACAGGTACCTTCTGCTTAGTAACCGTGGTCCAGCACCGTCAGTTGGTCCTCGGTAGTGCCATTGGCTCTTGTTCCTTCTGCTACCCATCCGGGTGCCAGTACTGTCTGCTGGTTCTCGCCACAGCCTTTGGCCTAGGTGCCTCCATCTCGGTATCCGAGGTCCAGCACCGTCAGCTGGTCCTTGGTAGTGCTTTTTAGCACAGGTACCTTCTGCTTAGTAACCGTGGTCCAGCACCGTCAGTTGGTCCTCAGAAGTGCCATTGGCTCTTGTTCCTTCTGCTACCCATCCGGGTGCCAGCACTGTCTGCTGGTTCTCGCCACAGCCTTTGGCCTAGGTGCCTCCATCTCGGTATCCGAGGTCCAGCACCGACAGCTGGTCCTTGGTAGTGCTTTTTAGCACAGGTACCTTCTGCTTAGTAACCGTGGTCCAGCACCGTCACTTGTTCCTCAGAAGTGCCATTGGCTCTTGTTCCTTCTGCTACCCATCCGGGTGCCAGCACTGTCTGCTGGTTCTCACCACAGCCTTTGGCCTAGGTGCCTCCATCTCGGTATCCGAGGTCCAGCACCGTCAGCTGGTCCTTGGTAGTGCTTTTTAGCACAGGTACCTTCTGCTTAGTAACCGTGGTCCAGCACCGTCAGTTGGTCCTCAGAAGTGCCATTGGCTCTTGTTCCTTCTGCTACCCATCCGGGTGCCAGCACTGTCTGCTGGTTCTCGCTACAGTCTTTGGCCTAGGTGCCTCCATCTCGGTATCCGAGGTCTAGCACCATCAGCTGGTCCTTGGTAGTGCTTTTTAGCACAGGTACCTTCTGCTTAGTAACCGTGGTCCAGCACCGTCAGTTGGTCCTCGGTAGTGCTATTGGCTCTTGTTCCTTCTGCTACCCATCCGGGTGCCAGCACTGTCTGCTGGTTCTCGCCAGTTTCTCAGCCTTCTTGTACCTTCTGCTACATTTCCAAGATCAAGCTTTTTGAAATTGTCTTTGGTAATCCTTATTGATCTCCATGACGATGACCCTGATGACGACGACCCTGAAGACCACACCAAAGAAGACCAGAAATATGACCCTAAATAATAAGACCAAGAGGACAAAGAACATGAAGACAACCACCAAGATACAGAACAAAAGACAGAAGAACAAGAAGCAGAAGAAGCAAAAGCAGAAGAACAGAAAGCAGAAAAACATTAAGCATAAGACTAAAAATCAGCATAGAAGAAATCAAAATTATAAGCAGAAGAAGACTAAGCAGTAAATGGGGGTGAGTCTGTTCCTCCTCGTGGTACCCCTGAAAATGCCTACTGCTGCAGGCCAAACAGAACGCGGACAAATCCTGTTGTAAATCTTTAGTGACATGCAGAACGTAAGGTGTAATCTTATAACTTTTATAGATAAGTACTACAGGAATGCCTGTCACCATAAGAAAATGAAGACAAAGAAGAATAGGAAGAAGATGAAGAAATAGCATATTAAAATTGATAATAGCTGAATAAGAAGAATATGAAGAATGGAAAAAAAAATTAATGGGAAGAAGATGAAGAAGAAGAAGATGAATAAGGTGAAGAAAAAGTTGATGAAAAAAATGCTACTGCTGCGGATCATGAAGGAGAAAGTGTGGGAGAAGTACAAAAGAACGTCAAGAGCATGGAAGTTGTGAAACATACATATCTGACAAAATATAAAAAAGGTTAACATAGTCAATATCTTTTTAACTCCGAACGTACTGAAAAAAAAAATTGGAATTAATGCTATGCCATGTGATTTGAATAAACCACTATGCTTTTAATGTCTTCTCCACCTCCCACAATACATTCTACATGATTCTTATTTGTTTTCAATTATGTAGAATTAGCCAACAAGGAAATAAAGGGCTTTTTTTAATTCCGATACCGGAAGTCCCATTGACTTGAATGGGACTTCCGGTATCGGAATCGGCGATACCCGATATTTTTTTCGTATCGGGCGATACCATCCGATACGATATTTTTGGGTATCGAACGGTATCGCTCAACACTATACAGTATATGTTGGTCCCCATGGATGAAGCTCCACTGTCTTATGGGCCCAAATAATGCTCCAAACATAATGGGCCCCATTTCTAATGCTCTAGTGTATAATGGGCCCTGTAAATGCTGCTCCAGTGTCTGATGTCCACCTTTGGAATGTTCCAGTGTATGGTGGGCCCCATCTATCATTCTCCAGAGTAGAGTGCTTCCCAAAAATTGCTGTCCCAACATTGAAAACAATCAAATAAGTCTCCTCGCTAAGGAATCCCTGTACTAGTCTGGACTCCTCGTCGTCCCCATCTTCCATCTCACTGCACAGTATTTCAACCTTGCAAGTGCTGTGATCCTGAGCAAGCAGGGGGGGCCCACTCGTTGGCGACGGCACTGGCACAGGGCCCCTGATAGTACGGTGGTGTGTCTGATGGCGGGTGGGCAGAACCTGCACTTTCATCTGCAGCTTCCTCTTTGTCACCGTGTAAGATGGAACTGTATATGGGAAGGGTAACCTGAGTTTCATCAGGATCAGATTCAGGCCGTGTAGCGTGCGAGCGGAATGTAGTGGTCTGGGTCAATGTACCAGCAGATTCATCGAGCAGTGGCTGGGCATCAGTGCACTTGTGTCACCCCCAGGAGTACGGTCGCCACAGTGGCATTACCTTCCTCCTAGGGAGTGTGATGTCATGCTTGGGAGCAACGAAGGATCCCTCTAGCAGGTTAACTGATTGGGCGGCGTTATTCCCACGAGTCATGACCCTCCAAACAGCGTTCATGAAGGCAAAGTGTTTGTTTTACGTGGGCAGTATGGTTGCAAAGCTGAACCTTAAAGGAATGTCCAGAAGGGCACCACCAGGAGTGGAGCCTACGGTTAAATTCGACTCCACCTGGGAAACTTCAAACATGCCAGCTACAGAAAAGATGCACACATTGCAAGCTTAATTCCGTTAACGAACGAGACTCCGTCATGCCCCAAGGTCCGAGTCCGGCTTACTAGAGGGACACGTGAGGCTCTGGCACATGAGATTGGCCAATAACTGGTGTGTCATGCCCTTACATGTCCATGGCTGCATGTGCGCTACACTGAAAAGGCCAGCGTTTGTCGCTTACAGGTGCAGATAACCCGCTGAACAGCGTTAGTGATGGGGATCACTGATTACAATTATTACCCGCGAACGATGATTTCCCAGTAAGTGCAGGTCAACCGCAGTTATGGAATTAGGCCTAACCGTCATTCCTGAAAAAATGAAAAACTTACGTGTGCAAACCACAGGTGCTGTAGCTTGCTTAACAGCTCGCCAGCCGTTCTCACGCCCAGTATGGATTACACGTGATTGCACAAAGGTGAGAAAGGGTACCGTATCCCCGGATAACATGTATGGATAGCGTACACATTCAAAATATATGTCTATACATCAGGAGGCAGGCTCAGACGGTGTTAGGCCCAGTATGGCTTGCACGTGATTGCACAAAGGTGAGAAAGGGCACCGTATCCCCGGATAAAATGTATGGATAGCATACACATTCAAAATATATGTCAATACATCAGGAGGCAGGCTCAGACGGTGTTAGGCCCAGTATGGCTTGCACGTGATTGCACAAAGGTGAGAAAGGGTACCGTATCCCCGGATAACATGTATGGATAGCGTACACATTCAAAATATATGTCTATACATCAGGAGGCAGGCTCAGACGGTGTTAGGCCCAGTGTGGCTTGCACGTGATTGCACAAAGGTGAGAAAGGGTACCGTATCCCCGAATAACATGTATGGATAGCGTACACATTCAAAATATATGTCAATACATCAGGAGGCAGGCTCAGACGGTGTTAGGCCCAGTATGGCTTGCACGTGATTGCACAAAGGTGAGAAAGGGTACCGTATCCCCGGATAACATGTATGGATAGCGTACACATTCAAAATATATGTCTATACATCAGGAGGCAGGCTCCGACGGTGTTAGGCCCAGTATGGATTGCACGTGATTGCACAAAGGTGAGAAAGGGTACCGTATCCCCGGATAACATGTATGGATAGCGTACACATTCAAAATATATGTCTATACATCACGAGGCAGGCTCAGACGGTGTTAGGCCCAGTATGGATTGCGCGTGATTGCACAAAGGTGAGAAAGGGTACCGTATCCCCGGATAACATGTATGGATAGCGTACACATTCAAAATATATGTCTATACATCAGGAGGCAGGCTCAGACGGTGTCAGGCACAGTATGGATTTGACGGCCCAGACTACACAGCGGAGGAGCAGGGAGAGGTAAAGATTGCAAATGCTGGGGCCCTGCCCAAGCAAGGGGGGCCCACTCGTGGGCGTCGGTACTGGCACTGGGCCCCTCATAGTATGGCGGTGTGTCTGACGGCGGGTGTGCACCACCACCCTCAGAGACACTTGATTGCACTATGAGGGACCCTGTGCCAGTGCCCGCGCCCAAGAGTCGGCCTACCCACCTGTCCAGGGCAACGGCACTCGCACGATGTCGTGCGCTAGGTGGTGACCCCGGCCATGGGGGGGGAGGCAGCACAGTTAGGGAGTTTTAGAAAGTGGCATATGTTGATGTAGGACATTCAGCTGATGCAAAAGGCGAAATAGGTCAAGTCCCAGGAAGAGGTGGACCAAAGCAAGCCATTTTTCTGTCACCCTATGTGTCATCAGGGGAAGGTGGGACAAAATCCTTGGAAACCCATGCATGGTTCATTTTAATGAAGGTTAGATCATCCACATTTTGGGTTGACAGGCGGGTCCTTTTTTCGGTCAGGATTGATTCAGCTGCACTGAAGACTCTTTCCGATAGCACACTTTCAGTTGGGCAAGCGAGCTCCTGTAAGGCATATTGGGCCAATTCAGGCCAGGTGTCCAGTTTAGCGGCCCAATAGTCAAAGGGGAATGACCTGTGTGGGAGAACATCGATATGGGAGGAAAAGTAGTTTGTAACCATAGTTGACAACTGCTGTCTCCTGTCACTTTCCATCGATGCAGTATTACCAGTTGTGTGAGCGGTACTTGAAAAATCAGTCCACAACATTGTCATGAAACCCCTGTCTCCAACGCCACTTCTGCTGTGTGCACCATGAACACCTCTGCCAAGCTGCCCCTGGCCCGTACGGCTCGTGTGAGAACCATCACCGCTGCTGTGTGCTGGGAATGCCTCAAGCAACCGATTTACCAGAGTTGCTTGTTTATTAGCCAATATTAGGTCAAGGTTCTCCTGTGGCATGATGTTTTGTAATTTGCCTTTATAGCGTGGATCCAGGATGCTGGCCAACCAGTAGTCGTCATCGTTCATCATTTTGGCAATGCGGGGGTCCCTTTTTAGGATCTGCAAGGCATAATCTGACATGTGGGCCAATGTTCCCGGTGTCAATGATGCACTGCGAGTGCTGGTTGGAGGAGCACTTTCTGGCAAATCCACATCCCTCCAGTCACGCACAAACCCTGTACCAGACCTTGCCATGCCAACATTTTCACTTGCCCCACGAGATGCATCCTCCTCCCCTAAGTAATCATCCCCATCATCATCCTCCTCCTCCTCTTCTTCCTCCACCTCGTCCAGGAGAGGTCCCTGAGCAGACAATGGCTGAATGTCATCAAGGATTCCCTCCTCCTCTTCCTCCTCATCAACATTGGCTGCAGACGCCTGCTCTTTAAGGTGCGTCAAAGTTTGCATGAGCAGACGCATAAGTGGGATGCTCATGCTTAGGATGGCGTCGTCTGCGCTTACCAGCCGTGTGCATTCCTCAAAACACTGAAGGACTTTACAGAGGTCTTTCAGCTTCGACCACTGCACACCTGTCAACTCCATGTCTGCTCTCAAAGTGCCTGGCCGTGTATTCTCCCACAAATGCATTATGGCCTGCCTCTGCTCACACAGCCGCTCCACCATGTGCAGGGTGGAGTTCCACCTTGTTGCAATGTCGATAATGAGGCGGTGGTTGGGAAGGTGGAGCAATCGCTGCAGCTTCTGTTTACGAACGGAGTGTACAGGCGACCGGCGGATGTGCGCGCACAGTCTTCGCACCTTCTGGAGCAGGGCTGTTAACTCCGGATAATTTTTGAGGAAGCACTGCACCACCAGGTTCAAGGTGTGAGCCAAGCAAGGTATGTGGCTGAGTTTTGAAAGGGCTATGGCTGCCACAAAATAACGGCCGTTATCACTAACTACCTTGCCTGCCTCAAGATGTACAATGCCCAGCCATGACTCAGTTTGTCACTTCAAGTACTCGGCCAGCACCTCGGCGGTGTGTCTGTCGCCCAAACACATCATCTGCAACACAGCCTGCTGACGCTTTCCACTAGCTGCTCGATAGGGGGACACCTCGTGTGCAACAGTGGCAGCTGCAGATGGAGTGCTCGTACGACTGCGCTCTGTGGACGAGCTTTCGCTTCTGGAGGAGGAGGAGGAGGAGGGTCGAGCGCCTACAGCCAACTGTTTCCTATACCTTGGCTAGGCAGCACTGTCCCACCACCGCTGTCCCCTGTGGACCCTGCATCCACCACATTTACCCAGTGCGCAGTGATGGACACATAACGGCCCTGGCCATGCCGACTGGACCATGCATCAGTTGTGAGGTGCACCTTTCCACTCACTGACTGCTTGAGTGCATGGACAATGCGGTCTTTCACATGATGGTGGAGGGCTGGGATGGCTTTGCGAGAGAAGAAGTGGCGACTGGGTAGGTCATAACGTGGTACTGCATAGGCCATGAGTTCGCGGAAAGCTGCGCTTTCCACCAACCGATAGGGCATCATCTCAAGCGAGATTAGTTTGGCAATGTGGGCGTTCAAACCCAGTGTACACGGATGAGAGACTGAGTACTTTCTTGACCTACTCATGGTGTCTGGGAGGGTGAGCTGGACTTGAGAGCTGCATATGGTGGAAGTAGCGGTGGACAGGGCGGACTGAGAGAGGGTTGATGATGGTGATGGAGTTGGTTTTCTTTCTGATGGCCTAGATTCAGTCTTTCGTTGATATAACAGTGGGATTCCCTGACTGCTGTGGCCTTGCAACGACACCTCAACATTTGCTGCTGTGCTAACCGGTGGGCTTACAGTGGGGAAAACAATGTAGCGTTGCTGACTACGTTCTTTGTGATCAGTTGCACATGTGGCACTTGAGGTTTGGTGTTGTGTCCACGCTTACAAGTGCATGGTGGTTAAATATCTAAGCATGCAACTGGTATTCAAATTTTTCAGATTTTTCCCTCGGCTAAAGGTCTATGCGCACTTCTTACAGATAACCTTGGCCTGATCATGAGGATCTTGTTCAAAAAAGTGCCACACTGCACTCTTCCTTCTTTGGCAGACATTTTGCGGCCTAGCACGCTGTGATCTTTTGACCCTCTGGACAAGCTGTCCAGCAACTCTTTTGATGTTTGGAACCTGTCTTTGGAGTGCTCCGGGCCTGCCAGATAACAGCTGTTGCGATGTCGATGTCTGCTGTGGATGCTCCTCATCTGAGCTATTGGAAGCAGCACCCTCTTCCCCCAATGGATGCCAATCTGGGTCAACAACTGGGTCATCCATCACCTCCTCTTCAATGTCATGTGCACCTTCCTCTGTGTCACCGTGTATGGTGGTATAGTGTGCGGGAAGGGGCACCTGAGTCTCATCAGGGTCAGAATCTGGCTCTGTACACTGCGAGGACAATGTAGTGCTCTGAGTGAATGTACCAGCAGAATCATCTATCAGCGGCTGTGCATCAGTGCACTCCATGTCAGATTCATCTTGGCCTGGGTAATTCACCATTTGACTTGATAATCCAGGCATGGTATGTGAAAACAGCTCCATGGAGTAATCAGTAGTATGGCCTGCGTCATCCTTCAATCTTGGTTGGGGTGAAGGACACAAGGAAAGGTGTGGTTCATGAACATGAGCCTCCAATGACGACTCAGTGCTTTTACTTTTAACAACTTCAGAAGAGGAGGCGATAGAGCTGGAGGCTGAGTCAGCAATGTAAGACCAAACTTTTTCCTGATGCTCTGGCTTTAAAATCAGTTTACCAACTCCTAGAAAACTAAGCCTTCGAAGCCTTATGGAGCCAGACGATGACGCAGGCTCAACACCTCCTGCATTCGGTCCTATTTTGCTCTTGCCACTACCATCAGATCCACCACCAACACCATCATTACCAGCTGCCAACCCCCGCCCAATTCCACGGCCTCTTCCACCAGCCTTCCTCATTTTTTGTAGAAATGTAGACAAAATCCAACAAACTATATAGTAATGTAAAACAATGTACAAGGTGTCTATAGGACAGGAGAGATTTTGAATTTCTGCACACACTTGTGGACACTGGACACTTATGGATTGTGTGAGGCCCACTGAATATCACAGCACTATGTCACAGGCTCGATGGCACAGGTGTGAAAAAAGTGACTACAGGATAAGGGAGATTTTGAATTTCTGCACACACTAGTGGACACTGGACACTTTTGGATTGTGTGAGGCCCACTGAATATCAGAGCGCTATGTCACAGGCTCGATGGCACAGGTGTGAAAAAAGTGACTACAGGATAAGGGAGATTTTGAATTTCTGCACACACTAGTGGACACTGGACACTTTTGGATTGTGTGAGGCCCACTGAATATCAGAGCGCTATGTCACAGGCTCGATGGCACATGTGTGAAAAAAGTGACTACAGGATCACAGAGATTTTGAATTTCTGCACACACTTGTGGACAGACACTGGACACTTATGGATTGTGTGAGGCCCACTGAATATCAGAGTGCTATGTCACAGGCTCGATGGCACAGGTGTGAAAAAAGTGACTACAGGATAAGGGAGATTTTGAATTTCTGCACACACTAGTGGACACTGGACACTTTTGGATTGTGTGAGGCCCACTGAATATCAGAGCGCTATGTCACAGGCTCGATGGCACAGGTGTGAAAAAAGTGACTACAGGATCACAGAGATTTTGAATTTCTGCACACACTTGTGGACACTGGATACTTATGGATTGTGTGAGGCCCACTGAATATCAGAGCGCTATATCACAGGCTCCATGGCACAGGTGTGAAAAAAGTGACTACAGGATCACAGAGATTTTGAATTTCTGCACACACTAGTGGACACTGGACACTTTTGGATTGTGTGAGGCCCACTGAATATCAGAGCTCTATGTCACAGGCTCGATGGCACAGGTGTGAAAAAAGTGACTACAGGATCACAGAGATTTTGAATTTCTGCACACACTAGTGGACACTGGACACTTTTGGATTGTGTGAGGCCCACTGAATATCAGAGCGCTATGTCACAGGCTCGATGGCACAGGTGTGAAAAAAGTGACTACAGGATAAGGGAGATTTTGAATTTCTGCACACACTAGTGGACACTGGACACTTTTGGATTGTGTGAGGCCCACTGAATATCAGAGCGCTATGTCACAGGCTCGATGGCACAGGTGTGAAAAAAGTGACTAAAGGATCACAGAGATTTTGAATTTCTGCACACACTTGTGGACACTGGACACTTATGGATTGTGTGAGGCCCACTGAATATCACAGCGCTATGTCACAGGCTCGATGGCACAGGTGTGAAAAAAGTGACTACAGGATAAGGGAGATTTTGAATTTCTGCACACACTAGTGGACACTGGACACTTTTGGATTGTGTGAGGCCCACTGAATATCAGAGCGCTATGTCACAGGCAGAAATTGGCTAGTGTATCACAAACTACAAGGTGTATGTAGTAATGGGCAGAATAGGAATCTCCCTAGAGTGTAGGTCTGTAAGAACGGAACAAGTCCTCCATTTATCCTTCCACAGTGACACACAGATAGCTTCACTGTGGCCGTGATAACAGCCGTTACACGGTACTGAGAGGAACGTGCACGTACACGGCTGTCCGGTGTACGTAAAATTGTCAAGCTCTGCGTTTTTTAAGTATACTGACACACGCTGTCTCTCTATAGTTTTGAATGTGATCAAACAGCAAATATATTTAACTGTTTGAAAGCTAGACAAAACTAGTAGGTGCAGGTCTGTAAGAACGGAACATGTCCTCGACTTATTCTCACAGAGTGACACACAGATAGCTTCACTGTGGCTGTGATAACAGCCGTTACACGGTACTGTGTGAGGAGCGTACACCGCTGTATGGTGTGAAAAAATGCACGCTCAGTACCTCAGCAGGACAAAAAAAAAATTGGGATTGCTTTTAAAAAAGCAGTTTGCAGAGCAGTGGGTAAACAGCAATGCAGCTGTCAGGAAGCCTTAGAAGGCAGCCTAACAACCAACACCGCTGATCCACCACAATATAGCCTCCCCTTGCACTGCACACACAGTGACTGGTGTGTTGTACAGGCAAAATCGCTAGCAGCAGAAGCAGTTTTTTTTTCTTCTTCCCTGCCTAACGCTCTCCCTACAGAATCAGCAGCAGCAATCTCTCCCTATGCTAAGATCAGCAGAAGTAAGATGGCGGTCGGCGTGCACGCCCTTTTATAACCCCTGTGACGCCCACCAAAGCAAGCCAATCACTTGCATGCCCTTCTGAAAGATGGTGGTGACCCCTGCCTATGTCATCACGTTGCCCACAGTGTCCGTGGATCCTGATTGGCTGAAAAAGAGCGCAAAACAAACTTTTGAAACGCGACTTTGGCGCGTAAGTCGCCGACCTCGTGGCCGACCTCATCCTAGGGTCGGGTTTCGTTTCATGAAACCCGACTTTGCCAAAAGTCGGCGACTTTTGAAATTTTTCGACCCGTTTCGCTCAACTCTAGTGGTCACTGTGGCTACATGCAGACCACAAAACTCTTGGCAGGGTCTAAAAATATATTTGGTCATATGACTCTTGTGCTCGGAATAGCTTCCTTAAACAGAGAGTGAGTACGCCCGCCGACACACTACGGCATTCCACTACTACTTCTGCTCCTGGCAATTTTTCCACTCCTGTTGTCCCTTCTTAAACCTGGCGATCTTGCCGCCTCTGATACCTTCCTCGTGTCCAAGTTTTCCGTGTCACCAGCCGGGACATCAGACTTGCCTTTGGACGAGTCTGAGGCCTATGCCTCTGATGGGCACAAGGTGGTGGATTGGAAGGCTCAGAGAGGAGGGGGCCCTAGGAGGGGGGGTAATGTTAGGCGTCAGGTTTCTGCACCTGCTCTGCAGGAATTCAGAGCCTCACATTCTGCGGTCTCCTGCTGTCTATCTACCACAGAGGAGATTGCAGCAGATTGCTCCAGAGACTAAGTTCCTCTGTTCTCCTACTGGGCATGCTCATGAGACAATCTCCCATTGGAGATCGGGAGTCATGTGCCCAGGTCCTGCTCCAGATCTCATTGGTACATCTCGGAGATCTGGAAGCTTCTGGAAGGTCCCAGCTATAAAAAGCGTGCATGACCGTTCGGCCATGCGCTAGTATAGTCTCTAGTTGCTACTGTGTGAATGATGATGGATGGATGAACCTGCAAATGACTCATTAAGATCCCCTTCCTTTGAAATTACAAATGTGTACAGGGACTTAGATTAGAGTCAGCGTCAGCGCGTGGCAAGCCTCAAGCCACCACAGCATCATCCACAGTGCTAGCGTCTGACATTGCGCTGGCTTCCTTGCTTTGTCGACTAGCGGCAGTGTTCTACGCTGCGCTGCAGTTGCAGCCCTCTTTGGCGTCCGAAGTAGCGATGCCACAGGCATGGTAGGTCTAGACAGACGCAGCTCCTCTGTCTTGGGTCCTGCTCCTGTGACCAGATACCGTGTGTGCATTTACCTGAGTTCTGTGACACTAACAGTCTAGGCCTTGTGTGTTTACCTCTGCTGATATCTGTGAGCAGAGATTGCTTACCGCACTTGGGTGACGTTCAACCCGTGCGTGATATACCGCCATATTGTGCATCTGCCATTACCTAGCAGCTGTGTAACACCTACTGCACGGTGGACCCCGAGTGGCGAACACACTTTATTATTTATTTTTAATTAGTGCGTTCCGCCGTTCCTAACAATGCTTCCCTTAGTACTCTTTTGGGGTATCCTCTTTCAATAAAACGCCTTTGTAAATCATCTGCCTGTTCCTTAAAGGTTTTTAGGTCAGAGCAGTTACGACGTAATCTGAGGTACTGCCCCTTAGGGATACCTTTTTTAAGGGCTCTGGGATGGCTGCTCTCCCATCTTAGGAGGGAATTTGTAGCAATTGGTTTTCAATAGTTACTTGTTACCAATATGCCATTAGGGATTCATTGGATGCTAACATCAAGGAACGACAAGTGTGTTTTGTGCACCTCGTGAGCAAAATGTAGTCACACTTCAACAAACTCCCCAAAAAAGGCCTCAGTACCCCTCCAAATCACAAAGACGTCATCAATATAAAGAAGCCAAAGGGCTATTCTTTCTTCATGTGGGTGGCAAATATCACTAAAAACCGCCGCTTCCTCCCACCAGCCCAGGAGCAAATTAGCATAAGTGGGTGCACAAGTGCTACCCATTGCGGTACCCCTGAGCTGGTGGAAGAACCTGCCTTCAGAAAGAAACACATTGTTCACAAGACAGAATTCCAAAGCTCTCAGGATAAAGCTATTGTGTCTTTTAAATTGACAGCCTCGAGATTGCAGATAGTGGTCCATAGCTTTTAATCCCACCTCGTGGGGAATGGAAGAGTGCCTCTACGTCAATGCTTCCAAAAATTATGTCAGCCTCCAGACACAGGCCATCCAATTTGATGAGAAGATCCTCCGTGTCACGCACATATGAGTTCAAGGCTAGAGTTGAGCGAAACGGGTCGAAAAAATTCAAAAGTCGCCGACTTTCGCCAAAGTCGGGTTTCATGAAATGAAACCCGACCTTAGCGTGAGGACAGCCACGAGGTCGGCGACGTTAGCGCCAAAGTTGCGTTTCAAAAGATGCTTTAGTGCCCTTTTTCAGCCAATCAGGAAGAACGGACACAGTGGGCAACGTGATGACATAGGCAGCGGTCACCACCATCTTGGAGAAGGGCATGCAAGTGATTGGCTTGCTTTGTGTGGCGTCACAGGGGGCATAAAAGGGCGGGTACGCTGACCGCCATGTTGCTCATGCTGATCTCAGAATAGGGAGAGCTGCTGCAGCTGCTGATTCTGTAGGGAGAGCGTTAGGAAGGCAAAAAGAAAAAAAAACTGCTTCTGCTGCTAGCGCTTTTCACTGTAGTTATTGTGCAGTGAAAGGTGAAGATTTTTGCTTTTGTGCAGCAGCGCTGGTGGTGATTAGCCTGCCTTTTAAGGCTAGCTGCATTGCTGTGTGTACACTGGTGTTCAAACTGCTTTTTTAAAAGCAATCCAAATTGTATTGTTTTGTCCTGGTGAGGTAGTGAGCATTCATTTTTTCACACACCGTACAGCGGTGTACGCTCCTTACACAGTACCGTGTAACGGCTGTTATCACGGCCAAATTGAAGCCATCTAAGTGTGTGAGTCTGTAAGGAAAAGCCGAGAAGTTTGTCCATTCTTACAGACCTACACCTTATAGTTTTGTCCATTTTTCAAACAGTTTAGTATATTTGCTGTTTGATTACATTCAAAACTAGAGAGAGACAGCGTGTGTCAGTCCATATACAAAAATACAGAGCTTGACAATTTTACATACACCGTACAGCGGTGTACGTGCACGCTCCTCTCTCAGTACCGTGTAGCGGCTGTTATCAAGGCCAAATTGAAGCTATCTAAGTGTGTGACTCTGTAAGGAAAAGTCGAGGAGTTTGTCCGTTCTTACAGACCTACACCTTATAGTTTTGTCCATTTTTCAAACAGTTTAGTATATTTGCTGTTTGATTCCATTCAAGACTAGAGAGAGACAGCGTGTGTCAGTCTGTGTACAAAAACACGGCGCTTGACAATTTTGCATACACCGTACAGCGGTGTACATGCACGCTTCTCTCTCAGTACCGTGTAACGGCTGTTATCACGGCCAAATTGAAGCTATCTGCGTGTGTGACTCTGTAAGGAAAAGTCGAGGAGTTTGTCCGTTCTTACAGACCTACACCTTATAGTTTTGTCCATTTTTCAAGCAGTTTAGTATATTTGCTGTTTGATTACATTCAAAACTAGAGAGAGACAGCGTGTGTCAGTCTGTTTACAAAAACACGGCGCTTGACAATTTTGCATACACCGTACAGCGGTGTACGTGCACGCTTCTCTCTCAGTACCGTGTAACGGCTGTTATCACGGCCAAATTGAAGCTATCTGCATGTGTGACTCTGTAAGGAAAAGTCGAGGAGTTTGTCCGTTCTTACAGACCTACACCTTATAGTTTTGTCCATTTTTCAAACAGTTTAGTATATTTGCTGTTTGATTACATTCAAAACTAGAGAGAGACAGTGTGTGTCAGTCCGTATACAAAAACACGGAGCTTGACAATTTTACATACACCGTACAGCGGTGTACATGCACGCTCCTCTCTCAGTACCGTGTAACGGCTGTTATCACGGCCAAATTGAAGCTATCTAAGTGTGTGACTCTGTAAGGAAAAGCCGAGGAGTTTGTCCATTCTTACAGACCTACACTCTAGGGATATTCCAATTCTGCCCAATTCTATATACACCTTGATGCTTGTCATACATGAGGCAATTTCTGCCGGTCACATTGCGGTGTTATAGACACAGGGCCTGACAGAATCCAACTGTGTCCTGAAGTGTAGAGAGATTCCAATTCTCCACAGTCCTCTATCCACCTTTCTTACAACATCCAGAATCTGCCTGTCACATTGCGGTGTAAAATAAACAGGGCCTGACAGAATCCAACTGTGTCCTGAAGTCTACAGAGATTCAAATTCTCCACAGTCCTCTATCCACCTTTATTACACCATCCAGAATCTGCCTGTCACATTGCGGTGTAAAATAAACAGGGCCTGACAGAATCCAACTGTGTCCTGAAGTCTACAGAGATTCCAATTCTTCCCACTACTACATACACCTTGTACCTTGTTTTACAGTACCATATAGCTGGTGGTTTTTTGGGTACATTTTCCCCAAAAATGAGGTAATGTGGTGGAAGAGTCCGTGGAAGTGGGCTGGGGTTGGCAGCTGGTAATGATGGTGTTGGTGGTGGATCTGCTGGTAGTGGCAAAAGCAAAATAGCACCTAATGCAGGAGGTGTTGAGCCTGCGTCATTGTTTGGCTCCACAAGGCCTCGAAGGCTCCCTTTTCTGGGAGTAGGTAAACCGCTTTTAAAGCTGGAGCTTCAAGAACAAGTTTTGGCTTACATTGCTGACTCAGCCTCCAGATCTATCGCCTCCTCTTCTGAAGTTTTAAAAAATAAAAGCACTGAATCATCATTGGAGGCTCATGTTCATGAACCACACCTTTCCTTGTGTCCTTCACCCCAACCAAAATTGAAGGATGCGGCAGGCCAAACTACAGATTACTCCATGGAGCTGTTTTCTCATACCATGCCTGGGTTATCAAGTTAAATCGTGAATTACCCAGGCAAAGATGAATCTGACATGGAGTGTACTGATGCACAGCCACTGATAGATGATTCTGCTGGTACATTCACTCAGAGCACTACATTGTCCTCGCAGTGTACTGAGCCAGAATCTGACCCAGATGAAACTCAGGTGCCCCTTCCCGCATACTATACTACCATACACGGTGACACAGAGGAAGGTGCACATGACATTGAAGAGGAGGTGATGGATGACCCAGTTGTTGACCCAGATTGGCATCCATTGGGGGTAGAGGGTGCCATTGCCAATAGCTCAGAAGAAGAGGAGGAGCATCCGAAGCGGGCATCGACATCGCAACAACTGTTATCTGGCAGGCCCGAAGCAGTCCAAAAATGGGTTACAAAAACCAAAAGAGTTGCAGGACAGCTTGGCCAGATGGTCAAAATAGCACAGCGTGCAAGGCCTCAAAATGTCTTCAATAGTAGGAAGAGTGCAGTGTGGCACTTTTTTGAACAAAATCCTAGTGATCAGGCAAAGGTTATCTGTAAGAAGTGCGCAAAGACCTTTAGCCGAGGGAAAAATCTGAGAAATTTGAATACCAGTTGCATGCTAAGACATTTAACCACCATGCACTTGCAAGCGTGCACGGACTACCAAAACTCACGTACCTCATGTGCTACTGCTCCCAAAGAAGGTAGTCAGCAACGCTACATTGTTTCCCCCACAGTAAGTCCACCGATTAGCACACCACCAGCAGCAAATGTTGAGTTGTCGTCGCAAGGGCAAATCAGTCAGGGAATCACACTGTTATTGCAACGAAAGACTGAATCTAGGCCATCAGAAAGAACACCAACTCCATCACCATCATTAACCCTCTCTCAGACCGCCATGTCCACCGCTACTTCCACCATATGCAGCTCTCAAGTCCAACTCACCCTACCAGAGACTATGAGTAGGACAAGAAAATACTCATCCTCTCATCCGCGTACACTGGTTTTGAACGCACACATTGCCAAACTAATCTCGTTAGAGATGATGCCCTATCGGTTGGTTGAAAGCGCAGCTTTCTGCGAACTCATGGCCTATGCAGTACCACGCTATGACCTACCCAGTCGCCACTTCTTTTCTCACAAAGCCATCCCAGCCCTCCACCTTCATGTGAAAGACCGCATTGTCCATGCACTCAAGCAATCAGTGAGTGGAAAGGTGCACCACACAACTGATGCATGGTCCAGTTGGCATGGCCAGGGCCGTTACGTGTCCATCACTGCGCACTGGGTTAATGTGGTGGATGCAGGGTCTACAGGGGACAGCTGTGATGGCACAGTGCTGCCTTGCCCACGGTATAGGAAATAGTTGGCTGTAGGCGTTCGACCCTCCTCCTCCAGAACTGAAAGCTCATCCACAGAGCGCAGTCGCACGAGCACTGCATCCGCAGCTGACAGTGGTGCACACGATGTGTCCCACTATCTATCAGCTAGTGGAAAGCGTCAGCAGGCTGTGTTGCAGATGATGTGTTTGGGCGACAGACACACGGCGGAGGTACAGGCCGACTACTTGCAGCGACAAACGGAGTCATGGCTGGGCAGTCTACACCTTGAGGCAGGCAAGGTAGTTAGTGATAATGGCCGGAATTTTGTGGCAGCCATAGCCCTTTCAAAACTCAGACACATACCTTGCTTGGCTCACACCTTGAACCTGGTGGTGCAGTGCTTCCTCACTAATTATCCGGAGTTAACAGGCCTGCTCCATAAGGTTCGAAGACTGCACGCAGATCCTCCGGTCTACCCCAGTCGTATGCAGAAGCTGCAGCGATTGCTCCACCTTCCCAAGCACTGCCTAATTATCGACGTTGCAACAAGGTGGAACTCCACCCTGCACATGGTTGAGCGGCTTTGCGAACAGAGGCAGGCCGTAATGCATTTGTGGAAGGATACACGGGCAGGCACTTTGAGGGCAGACATGGAGTTGACAAGTGTGCACTGGTCGAAGCTGAAAGACCTCTGTAAAGTCCTTCAATGTTTTGAGGAATGCACATGGCTGGTAAGCGCAGACGACGCCATCATAAGCATGAGCATCCCACTTGTGTCTGCTCATGCAAACTTTGATGCACATCAAGGAGCATGCATCTGCAGCTGAGGATGATGAGGAAGAGGAGGAGGGAAGCCTTGATGACAGTCAGCCATTGTCTGTTCTGGTAACTGTCGTGGATGAGGTGGAGGAAGAAGAGGAGGAGGAGGATGATGATGGGGATGATTATTTAGGGGAGGAGGATGGTTCTCGTGGGGCAAGAGAAAATGTTGGCATGGCAAGGTCTAGTACTGGGTTTGTGCGTGATTGGGGCATGTGGATTTGCCTGAAAGTGCTCCTCCACCCAGCACTCGCAGTGCATCATTTACACCGGGAACATTGGCCCACATGTCAGATTATACCTTGCAGATCCTAAAAAGGGACCCCCGCATTGCCAAAATGATGAATGATGATGACTACTGGTTGGCCAGCATCCTGGATCCACGCTATAAAGGCAAATTCCAAAACATCATGCTACAGGAGAACCTTGACCTAATATTGGCTAACAAACAAGAAACTCTGGTAAACCGGTTGGTTGAGGCATTCCCAGCACACAGCAGCGGTGATGGTTGTCACACGAGCCTCAGGGGCCGGGGGCAACTTGGAAGAGGTGTTGGTGGTGCACACATCAGAAGTGGCATTGGAGACAGGGGTTTCATGACCATGTCGTGGACTGATTTTTCAGGTCCCGCTCACACGACTGGTAATACTGCATCAATTGAAAGTGACAGGAGACAGCACTTGTCAACTATGGTTACAAACTACTTTTCTTCCCATATTGATGTTCTCCCTCACAGGTCATTCCCATTT
The DNA here is from genome assembly GCF_039654945.1 of Dendrobates tinctorius. Classification (NCBI taxonomy): domain Eukaryota; kingdom Metazoa; phylum Chordata; class Amphibia; order Anura; family Dendrobatidae; genus Dendrobates; species Dendrobates tinctorius. The sequence goes on from NW_027361676.1 coordinate 79,386,997, forward strand.
GAATATTGGGCAGCTAAACTGGACACCTGGCCTGAATTGGCACAATATGCCTTACAGGAGCTCGCTTGCCCAGCTGCAAGTGTGCTATCGGAAAGAGTCTTCAGTGCTGCTGGATCAATCCTGACAGAAAAAAGGACCCGTCTGTCGACCCAAAATGTGGATGATCTAACCTTCATTAAAATGAACCATGCATGGGTTTCCAAGGATTTTGTCACACCTTACCCTGATGACACATAGGTTGACAGAAAAATGGCTTGCTTTCGTCCGCCTCTTCCTTGGACTTGACCAATTTCGCCTTTAGCAGCAGGTGAATGTCCCACATCAACATATGCCATTTTGTTAACCTCCCTAACTGGGCTGCCTCCTCCCCCCATGGCCGGGGTCACCACCTAGCGCACGCAACCATGCGAGTGTCGTTGCCCTGGATAGGTGGGTGGGCCGACTCTTGGGCGCGGGCACTGGCACAGGGTCCCTCATAGTGCAATCAAGTGTCTCTCACGGTGGGGGTGCACACCCGCCGTCAGACACACCGCCGTACTATGAGGGGCCCAGTGCCAGTACCGACGCCCAGAAGTGGGCCCACCTTGCTTGGGCAGGGCCCCAGCATTTGCAATGTTTACCTCTCCCTGCTCCTCCGCTGCATAGTCTGGGCTGTCAAATCCTTCACTGGGACTGCCACTACAAATTTGGTGAACTGATAGAAGATGATGGTTAAGACGTAGCTATGCCCTGTCCCGCTGGCCGGGTTCTAGCTTCAGATGATCAATGGCTTCTATTTCTTATGGACATCGACTCACAATGAGATGCAGTAGTGGTTTCTCATCAGCTTTCACAGTTTTCCTACCCACAGACGTGTGACATTCCAGCACACATTTTTAAATGTGCCCTCTCATGCCAATCCAAATGAATCGCCTACGGCCTGTGGCTTCTGTCTTTTGCACTCCAAAGGTACGTGACAGAGCATGATAGGCAGTGAGCACCATGTTTGCATCTCTCCCTGTGATCAAAATTATATGGATATGAGTAATGGCGATGGGATCAACGGTACTGCGATACAGCAACACTTTCTTCACAAAGAAAGGTTTTCGCTGTCTCGACACACTAATTAATTGAGGGTCTGCATCGCCTCTGAGAATTGTGACAGAAGTTAATCTCGTGAATAGGAATTCCTAGATTTCTGCAATCACTAGAATTTATGTCAGTACTTATATGCATCTCATTTCCTATTGCGGAGAGTCTGGACTGTCTTACTGAGACAGAAATATATATGAAAATTTAAAAATACCACCAAAAGTGTATACTGGTGTACGCTTCAAATACATTTCCTTTTTTCTACTTTTTAGATTGTTGTCTAATCCATACTGAGAACATGGAGATTTTAAATATTTAAACTATGCTATATACAGTGGGGCAAAAAAGTATTTAGTCAGTCAGCAATAGAGCAAGTTCCACCACTTAAAAAGATGAGAGGCGTCTGTAATTTACATCATAGGTAGACCTCAACTATGGGAGACAAACTGAGAAAAAAAAATCCAGAAAATCACATTGTCTGTTTTTTTTTCATTTTATTTGCATATTATGGTGGAAAATAAGTATTTGGTCAGAAACAAAATTTCATCTCAATACTTTGTGATATATCCTTTGTTGGCAATGACAGAGGTCAAACGTTTTCTGTAAGTCTTCACAAGGTTGCCACACACTGTTGTTGGTATGTTGGCCCATTCCTCCATGCAGATCTCCTCTAGAGCAGTGATGTTTTTGGCTTTTCGCTTGGCAACACGGACTTTCAACTCCCTCCAAAGGTTTTCTATAGGGTTGAGATCTGGAGACTGGCTAGGCCACTCCACGACCTTGAAATGCTTCTTACGAAGCCACTCCTTCGTTGCCCTGGCGGTGTGCATTGGATCATTGTCATGTTGAAAGACCCAGCCACGTTTCATCTTCAATGCCCTTGCTGATGGAAGGAGGTTTGCACTCAAAATCTCACGATACATGGCCCCATTCATTCTTTCATGTACCCGGATCAGTCGTCCTGGCCCCTTTGCAGAGAAACAGCCCCAAAGCATGATGTTTCCACCACCATGCTTTACAGTAGGTATGGTGTTTGATGGATGCAACTCAGTATTCTTTTTCCTCCAAACACGACAAGTTGTGTTTCTACCAAACAGTTCCAGTTTGGTTTCATCAGACCATAGGACATTCTCCCAAAACTCCTCTGGATCATCCAAATGCTCTCTATCAAACTTCAGACGGGCCCGGACATGTACAGGCTGCTGTTCACATTAAACGGCAGCCCTGCCCTGCCCTAGGCTTTATTTGATTACACACCTGTATCTGGGCCTGGATCGTCCTTTATCTGTGGTGCTGGTCAGGCAGTGTGGAGGTTGGACCTGAAATGTTTGCATGGACCTGGCTAATCTTTACCTGCGCTTGTCCTCTCTGGTGCCATAGGAGCGATTCTGAAATGCTTGAGGTACAGTGTGCATGTAAACAGGTCTTGCTTTTATACATTTAGGAGGCCGTAATGGCACAGCGAACATAAAAAACGTAGAGTAGGACTCCCCATACGAGACTGCCTTGACGTGGCGGGGTAGCTCAAACAATTGATCAATTTTTTGCTAAATGTCTCATTTTTGAATACAGATAGAAACCTATGTGTGTTTTCACACTTTATGTATTACGTTCTGACCACAAGCAGCGCTGGCTTCTCCCCCTCTTTTTTCATGCTTTACAGTAGGTATGGTGTTTGATGGATTGCAACTCAGTATTCTTTTTCCTCCAAACACGACAAGTTGTGTTTCTACCAAACAGTTCCAGTTTGGTTTCATCAGACCATAGGACATTCTCCCAAAACTCCTCTGGATCATCCAAATGCTCTCTAGCAAACTTCAGACGGGCCCAGACATGTACAGGCTTAAGCAGTGGGACACGTCTGGCACTGCAGGATCTGAGTCCATGGTGGCGTAGTGTGTTACTTATGGTAGGCCTTGTTACATTGGTCCCAGCTCTCTGCAGTTGATTCACTAGGTCCCCCCGCGTGGTTCTGGGATTTTTGCTCACCGTTCTTGTGATCATTCTGACCCCACGGGGTGGGATTTTGCGTGGAGCACCAGATCGAGGGAGATTATCAGTGGTCTTGTATGTCTTCCATTTTCTAATTATTGCTCCCACAGTTGATTTCTTCACTCCAAGCTGGTTGGCTATTGCAGATTCAGTCTTCCCAGCCTGGTGCAGGGCTACAATTTTGTTTCTGGTGTCCTTTGACAGCTCTTTGGTCTTCACCATAGTGGAGTTTGGAGTCAGACTGTTTGAGGGTGTGCACAGGTGTCTTTTTATACTGATAACAAGTTTAAACAGGTGCCATTACTACAGGTAATGAGTGGAGGAAAGAGGAGACTCTTAAAGAAGAAGTTACAGGTCTGAGAGCCAGAAATCTTGATTGCTTGTTTCTGACCAAATACTTATTTTCCACCATAATATGCAAATAAAATGAAAAAAAAAACAGACAATGTGATTTTCTGGATTTTTTTTTCTCAGTTTGTCTCCCATAGTTGAGGTCTACCTATGATGTAAATTACAGACGCCTCTCATCTTTTTAAGTGGTGGAACTTGCACTATTGCTGACTGACTAAATACTTTTTTGCCCCACTGTATACCTGCTATCCAGTGATAATGTACCCTTTCTCAACAATGTACAAGCTGGTCAAATCCATACTGGGCCTGAGACCTTCTGAGCCTGCCTCCTGATATATAGACATAGGTTTTTAATGTGTAAACTATGCTATACATACCTGTAATCCGGTGATACGGTACCCTTTCTCACCTTTGTCCAATCACATCTAATCCATACTGGGCCTGAGACCGTCTGAGCCTGCCTCCTGTTATATAGACCTACGTTTTTAATGTGTAAGCTATGCTATACATACCTGTTATCCAGTGATACGGTACCCTTTCTCACCTTTGTCCAATCACGTCTAATCCATACTGGGCCTGAGACCATCAGAGCCTGTCTCCAGATATATAGACATAGGTTTTCAATGTGTAAACTATGCTACATATATACGTGTTACCCGGTGAAACTGTACCCTTTATCAACTTTCTAGAATCTTGTCAAATCCATACTGGGCCTGAGAACGGCTGCCTAGCTGTTAAGCAAGCTACAGCAACTGTGGTTTGGACACGTAATTTTTTGCATTTTTTCAGGAATGCCGGTTAGGCCTAATTCAGGAATTGGTGTTGACCTGCACTTACTGGGAAATCATCGTTCACGGGGAATAATTGGAATCACAGATCCCCATCACTAATGGTGTTCTGCTGGTTATCTGCACCTGTAAGCGACAAAAGCTGTTCCTTTCAGTGTAGCGTGCATGTAGCCCCGGACATGTAACGCCATGATAGACCATGATAGTGCCAAAGCCTCGCGTATCCCTCTAGTAAGCTTGACGCGTACCGCAGGGGCATGCCAGAGTCTCGTTTGTTAACGGAATAAATCTGACAAATTGTAGCACAACTACAAACGGACATACTACACCACAAACACAATTGACAAAGCTTTCAATATGTGCATCTTTTCTTGAGGTGGCATGGTTGTGGTTTCCCGGGTGGAGTCCAATTAAGCCACAGGCTCCACTCCTGGTGGTGCCCTTTTGGACATTCCTTTAAGGTTCAGCTTTGCAATCATACTGCCCCCTTGAAAGCAAACACTTCGCCTTCATGGACGCTGTTTGGAGGTTCGTGGGAATAACGCCGCCCGATCGCCAGTTGGCATAATTTATTGGTGGGAAGTCCGACGGTATATGATCGTGTTCGATTTCAGAATCTTTTTTTTTTGGCTGGTATTTTACATTTTTATTCCATCCTTTCTTGACTTCATAAGAGAATGACAAGCCTATATCTGAGTCTCCTCCACCTCCTCCTTTTACTCCTCCACCTCTTTTCTAAATGTAGTTGCCTTTTTCCATATGTAATTTTTGTCTTCTGAGCATTTTCTCTGCTTTGGGACACCTTTTAAGGTGTTTTGTATTTGTTTTCTATGTGTTTGTATGTGTTTGTGTTTGTGTTTGCCTGCCATTGTTTTCAATGGGGTTCGACGAACATTCGACGAACTTGCCTCCTGTGTGACGAACCAAAACACTAGCGTGGTGGCTCAACACTACTCCTGATATATAGACATACATTGTTAATGTTTAAACTATGCTATATATACCTGCTATCTGATGATACTGTACACTTTGTCTACTTTTTATATTCTTGTCTAATCCATACTGAGCCTGTGAGCGTCTCTGTGACTGATGGAATATATATGGAGATTGACAATTATCCTTTGACTGAATAGAGCTGTACATTTCTGATATAGTGCCATATATCTGATGTTATTTTGTGTCTATTTTGTGCAAAAGTTTGAAGTTTGGTGGAGAGGCTGCGGACGTGAGCGCGGGGGGGCCAGCTGGTGATGATGGTGGTGGTGCATCTGCTGGTAGTGGCAAAAGCACAATAGCAGCTAAGGCAGGAGGTGTTGAGCCTGTGTCATGGTCTGGCTCCGGAATGCCAGGAATTATACCTTTTCTGGGAGTAGGTTAACCGCTTTTAAAGGCGGAGCATGAGGAACTGGTTTTGGCTTACATTGCCGAAACAGACTCCTTCAAATATGCCCGCCTCTTCTGAAGTTTCAAAAAATGCAAGCACTGAGTGGTCAAGTGTTGACTCCTGGTCAGGAAGAACCCCTTTCCTTGTGTCCTGCACCCCCACCCAAACTGAATGAGGCAGCAGGCCACACTTCACATTAGTCCATGTAGCTCTTTCTATCATACCATGCCTGGGTTATCAAGTCAAATCGTGAATTCCCCAGTCCAAGATGAATCTGTCATGGAGTGTGGGTGGCCAGACAGGGCAGTGGGGTTAATCGGTACCGGGCCGGTGTCTCACAGGGATGTGTCACGGTGGTGGTGACCCGTTCCGTAGCCCTGCGCGTCCTTGCAAAGGGGTGAATTACGTTTATAGGTGAATGATACGTGACGCCACCTCTGGTTTCTGATTAGATTGACCAGCGCTGCAGTGTCGCTTCTGTGGGACAGATGTTGTGGTGCAGCTAAGATGTAGAAGACTTGCACAGGTAGGGCCGTAGTCGCAGGGCAGATGAAAGAGTTTGGAGATGGTGTGCAGTGCAGGATGTAGCTGAGCTGTGCGCCAGGTGCAGGATAAAGATGACAGGCACAGTCGTGCAGTTCCATTACCTGTACTTGGTAGGTGCTGTCCAGGACCCAGAGTACAGATGGAGAAGGAGTTGGTCAGCCTGGAAGCCAATTTGGATTTCTCTCTCTGCAGATAGGTAGTGTGGCCTCCATTCTAGCACTTATCTGAGGTACTCGCAGTGCTGAGTTCAATGAAGTTCCCCCTGTTGACTCTCTTTTGGAACTTTCTCGTATGGCTGGCAGCCGTATCTGTTGTGAGCTCATTTTCTCGTTCACCTTTGATGTCCGATGAACTCCCTCTGCTGGTGAAAGGAGGTGGTGAAACTGATTTGGAAGGGAGAAACCTGTCACCTGAACAGGTGGATTGCGATTGGACATCTGGAATCTATGAGTGGATATAAGGTAGCCGACGCCCTGTAGGGTTGCTGGTGATAGCTCTGCTCTGAGCTCTGGCCTCCAGTTTAGTTCCTGTCTTCTAAAGCTAAGTTTTGCTCTGTTATTGTTCCATGAGATTTTGTCTGATTTGCTTAGTTTTGTGTTCTGCCAGCCCCGGCTGGGGCTCTGATGAATTTCCATTTTTGTCCCTGATCGGTTAAATCTCTTTTGCTCTGTCTTCAGAATATATCGGAGTGCTGACATAGGGATTTTGAAGTCTAGTGACTTCAGGGCCGTTTTTCCTATCAGACGTGTTGGGACATTTTTGGTAGGGTTTTTGCGGATTGCAGCCAGCATCTTTTCTGTCCTTTCCTATCTAGTTAGTTGGACCCCATCATTTGCTCTGCCTGTCTTTCTGTCTGTGTTTGTGTTTTCATCTGTTTTCACCGACAATACGTGTTGGGGCTGTCTATTGCTTTGGAGTCTGCTCTGGGGCAGTTTAGATTTCCCCTTTCTCTCTTTAGGCTTATTTAGTTCTCTGGCTGTGAAGAGGCATCTAGGACCACCATAGGAATGCTCCACGGCTACTGTTAGTTGTTGTGAATAGGATCAGGGGTCTGCAATCTGCTAGCTACCAACCTCTCCGGCTTTCTGGACTTAGCTTGCATTTTTGTTTTTTCCTCCTCCGGTGACTCATTCATAACACGTAGTAGCCTTTTCCTTCTGGCTCACACACGTCGATGCTGGGGCCTCCGAGCCACAGTTGGGTACAGAGCATTTACAGCTGCTACTTCCTCCGGATTATGCTGCAGGAACGTCAGTGTCCCTACAAACTCGGAGACCGGAAACCGGACCAAGCGCTCCAGCTAGGAGTGAGCCTTAACTCTGCTCATCCTCCAGCTCCCCTTCTCACGTCCACACACTTCCCCTTCCCTGCACAGAATGGCCTAACTTACCTCCTCCCAACCACAGAGAGCAGCTCCTCAGCAGTCAAGTTCAGAGGTCTCCCTGCTGGCGTGGAGTGGGAAATGTGTTGTGTGTTGGTTTAACTGCTAAAGAGATCCTTCGTTGCTCCCAAGCATGACATCACACTCCCTAGGAGGAACATAATGCCACTGTGGCGACTGTACTCCTGGGGACGCCACAAGTGCACTGATACCCAGCCACTGCTAGATGGTTCTGCTGGTACATTTACCCAGACCACTACATTCCCCTCACACTCTACACAGCCAGAATCTGACCCAGAGGAAACTCAGGTTCCCCTTCCCGCATACTATACCACCTTACAAGGTGACAAAGAGGAAGGTGCAGATGAAAGTGCAGGTTCGTTGAGCTGGTGGGGGGGCATACTCATGGGCGACGGCACTGGCACAGGGCCCCTCATAGTACGCAAAAGTGTCTCTGCCGGTGGGAGGGCTCACCCGAGGGCCCACCCCCACCCGCCGTCAGACACACTGCTACCCCCAACTGCCGTCAGACCCACCGTCACACACCGCCGTACTATTAGAGGGGCCCTGTGCCACTGCCGTCGCCAACGAGAGGGCCCCCCTGCTTGCTCAGGATCACAGCACTTGCAAAGTTGAAATACTTACCTCTCCCTGCTCCACTGCCATGACGTCTTCCGTGTTTCCTGACAGTGATAGCCTGATCAGAAAGCACAATGACATCACGTCTGTACGCCCTCTGCCTAAACAGCCAAGTGCAGTGAGATTGACGATGGGGACGATGAGGAGTCCAGACTAGTACAGGGATTCCATAGCGAGGAGACTTATTTAATTGTTTTCAATGTTGGGACAGCAATTTTTGGGGAGCACTATACTCTGGAGAATGATATATGGGGCCCACCATACACTGGAGCATTCCAAAGGTGGACATCAGACACTGGAGCAGCATTTACAGGGCACATTATACACTAGAGCATTAGAAATGGGGCCCATTATGTATGGAGCATTATTTGGGCCCATAAAACAGTGGAGCTTCATCCATGGGGACCAACATATACTGTAGCATTATGTGGAGTTCATCATATACTGTTTCAAACATTATATGAGACCAATGATTCTGTATGGAGAAATATATGGGCCTCATTACTCTGTATAGCGCACTATGCGGTGGCCATAATACTGTATTGAGTAATATACTGTCCGTTTTTGGAGCTATTAAAAATAGATATCAGTCATGAGATGTAAAAAGTGAAGTATTTTTCATTGTACTATGCCGCTATTTCTCTGCGGTATCGGAGCATCATGAGTTGTGGTATGTGTTAAAGGGGCGCTCTTTGGCCCAGGGCACATGAAAACCTGGAGCCAGCTCTACCCCCCCCACAAGTTTAGCCAAATAACCCCCATTTTTCAGTGCGTAACTAGTATTATGAAGTAAATTAAGGTTGAAAAGCTTCAGTAATCAGAATTGATGTTTTTGGCATTCAAAAGGGCACTGTAGGTGTGTTTCCTGTCCTTCACTCCCTGCCGACTTTGCTTCCCCATTGACTTGCACTGGGTTTCGTGTTTAAGTCGGCCTTCGACTTTTCGTAATAATCGGCCGATTTCGTTCGATCCGACTTTTGCGAAAGATATTGACTATGTTAACCTTTTTTATATTTTGTCAGATATGTATGTTTCACTACTTCCATGCTCTTCACCTTCTTTTTGACTTCTCCCACACTTTCTCCTTCATGATCCTCAGCAGCAGCATCTTTTTCATCAACTTCTTCTTCACCTTATTCTTCTTCTTCTTCTTCACCTTCTTCCTATTCTTTTTTTTTACATTCTTCATATTCTTCTTATTCAGCTATTATTCTGCTTCATATTCTACTTCTTCATCTTCTTCCTATTCTTCTTCTTCATCATATTCTTATTTGTGACAGGCATTCCTGTAGTTGTTATCTATAAAAGTTTGAAAATTACACCTTCCGTTCTACCTGTCACAAAATATTTACAACAGGATTTGTCCGCGTTCAGTTTGAACTGCAGCAGCAGGCATTTTCCAGGGGCAACATGAGGAGGAACGGATTCACCCCCATACACTGCTTAGTCTTCTTCTGCTTATAATTTAGATAATATCTTTTGCTCTGATTTTTAGTCTTATGCTTAATGTTCTTCTGCTTTTTGTTCTTCTGCTTTTTGTTCTTCTGCTTCTTGGTCTTCTGCTTCTTGGTCTTCTGTCTCTTGTTGCTCTGTATCTTGGTGGTTTTCTTCATGTTCTTTGTCCTCTTGGTCATCTTCTTCAGGGTAATCTTTTTGGTCTTCTTCGGGGTGGTCTTCGGGTCGTCGTCTTCAGGGTCATCGTTTTCGTGATCGTCGTCTTCTTCGGGGTGATGTTCAGGGTCGTCGTCTTCAGGGTTGTCGTCAGGGAGATCCAGAGTGATAAACAAAAACCATTTCCAAAAGCTTGAACTTGGAAATGTAGCAGAAGGTACAAGAAGGCTGAGGAACTGCCGAGAACCAGTTGACGGTACTGGAAACTGGAGGGGCAGCAGAAGGAACAAGAGCCAATGGCACCACCGAGGACCAGCTGACGATGCTGGAACCCGGTTACTAAGCAGGAGGTACCTGTGCTAGAAAGCACTACCAAGGACCAGCAGACGTTGCTGGAACTCGGATACCGAGAATGAGGCACCTAAGCCAAAGGCACTGCCGAGAACCAGCTGACGGTGCTGGAACCCGGATGGGTAGCAGAAGGTACCCATGAAAAACAAAGTTGCAAGGCCATGAGCCAGCCGCAGTTACCGAAACACACAGTCCTACAGTGGGTGCTTGTCCTATTGGCACTACGGAACCAGCCTTTGTTGCCAGATTCCGCAGCACACATAGGAAGCCCATAAACTGCAGGCACCATAGACTCAGCTAACCCAACCGCAACATGACAGGACAACATATTGGTGGCAAAGTGACACTGACACTATCCGGAAACAGCAGGCGTGCTGGAACCAGGCTGGACAGGAGGGAGTACCTGTGCAAAAGACAATGCCGGGAAACAGCTGGCGGTGCTGGAACCCAGGGAAATTACTACAAACAGGGTGGAGACAGAGGCCTAATTGGAGCAAGTTTAAAATCTGTAGTTGTGTGAGTGTGGACAGAGCAGGAGACATTGCCGGACACACAGCTGGGGATCAGATGACATTTCTGAACTCCAATAACACTGGAGCATATGTTGACTGTGCAGATGGCATTTCTGAGCAGCAACTGGCGATGTTGGAGCCCAGGGTTAAACAGGTTGTAGGCTGAGGCCTAATTTCATCAAGTTTAATATCTGTTGTAGACTACTACTGATTTTAAACGTGCTCCAATTAGGCTCCACTCTGTCTCTAGTATTTACCCTGGCCTCCAACACCGCCAGTTGCTGCTCAGAAGTGCCGTCTGCACAATCAACACTTGTTCTTGTGTTACTGGGGTATAGTAACATCAGCTGATCCCCTGATATCTGTCCGGCAATGTCTCCTGCTCTGTTCACATTCCCACTACTAGTGTTGGAGCCCAGGGTCAATTAGGGTTTAGGCTGAGGCCTAATTGGAGCAAGTTTTATATCTGATGTAGTTTGAATGTGGAGGCAGCAGGAGACTTTGCCGGACACATAGCAGAGGAGCAGCTGGCATTACTGAACCCCACTTACACTGGAGCATGTGTTTTTCTCTGTGCAGATGGCACTTCTGAAAAACAACTGGCAGTGTTGGAGTCCAGGATCAAGCATGGTGTAGGCTGAAGCCTATTTGAAGCAAGTGTAAAATGTGATGTATTTTGAATGTGGAGGGAGCAGGAGATATTGCCACGCACACAGCATGGGAGCAGCTGACGTTACTGAACCCCACTAACACAGGAGCTAGTGTTTTTCTCTGTGCAGATGGCTCTTCTGAGCAACAACTGGCGGTGTTGGAGCCCAGGGTTAATCAGGGTTTAGGCTGAGGCCTAATTGCAGCAAGTTTTATATCTGACGTAGTTTGAATGTGGAGGCAGCAGACGACTTTGCCGGACACACAGAAGGGGAGCAGCTGGCATTACTGAACCCCACTAACACTGGAGCATGTGTTATTTTCTGTGCAGATGGCACTTCTGAGCAACAACTGGCAGTGTTGGAGCCTAGGATCAATCATTGTGTAGGCTGAGGCCTACTTGGAGCAAGTTTAATATCTGACGTAGTTTGAATGTGGAGGGAGCAGGAGACATTGCCCTACACACAGCAGGGGAGCAGCTGGCGTTACTGAACCCCACTAACACAGGAGCTAGTGTTTTTCTCTGTGCAGACGGCACTTCTGAGCAACAACTGGCAGTGTTGGAGCCCAGGATCAATCATGGTGTAGTCTGACACCTACTTGGAGAAAGTTTAATATCTGATGTAGTTTGAATGTGGAGGGAGCAGGAGACACACAGCAGGGGAGCAGCTAGCATTACTGAACCCCACTAAGACTGGAGCATGTGTTTTTCTCTGTGCAGATGGCACTTCTGAGCAACAACTGGCAGTGTTGGAGCCCAGGTTAAATCTTGATGTAGGCTGAGGCCTACTTGGAGCAAGTGTAAAATGTGATGTAGTTTGAATGTAGAGGGAGCAGGAGATTTTGCCGGACACACAGCAGGGGAGCAGCTGGCGTTACTGAACCCCACTAACACAGGAGCTAGTGTTTTTCTCTGTACAGACGACACTTCTGAGCAACAACTGGCAGTGTTGGAGCCTAGGATCAATCATAGTGTAGGCTGAGGCCTACTTGGAGCAAGTTTAATATCTGATGTAGTATGAATGTGGAGGGAGCAGGAGACATTGCCGGACACACAGCAGGGGAGCAGCTGGCATTACTGAACCCCACTAGCGCAGGAGCTAGTGTTTTTCTCTGTGCAGACGGCACTTCTGAGCAACAACTGGCAGTGTTGGAGCCCAGGATCAATCATGGTGTAGTCTGAGGCCTACTTGGAGCAAGTTTAATATCTGATGTAGTTTGAATGTGGAGGGAGCAGGAGACTATGCCGGACACACAGCAGGGGAGCAGCTGGTGTTACTGAACCCCACTAACACAGGAGCTAGTGTTTTTCTCTGTGCAGATGCCACTTCTAAGCAGCAACTGGCAGTGTTGGAGCCCAGGGTCAATTATGGATTAGGCTGAGGCCTACTTGGAGCAAGTTTAATATCTGATGCGGGGTGAATGTGGAGGGAGCAGGAGATATTGCCGTACACACAGCAGAACAGCTGGCGTTACTGAACCCCACTAACACAGGAGCTAGTGTTTTTCTCTGTGCAGACGGCACTTCTGAGCAACAACTGGCGGTTTTGGAGCCCAGGGTCAATCATGGAGTAGGCTGAGGCCTACTTGGAGCAAGTGTAAAGTCTGGTTTAGCTTGAATGTGGAGGGAGCAGGAGATATTGCCGGACACACAGCAGGGGAGCAGCTGGCGTTACTGAACCCCACTAACACAGGAGCTAGTGTTTTTCTCTGTGCAGATGGCACTTCTGAGCAGCAGCTGGTGATGTTGGAGCCCAGGGTCAATCAGGGTTTAGGCTGAGACCTACTTGGAGCAAGTGTAAAATCTGATGTAGTTTGAATGTGGAGGGAGCAGGAGATATTGCCGGACACACAGCAGGGGAGCAGCTGGGGTTACTGAACCCCACTAACACAGGAGCTAGTGTTTTTCTCTGTGCAGACGGCACTTCTCAGCAACAAATGGCGGTGTTGGAGCCCAGGGATTACAGTTCAGATGGTAGAAACATGAACACAACAGGAGACCTGGATACTGTTGCCAACCAATTATTTATTCTGGAAGAGGACTCACAAATTCCGGCGAGATCCAGGCCTTGTTAATTTTCAGAAAATTATGCCGGTCAACGTTACCGGAGGATAGTCGCGTGTGACGGTCTGTTAGTACACCACCTGCGGCACTAAAGATGCGTTCCGATAACACACTAGCAGCAGGGCAAGCCAGCACCTCCAATGCATACTGGCTAAGCTCTGGCCATGTATCCAGCTTAGAGACCCAAAACTTGAAGGAGGAAGAGCCGTCTGGGAGTACACTGACAGGGCAAGACATGTAGTCTGTCACCATCTAACGGAAACGTTGCCTCCTGCTGACTGGAGCTGTCTGTGATGGTGTAGACATTTGTGGCAGGCACACAAAACTTTGCCACATTTGGGCCATACTGGTCTTGCCTTGTACTGAGGTACTGCCTCTGCTCCCTCTTTGTGCAGAGCTTCCTCCACTGCCTCGACGCACAGAGCTGCTTTGTAAAGCACTAGCAGCTCTGCTCTCGGGTGGAATGGAGAACATGATGGAATGCACCAGTGTGTCTTGGTACTCCCGCATATTTCGCTCCTGGTTCAACGGTGTTATGAGGCTTTGCAAGCTGTCCCCGTAGCGAAGATCTAGGAGGGTGTACACCCAATAGTCAGCCGTGTTGAGAATGTGGGCGATGCGGCGGTTGTTTCTCAGGCACTGCAGCAATGAAATCAACCATGTGCGGCAAACTACCAACTGCCCAAGAAACGCTGTCCCCTGCTTGAGGCGTCATCTCTGCCTGCTCTGCATCACCCCACCCTCGCTGTACATACTGACTACTAGAGCATTGTGTACCTCCCTCCTCTGGAGAGATGTCTTCCTCCTCCATTGACTCCTCCTCATCCTCCTCACAAAGTGTCCCCTGCCTAGGCCTTTGTGAGGAACCACGTTGCGCAGACTGTCCAGAAGGAGATGACATTTGTGACTCCTCATCCTCCACCTCTTCCAAAACCTCCTCCCTTAGTGCTTGCAGTGTTTTTTGAAGCAGGCAGATAAGGGGGACAGTCATGCTGACTAGTGCATCATCTGCACTCGCCATCCGAGTGGAATCATCGAGGGCACGCAAAACGTGGCAGATGTCCTTCATAGAGGCCCACTCAGTGGTGCTGAAGTATGACCGGCGCATAGTGCGACTTGTTTGCGCCTGATGCAGCTGGTACTCCATTATTGCTGCCTGCTGCTCACACAACCACTCAAACATATGTAACGTTAAATTCCACCTGGTGGGTAGGTCACATATGATGCAATGTTCCAGAAGACGGAATCGGCGCTGCAATGCACGATCTTGCCATGCTGGAACGCCGCAAGTGAGCGCACTCTATGCGGACATTGTGCAGCAGTGCATCAAGATCCGGATAGTCCCTCAGAAAGCTCTGCACGACCAAGTTGAGCACATGTGCCAGACGTGGGATGTGAGTGAGGTTGCCTAGGCCCAGAGCTGCCACCAGATTTCGGCCACTGTCACACACTACCAAGCCTGGCTGGAGATTCGTTGGCACAAACCACACGTCACTCTCCTGCTTGATGGCACTCCAGAGCTCCTGCGCTGTGTGGCTTCGATTCCCCAAAGAAATTAATTTCAGTACGGCCTGTTGACGTTTGGCCATGGCTGTGCTCATATCGGTCGTAACAGGCTCCTGCAGCACTGATTCTGAGGAAATCGAGTATGAGGAGGAGTCATTGTGTACAGACTGGATTCCTGCAATCCTTGGAGTTGGCAGAACACGTACAGCACCACTCTCAAGATTTGTACCCGGCTCCACAACATTGACCCAATGGGCGGTGAGGGAAAGGTATTGTCCCTGTCCATGGTTACTGGTCCACGCATCGGTGGTCAGGTGGACATTGCTGCTGACGGCGTTTAGTAGCGCATGCTTAATTTTTCCCTCCACATGTTTTTGCAGGGCAGGGACGGCTTGCCTGCTGAAATAAAAGCGGCTGGGCATGGTGTATTGTGGAACTGCCAGTGCCATGAAGTTACGGAAAGGTGTCAGTCTCCACCAGCCTGAATGAGAGCATTTCAAGGGCAGGTAGTTTGGCAATGACAGCATTCAGAGCCTGTGCTCGGGGATGGTTTGCCGAGTATGGCCGCCTTTTCTCCCATGCCTGTGCTACCGATGGCTGTAGAGTGGCCTGGGAGTGTGAGGATGACAGGGAACGTGGTGCTGTGGGTGGAATGTCACTGGGTCTCTGGACAACAGTGCCAGTGGTTCTTCCATGGCGATCCTGTGAGGAAGCCGAACCAGCTGTGTGTGAGCTGGAGGAAGAGGCTAGAACACGAGCTGAAGAGGTGGTAGGTGGTGCTGTAGGTTGGCCTACGTCTTCAGTGTGTCTTTGTAACTCCACCACGTGCTTGGTCCGCACATGTTTCCACATATTTGTGGTATTCAGGTTGCTGACACTTTTCCCTCTTTTGACTTTCTGATTACACAGTTTGCATTTGACAAAGCAAATGTCATCTGCAACTGTGTCAAAAAAGGACCACGCACTGCAAGTCCTGGGAGCGCCCGTTTTGGGTTTTGGAAGAGGAATGCTCCTAACGGGTGGCGAAGTGGAGGCTACAGGCAACCAAGTCTGCCCCCGCCCTCCCCCTCCTGTTTTGGCCGTTCGGGGAATCTCTTCCTCAGAGCTGCTCCCACCACCTTCCTGTTCCAAATGCCATGATGGGTCAAGGACCTCATCATCTACACTCCCCTCTTCAAACACCTGCTTCTCCTGGGTAGTCTCGCCAGCACAGTACGCACCAGAAAGTGGCATCTGAGTCTCATCATCTGATACGTACTGAGGTGTGCTGACCATAGGCACTTGCCCACCCGCCTCTTCAGATTCAGAGGGACAAAGCAGTTGTGCATCATTGCATACTCCCTCTTCTTCACATTCTAGAATGCTGCTTGGCTGGCCCCCTCTTTCCAAGCCAACAGATTCCGAGAACAGAAGTATAGAATGAGATGGCTCCTGTCCAGGGCTCTCTGGCTGCCTGGGCAATTTGGCAGGTGGTGAAGAGACAGATGGTTGCTCTTCAGTGCTCTGGCCCTGAGAGGATGTGGAAGTCATTGAAGTCGATGCGTTAGCTGCCATCCATCCGACAACGGCTTCAATTTGTTCGTCTCGCAGCAGTGGGGTACGGCGAGGTCCTACAAAGCTGCGCATAAAGGACTGTTGCCTGGTAAAACTGGGGGATGCTGAGTCACTGGTGCCTGCAGCAGGCACAGAATCCCCAAGTCCTCTCTCTACTGAAACTCCATGCCCACGACCACGTGCCTTACTCCCTGCCTTCTTCCTCTTGGTAGACTGATAAAGATAGGCAGAAAAGTACAAAGGGGGGCTTAGTGTGCTTATTCCTGAACAGCTTCTAACAGGTATAAGAAACACTAATTTTATAAAGTGTGTGGACTACACTTTAATATGAGCAAATGTGGCCTACACAACTGTCAAGTGAAGTGTTTGGAGAACTTTATTTACATGTTTTTTTTCAAAAAAACAAAAAGGATGTGACCAAAGATGTGAAAGCGATAGTATCACAAACTTTTTGGAGCTATTGCAATGCAGGAAGGTAATCTACAATGCAATAGATGAGGCTCCAAAAAATAGGCTAATACTAATCTGGCTGTGGCTGCAGGGCACAAGCCAGCAAAAAGGCTCCTCTATCTACTCCTATATAGTGCTTGCAACCAACCAATGTAGATGGATACGGATGGAAGCACACTAATAGGAGAAAAAAATCAGGAAAAATGAGCTGCAATAAAGCAAAAAAAGGATTATGCATGAGGCAGTGACGCACACTGAGCGGACTACAACCAGAGGTGGCTGCAGAACACACTACAACGTGAGCTGCACTCACACACAGAGACCTCACTAACAGCCGTGAACAGTGCAGAGAATTGGGCACTAGCACTGAAAGGTTGCAGAAAGGCTCCGCTGTCTACTCCTATAGCGTTTGCAACCAATGTATATGGATAGGGATGGATGCACACTAATAGGAGAATTAATGAAAAATGAGCAGCAATAAACCAAAAATATGTATGAGGCAGTGACGCACGCTGAGCGGCCTACAACCAGAGGTGGCTGCATGACACACTACAGCGTGAGCTGCACTCACACAGACCTTGCAGACAGCTGTGAACAGCGCTGCAAGGCAAAAGAAAGCTACAGTGATTGATAATGTAGCCTAGGTAAAGCACAATATTATTTTGCAAATCGCAATCTCTAACTGTCCCTCAGAGTCTTGAACAGCAGCCTGTCCCTAACTGAATTCACAGCAGAGTGAACCCTAAATGGCGGCGGCGGCGGCTTTTATAGTGCATCATGACATAATTTCAGCAGCCAATCACAGCCATGCCATTAGTTAACGTGCCTACATGCCTAACAGGATGTGCCCACACTTCTGAGGATTCCTCATTGGCTGAATCAAATCAAACTGGCTCCTAGCATTATGGGAACTTCCGATTCCGGTATTCGATATGCTAGAAGTATCGGAACTCAGTATCGGAATTCCGATACCGCGAATATCGGCCAATACCCGATATTTGCAGTATCGGAATGCTCAACACTAGTGATAAAGTGCTCAGGTGTTATCCACCTATTTTGGGCATGCTTGGATAATATGTTCGAGACCCTGCGACCTCATGTTTAGTGGCTGTTAGACTGCCGCAACATATGCAGGGATTGCCTGTTTGCTAAGCAATTCCGGCATGTGTTGTGGCTGTCTAACAGCTGTGAAACATGCAGCAGCAGGGAATCAAACATATTATCCGAGCAAGCCCAACATACTCGGATAATGCCCAAGCAATTTGGGATAATCATAGCCGAGCATGTTTGCTTATCACTAGCCTTTAATAGTGATGAGCGAATGTGCTTGGATAAGTCCCAGCAGCTGCATGTCTCAAAGCTGTTAGACGGCCACAACACACTCAGGAATTGCCAGTTTGTTAGACAATCCCTGCAAAAGTGATGCAAAAGTTTGAGCACCCTTAAAGATTTCTGTGCTTAGATAACTGTGACCAAGGTTCCAGACCTTAACTTGCTTGTTAGGCTTTTTCATTATTATCATTCGAAATGCATTGATAAATAAACCACTTATACTTAGATTGGATCTTCATCTTTAATACATGGCAGCACAGAATTAATCGATTTGCTTCTCCATTACCTGCACTTTTATCCTCTCTTGGGTCTGCAGCAGCTTTAAGCATTTCCAGTGATCGTGGGCACACAACCCTACAAGGTGAGCAACATTACGTTAGTCGTTTAACATTGTTACCCAGATAAGACCCTATTTTTGTCTTCTTTTTACAGATGTAGAATTAGAATAAATGAAGCCATTAATTTCATACTGCTAAATAAGGAAACCATCCAAGGTTCCCATGATTTTGAAACATATTCAATAAGAAGAGCCAGCAACTGAGGAATCTCAGTGGTTGAGTGGAATGGCACAACTTAAATTGGCAGCTGTAATCTAACGCTTCTATAAGCTGGCAGTCTTTTCTATATTCAAGCAAATATAAGTTTCTTATATTTGCTTGAACTATTGAATTATGCAAAAATGTTTTTGAAGCAACAGTGATTATTTAAAATCAATCAGTTGTGCTGTAGAAAAAATGCTCTGCAGCCCAGGATCTGTAGTCCAGGTTCAAATTTAACATCATACAACTGGAGTTGAAAATTGGCTCAAATAAACATGTTGACATCACATTACAAATGCAACAAAATAAAAGCAAACCTGTTTAAATAATAGATATTTGTTTGTAGGGTACCTGAGAACTTGTGTATTTCTTCTCATTTTAGGATCATACTATTTTTCCTGCCTTATACTCAAGTTAAGATAATTTAAAATGCTTCAGAGTATGGTATATGCAAATTAGAACTGTCATTTTGTAAAAAGAGTATATATGCTTTAGAAAAATGACATTTAGGAATCTATCTTGTTAGCAACATTCATCATGGAAAATGATATGATATCTACCGAATAATAATTAGTCTGATGAGCATGTTAAATGGTTCAGCTTTCTCATCAAGTCTGTAAATTAATTAGTTAAAAATAAGAATCTTAATAAATATTAAATTACACAAGATATATCAATGCTGAATACATTTTAAAAAGTTAATTTAAAGTCCTCATTTTAACAACATGTTTTATATCAGGTAGAAAATGTAATTTTTCTCATTTTTAAAATGTAGATTTTACTAGCAGTTATTGTATATATTAATACTATACAAAGTGCTATAATGGTCCTTAACGCTTATGCACGTGTACTTCCATTTCTGTAGTAGTTTCCTGCAAGAAGGTTTCCTTCCTGGACAAAGTCTCATGGTGGTCATAAAATGTGTCCAGTATTGGGACCTGAAATTCTTGATGGCAGCGCTGCCTCTCTTGTTACTTTCTGTGACCTGTACATATTGCTCTGTCAAAATAATGTATCAAAATAATGAAAATAGTTACATACCATTAGTTACAGTGGATTGTGAAAGTATTCATCCCCTTGCTTTTTTACTTACCATATATACTCGAGTATAAGTATAAGCCAACCCGAGTATAAACCAAGGCACCTAATTTTGCCACAGAACATTGGGTAAGATTATTGACTCGAGTATAAGTTGGGTATGAATCACAGAATCATAGAATCATAGAATCGTAGAGTTGGAAGGGACCTCCTGGGCCATCTGGTCCAACCCCCTGCTCAAAGCAGGATTCGCTAAATCATCCCAGTTAGATGTCTGTCCAGCCTCTGTTTGAAGACTTCCATTGAAGGAGAACTCCCCACTTCTCGTGGCAGCCTGTTCCACTCATTGATCACTCTAACTGTCAAAAAGTTTTTTCTAATATCTAATCTGTGTCTCCTCCCATTCAGCTTCATCCCATTGCTTCTAGTCTTTCCTTGTGCAAATGAGAATAAAGTTGATCGTTCTACAATGTGACAGCCCTTTAGATATTTGTAGACAGCTATTAAGTCTCCTCTCAGTCTTCTCTTTTGCAAACTAAACATTCCCAAATCCTGCAACCTTTCCTCATAAGACAGGGTTTGCAGACCGGTCACCATTCTGGTCGCTCTTTTCTGAACTTGCTCCAGTTTGTTGATGTCTTTTTTAAAATGTGGTGCCCAAAATTGGACACAATATTCCAGATGAGGTCTGACCAAAGAGGAGTAGAGGGAAATAATTACTTCACGTGATCTAGACTGTATGCTTCTGTTAATACATCCTAGAATTGCATTTGCCTTTTTTGCTGCTGCATCACACTGTTGACTCATATTCAGTCTGTGATCTATTAGTATACCCAAGTCTTTTTCACATGTGCTGTCACTTAGCCCTATTCCTCCCATTCTATATATGCTTTTTTCATTTTTATTGCCCAGATGTAGTACTTTGCATTTCTCCCTGTTAAAAACCATTCTGTTAGTTGCTGCCCACTTCTCCAGTTTATTTAAATCTTTTTGAATCCTCTCTCTCTCTTCCCTAGTATTAGCTATCCCTCCTAGCTTTGTGTCATCAGCAAATTTAATCAGTTTACCCTCAATTCCTTCATCTAAATCGTTGATAAAGATGTTGAACAATACAGGGCCCAGGACAGAGCCCTGTGGTACCCCACTTGAGACATTCTTCCAACTGGATGTGCAGCCATTTACGACCACTCTTTGGGTCCGATCACTAAGCCAGTTATGAATCCACCTAACAGTTGCCTTGTCCATTCCATACTTAGTCATTTTTTCAATAAGGATTGTATGAGAGACTTTGTCAAATGCTTTGCTGAAGTCAAGATATACTATATCTACAGCATTTCCTTGATCCACCCAATCAGTAATACCATCATAGAAGGAAATTAAATTAGTCTGACATGACTTATTAGTTACAAACCCATGCTGACTCTGTTTAATCACTTCATTCTTATCCAGGTATTGACATACATGTTGTTTAATAATTTGTTCAAAGATCTTTCCTGGTATAGAAGTCAGACTCACCGGCCTATAGTTGCCTGGGTCCACCTTCTTCCCCTTTTTGAAGATAGGAACAACATTTGCTCTTCTCCAGTCTTCTGGCACTTCTCCTGTTCTCCAAGAATTTTCAAAGATTATGGAGAGGGGTTCAAAAATTTCTTCTGCTATCTCCTTCAGTACTCTGGGGTGTAATTCATCTGGACCTGGAGACTTGAATACATTTAGGTTAGCTAAGTGTTTCCTCACTATCTTTCTGTTTATAGATATCCTGGATTCTTCTATTCCCTTAATAGGACAGTGAATAACAGTTGATGTTACATTTCCTTTCTGAGAGAAAACAGATGCAAAATAGGAATTTAAAAGTTCAGCCTTCTCAACATCCTGTCTTACCATTTCATCATTTTCATCCTGTAAAAATCCTATAGCATCTTTGACTTTTCTTTTACTTTTGACATATCCCCAAAATCCTTTATTATTGCTTTTGACATCTCTTGCAAGCCTCAATCAGATAATCTGATTTGTGCCTTGCAGGTTCTGCAGACAGCATTATATTCTTCTTTAGATATGCCTCCTTCTTTCCATTTTATAAACATTTTTTGCTTCCTTTTTAGCATGTGCTTAAGTTCTGTGTTCATCCATCCTGGTTTCCTTAAATGCTTCCTATTCTTCCCTCTTTTCGGAATTGTTAACAACTGTGCTTTGAGAATTTCATTTTTCAAGATTTCCCATCCTTCCTGGACATTTTTGTCTTTAAGGATATCCAGCCATTGGATCCCTCCAATTCTCTTTCTGAATCCCTTAAAATCTGCCTTTCTGAAATCTAACCTTGACGTCTGAGTCTTCACAGGTCTTCCGCCTCTAGTTATCCAAAATTCTAAAATAGCATGGTCGCTACCTCCTAGGGTCCCAGCCACTTTTACCTCCTCAACCATTTCCTCCCTGTTTATAAGGATTAGATCCAAGGTAGCAGTTCCCCTTGTTTTCTCCTTTACCTTTTGGAAGATAAAGTTGTCAGCAAGAGAGGATAAGAATTTCCTTGACCTGTTAGTTTTGCCTGAGAGAGATTCCCAACAAATGTCTGGATAGTTGAAATCTCCCATGACAACTATGTCATATTTTTTGGAGAACTTGGCCATTTGATGCATAAAGAGTTCATCCATATCTTCAGCTTGCACAGGCGGCCTGTAGTAAATGCCTACAATGGTGTCCTTTCCATTGTTCTGTCCTTGTATTCTTACCCAAACAGTTTCCACAGAACTCCCAGTCTCTGAAGCTTCAATCTCTGTGCAGATATACGCATTTCTAACATACAATGCGACACCCCCTCCTCGTTTATCAAGTCTGTTTCTTGCAAATAAGTTGTATCCTTCTAGTCTTGTATTTCAATCATGTGTATTGTCCCACCAAGTTTCAGTGATTCCAATGACATCATATTTCTTTTCCTGTGTTAGTAGTTCCAATTCTCCTTGTTTGTTGACCATGCTTTGTGCATTAGTATAGAAACATTTTAGTTTGTGATTGGTTTCTCTTTCTCCAATATTTTTTTTAATTAGATTCTTTCGTCTTTGTTCTTCCTTTCCACTTCTAATAGCAGAGTTCTCAGTAGCATTTGTCAGGTGTATGGCTTTTTCTGGTCTTTTGCTTCCCTTCCCATGTTGTTCTAGTTTAAAGCTCACCTTACAAGTGTAGCAAGGCGACTTCCAAATACCTGCTTTCCAGTCTTCGTAAGGTGCACCCCATCTCTAGCAAGTAGTCCATCGTATAAGTAGTTCACTCCGTGATCCAGAAATCCAAATCGTTGCTGACGGCACCATCGACGTAGCCAGTTGTTCACCTGCAGAATCTTATTCCACCTCCTTGTTCCATGGCCATCCACTGGGAGGATGGAAGAGAAGACCACCTGCGCTCCCAGTTCTTTTACTTTCTTGCCTAAGTCTTCAAAGTCTCTGCAGATGGTTTCCAGGTCGTTTCTTGCGGTGTCATTTGTCCCCACATGTAGTAGCAGGAATGGGTAGTCATCTGTAGGTCTGAAGAGTCCTGATATCCTGTCAGACACATCTTTAATTTTTGCACCTGGAAGACAGCACATTTCTCTTGAAGTTATATCTGGTCTGCAGATAGCGGCCTCTGTTCCTCTCAACAGGGAATCCCCCATGACCACCACTCTCCGTTTCTTCTTCACAACATTTTTCTTTCTCCATCCAGGAGGACTCTGAAGGCGTACAAGGTTGCTGTTTGTTGGCAAAGTCTTATCCTGATGTATTTCTTCATCGTTTTCCTGCGTGAGAGCCTGGTACTGGTTTCTGAGCAGTATGGGTGCTGACTGCCTCCTGATCCTCCTGCTTCTCTGGGTCACATGTCTCCAATCCTCTGTTTCTTCAGGTGCACTTCGAATTTCTTCTCTTTCTGTAACATGAAGAGATAATTCTGCTCTGTCCAAGAACTCTTCACCTTCCTTAATGATCTTCAACGTAGCTAACCTCTCTTCGAGATTTTGCAACTTTTCCTCCAACAGGGTCACAAGCTTGCATTTGTGGCATGTGAAGTTTGGCTTTTCCACTGGTAAATCTGTGAACATGTAGCAAGAAATGCAGCTCACCAAATGGCTCCTGGCCTCTTCCATCTTGAGATTTCTTAAAAAGATGAAAGATGAGCCAAAATTCGATTTCCTCTTTTCAGCTGCAACGGCCAAAACCCAGTGATCGTTGAGCTCGCGGAGACTCTTCACTTATCCCAGAAGGCACTGGGAATATGCAAATGATCTCCTCAAGACTCTTCCCCTGGGTATGGATTGTCCCCAGTCCCTGTCCTGGTATGCATGGCTCCGCGGTTCTCATCCTGCTGTGTATGGCTCCCCAGTCCCTGTCCTGCTGTGCATGGCTTGCTCCCCCTGGTCCCCTTGTATGCATGACATGCTCCCCTGCTTCCCTTAAATTCATGGCATGCTCCCCCGGTCCCCTTGTATGCATGGCTCTCTCCCCCAGTGCTCTTGTATACATGGCTCGCTCCCCGGTCTCCTTGCATCCACACGGCTTGGCTCCCCCCATCCTCCCCATCATACTCACCCCCTCCTGGTGCAGTCTTTGCACTTCCCTGCATCTCTCTGTTCTCCCGGCAAGGCAGCTTCTTCCTGCATTCAGAGGTCATATGGTACCGCTCATTAAAGTAATGAATATGCGCTCCACACCTATGGGAGTGGAGATGTGTTCATATTCATTACTTTAATGAGCAGTTCCATGTGACCGCTGAATACAGGAAGAGGATGGAAGAACACAGAGATGCAGGGAGGACTTGCAGCGGTCACGTGAGGAGGGGGTGAGTATAATGTGACAGCTGCTGGCTCTTGCTACTCCCCTACCCTCTCCCCCTCCCCTGCTGGCTTTCTGGGACACAGAGACAATGACTTATGTACAAGCAGAGGGGGATATTTTCAGCACAAAAAATGTGCTGAAAATCTTGGCTTATACACAAGTATATATGGTATTTTGTTAAATTACAACCTGTGTTTAAAAATTTTTATAATCTGAATTGCATGTGATGCACAGCACTAAATAGTCTAAGTTGGTATCCTATTTTGTGTGGCTGGAGTGGCTGTGCAGTGTCTGTTGCAGGAACAGCATGAGAGTTAAGTTCCAGCAGGCAATGAAATGGTTGATAGCTTAAGGCTAGCTGCAGTAGCCCCACAGCAGCAGTACCAGTATAGATGACATAATCAACAGGAAATAGATGCTTGTCAGAGTCTGGTCTATAACCACTGGTGGCAGAAGAACAGTATACATACATTCAAAATGACCTAACGATTTTATTGTGTGGATGAAGCATATGCACTCACATACGCTGACGCAGACACTAATAATGAAAAGAAAATGGAATTTATTCTTTCGGTTTCCTCTTCAAGTATTGATTTTGTTGAGTTCTCTCTGCACAGCACTGAAGTGTTTTTTTGCTGCCAGGTGCAAGCAGAACAAAGTTTTTCCAGCATTCATAAACTTCCAGAAATAGGTAAGTTAAAAATAACTTTTAATTATCCAAAATGTAAAACATGGATATACTAGACACCAAAAGAGATCAAATCAGGGCTTACATGCTACAGGATGGTGGGGAAGGAGACAGTAGGTTGGAGGGTTACAGCGGTTCCAGTGATGGTGAGGTGGTAGCTCCAGTAGTGGTGAGGAGGCAATGGGGATCACTGCAGGCTATAGGCTTTCCTGAAGAGGTGGGTTTTCAAGTTCTGTCTGAAGAATCCGAGTGTGGTTGATAGCCGGACGTGTTGGGGCAGGGAATTCCAGAGGATGGGGGCTATTCGGGAGAAGTCTTGGAGGCGGTTGGGTGAGGAGCGAATAAGTGTGGAGGAGAGAGGGAGGTCTTGGGAGGATCGGAGATTACGTGAGGGGAGGTATCTGGATATTAGTTCAGAGATGTAAGGAGGAGACAGGTTGTAGATGGCCTTGTTGGTCAGTATTAGTAATTTGAACTGGATCCGCTGAGGGAATGGGAGCCAGTGAAGAGATTTGCAGAGGGGAGAAGCGGAGGAGTAGCGAGGAGAGAGATGAATTAGTCGGGCGGCAAAGTTGAGAATGGACTGGAGAGGTGCAAGGGTGTTAGCAGGGAGGCCACAGAAAAGGATGTTGCAATAGTCGAAGCGGGAGATGATGAGGGCATGCACAAGCATTTTAGTAGATTGAGAGTTGAGTAAGGGACGGATTCTGGAAATATTTTTGAGCTGGAGGCGACATGAGGTGGAGAGAGCTTGGATGTGTGGTTTGAAGGACAGGGCAGAGTCAAGGGTTACTCCGAGGCAGCGGACCTCCGGTATGGGGGAAAGCGTGGTGTTGTCAATTGTTATAGAAAGGTCGGGTAAGGAAGATCTGTGAGATGGGGGAAAGATGATCAGTTCAGATTTGTCCACATTGAGTTTGAGTAAGTGAGAGGAGAAGAAGGAAGATATGGCTGATAGACACTCTGGGATTCTGGAGAGCAGAGAGGTGATGTCTGGGTCAGAGAGGTAGATCTGAGTATCATCGGCATAAAGGTGGTACTGGAATCCATGGGACTTTATGAGTTGCCCCAGACCAAGTGTGTAGATTGAGAAGAGTAGGGGTCCTAGAACAGAGCCTTGGGGGACTCCAACAGAGAAAGGGTGGGATGAGAAGGTAGTGTTGGAGTGGGAGACGCTGAATGTGCGGTTGGAAAGGTATGAGGAGATCCAGGATAGGGCGAGGTCTTTGATGCCAAAGGAGGAGAGGATCTGTAGTAGGAGGCAGTGGTCAACTGTGTCGAAAGCAGAGGACAGGTCTAGAAGCAGGAGTATAGAGTATTGTCCGTTAGCTTTGGCTGTATGTAGGTCGTTGGTAATTTTGGTCAGGGCTGTTTCAGTGGAATGATGGGGGCGGAAGCCAGATTGTAGATTGTCAAAGAGCAAGTTAGATGAGAGGTGAGAGGAAAGTTCAGCGTGGACATGCTGCTCCAGGAGTTTAGAAGCGAATGGGAGCAGCGATATTGGGCGATAGCTGGACGTGGCTGCTGGATCGAGGGTTGACTTTTTAGGGATAGGTGTGATTGTGGCATGTTTGAAAGCAGAAGGGAAGGTACCAGAAGTTAGTGAAAAGTTGAAGAGGTGGGTTAGGGATGGGATAAGAGTGGTGGTGATGCTGGGGAGGAGGTGGGATGGGATAGGGTCAAGTGCACAAGTGGTGAGATGTGATTTGGAGAGAAGATGAGCAAGCTCCCCTTCAGTGATGTTGGATAAGGAGGTTATGGGGTTTGGACATTGGTCTGGTATACAAAGTGGTTGAGGTGGTTGGGCAATAAAGACTTGCCGTGTTTGGTCTATAGTTAAGTTATTTTTTTAACTTACCAACTTCTTGAAGTTTATCAATGCTGGAGAAACTTTGTCCTATTTTCATCTGCCTTCCTCGTCCCAGACTAGGACGATTCTGGGCTTTGCTCCCTTTCCAACAAGGTGCATTTTATCAAGGTGAGCTGATTTTCCTTTCTCTATTTTCATAGACAGGTAGTGCAAGCAGTAGAAGCCGTGGCATTTTCTAATGGTTTGGTGCAATAAATATCCCTGTTTGGGGGGTATGAAGAGCTTTGAACTTTGCTAAATGAAGAAGCAGTAGCTTTTGAGAAGCTTTCCAAAAATGTTTAATTTAATAGGTTGACAAAACAGATGTACTGTTTTGAATGTGAACATCTTGTGGATTCTCAACCAGAAGTAAAATCAGTTATCTACTTTTTAAGGTCTCTAACTAGTTTGTTAATCATAAAATAATTAGGCAGTATCTGTTTATCAAGCTGTTCAAATAGTATCCTTTTGGATAAAAAGCAATAGTATTGTTCTGAAAGTGAAGAACTTTTGGCTGCTTGTCATCAAGCCTTTTCAAATATTAGCCCTACGTTCAAAGCTGTTTATGATGGTACAAAAACATGAGAGTATGTTTCCTAGCATCAGTAGTACAGTCAAACAATATAAAACACAGTGGACAGCCAGTAGTTGTGTGGCTGTCATGGCTATGCAGTGGCAGGGGCAGAAATGTATAGCATTAAGATGAGGCAGGCAATAAGATGCTTGACAGCATAAGACCCACAATGGCAGCCCAGGCAGGGGCAGTGTAAGGTCTATGAAACCCTATGAGCAGACAAGAGGTGTATGGCTGGTGTGGCTGTGAAGTGTCTGTGATAGGAGCAGTGTTATGAATGAGTCACCATAGGAGGCAAAAACAGAAATACTAGCTAAGTCCAGAAAACCAGAGAAGTTGGCAGTAGAGTTGAGCGACTTTTGGTTTTTTAGGGTCGCGTTTCGTTTCGTGAAACCCGACATTTCCAAAAGTCGGGTCGAGCAAGATCGTCCGATTATAGGGAAAAGTCGGGGTCGTGCCGAAATACGAAACCCAATGTAAGTCAATGGGGAATAAAAGTTGGCAGTGAGAGGAGGACAGGAAACACACCTACAGTGCCCATTTGAATGCCAAAAGCATCAATTCTTCTTTCTTAAGCTTGTCAACCTTAATTAACTTCATATTACAAGTTACGCACTGAAAAATGGGGGTTATTTGGCTACAAACTGTGGGGGGGGAGGGCTGGCTCCAGGTTTTCATGTGCCCTGGGCGAAAGAGCGCCCCTTTAACACATACCACAACTCATCATGCTCCGATACGGCAGAGAAATAGCGGTATAGTACAATGAAAAATACCTCACTTTTTACATCTCATGACGAGGCCCATCTATTTCTCCATACAGAATCATTGGTCCCATATAATGTTTGAAACAGTATATGATGAGCTCCACATAATGCTACAGTATATGTTGGTCCCCATGGATGAAGCTCCACTGTCTTATGGGCCCAAATAATGCTCCAAACATAATGGGCCCCATTTCTAATGCTCTAGTGTATAATGGGCCCTGTAAATGCTGCTCCAGTGTCTGATGTCCACCTTTGGAATGTTCCAGTGTATTGTGGGCCCCATCTATCATTCTCCAGAGTATAGTGCTCCCCAAAAATTGCTGTCCCAACATTGAAAACAATCAAATAAGTCTCCTCGCTAGGGAATCCCTGTACTTGTCTGGACAGGTGCTGTAGCTTGCTTAACAGCTCGCCAGCCGTTCTCACGCCCAGTATGGATTGCACGTGATTGCACAAAGGTTAGAAAGGGTACCGTATCCCTGGATAACATGTATGGATAGCGTACACATTCAAAATATATGTCTCAGGAGGCAGGCTCAGACGGTGTCAGGCCCAGTATGGATTGCACGTCATTGCACAAAGGTTAGAAAGGGTACCGTATCCCTGGATAACATATATGGATAGCGTACACATTCAAAATATATGTCTCAGGAGGCAGGCTCAGACGGTGTCAGGCACAGTATGGATTGCACGTGATTGCACAAAGGTTAGAAAGGGTACCGTATCCCCGGATAACATGTATGGATAGCGTACACATTCAAAATATATGTCTATACAGCATGAGGCAGGCTCAGACGGTGTTAGGCCCAGTATGGATTGCACGTCATTGCACAAAGGTTAGAAAGGGTACCGTATCCCCGGATAACATGTATGGATAGTGTACACATTCAAAATATATGTCTATACAGCATGAGGCAGGCTCAGACGGTGTTAGGCCCAGTATGGATTGCACGTCATTGCACAAAGGTTAGAAAGGGTACCGTATCCCCGGATAACATGTATGGATAGCGTACACATTCAAAATATATGTCTATACAGCATGAGGCAGGCTCAGACGGTGTTAGGCCCAGTATGGATTGCACGTCATTGCACAAAGGTTAGAAAGGGTACCGTATCCCTGGATAACATGTATGGATAGCGTACACATTCAAAATATATGTCTATACAGCATGAGGCAGGCTCAGACGGTGTTAGGCCCAGTATGGATTGCACGTCATTGCACAAAGGTTAGAAAGGGTACCGTATCCCCGGATAACATGTATGGATAGCGTACACATTCAAAATATATGTCTATACAGCATGAGGCAGGCTCAGACGGTGTTAGGCCCAGTATGGATTGCACGTCATTGCACAAAGGTTAGAAAGGGTACCGTATCCCCGGATAACATGTATGGATAGCGTACACATTCAAAATATATGTCTATACAGCATGAGGCAGGCTCAGACGGTGTTAGGCCCAGTATGGATTGCACGTCATTGCACAAAGGTTAGAAAGGGTACCGTATCCCCGGATAACATGTATGGATAGCGTACACATTCAAAATATATGTCTATACAGCATGAGGCAGGTTCAGACGGTGTTAGGCCCAGTATGGATTGCACGTCATTGCACAAAGTTTAGAAAGGGTACCGTATCCCCGGATAACATGTATGGATAGCGTACACATTCAAAATATATGTCTCAGGAGGCAGGCTCAGACGGTGTCAGGCACAGTATGGATTTGACAGCCCAGATTACATAGAGGAGGAGCAGGGAGAGGTAAAGATTGCAAATGCTGGGGCTCTGCCCAAGCAAGGGGGGCCCACTCGTGGGCGTCGGTACTGGCACTGGGCCCCTCATAGTACAGCGGTGTGTCTGACGGCGGGTGTGCACCACCGCCGTCAGAGACACTTGATTGCACTATGAGGGACCCTGTGCCAGTGCCCGCGCCCAAGAGTCGGCCTACCCACCTGTCCAGGGCAACGGCACTCGCACGGTGTCGTGCGGTAGGTGGTGACCCCGGCCATGGGGGGGAGGCAGCACAGTTAGGGAGTTTTAGAAAGTGGCATATGTTGATGTTGGACATTCAGCTGATGCAAAAGGCGAAATAGGTGAAGTACCAGGAAGAGGTGGACCAAAGCAAGCCATTTTTCTGTCACCCTATGTGTCATCAGGGGAAGGTGGGACAAAATCCTTGGAAACCCATGCGTGGTTCATTTTAATGAAGGTTAGATCATCCACATTTTGGGTTGACAGACGGGTCCTGTTTTCTGTCAGGATTGATCCAGCTGCACTGAAGACTCTTTCCGATAGCACACTTGCAGCTGGGCAAGCGAGCTCCTGTAAGGCATATTGGGCCAATTCAGGCCAGGTGTCCAGTTTAGCGGCCCAATAGTCAAAGGGGAATGACCTGTGTGGGAGAACATCGATATGGGAGGAAAAGTAGTTTGTTACCATAGTTGACAACTGCTGTCTCCTGTCACTTTCCATGCAGTATTACCAGTTGTGTGAGCGGTATTTGAAAAATCAGTCCACAACATTGTCATGAAACCCCTGTCTCCAACGCAACTTCTGCTGTGTGCACCACGAACACCTCTGCCAAGCTGCCCCCGGCCCGTACGGCTCGTGTGAGAACCATCACCGCTGCTGTGTGCTGGGAATGCCTCAAGCAACCGATTTACCAGAGTTGCTTGTTTATTAGCTAATATTAGGTCAAGGTTCTCCTGTGGCATGATGTTTTGTAATTTGCCTTTATAGCGTGGATCCAGGATGCTGGCCAACCAGTAGTCGTCATCGTTCATCATTTTGGCAATGCGGGGGTCCCTTTTTAGGATCCGCAAGGCATAATCTGACATGTGGGCCAATGTTCCCGGTGTCAATGATGCACTGCGAGTGCTGGGTGGAGGAGCACTTTCTGGCAAATCCACATCCCTCCAGTCACGCACAAACCCTGTACCAGACCTTTCCACGCCAACATTTTCACTTGCCCCACAAGATGCATCCTCCTCCCCTAAGTAATCATCCCCATCATCCTCCTCCTCCTCCTCCTCTTCTTCCTCCACTTCGTCCAGGAGAGGTCCCTGAGCAGACAATGGCTGAATGTCATCAAGGATTCCCTCCTCCTCTTCCTCCTCATCAACATTGGCTGCAGACGCCTGCTCCTTAAGGTGCATCAAAGTTTACATGAGCAGACGCATAAGTGGGATGCTCATGCTTAGGATGGCGTCGTCTGCGCTTACCAGCCGTGTGCATTCCTCAAAACACTGAAGGACTTTACAAAGGTCTTTCAGCTTCGACCACTGCACGCCTGTCAACTCCATGTCTGCTCTCAAAGTGCCTGGCCGTGTATCCTCCCACAAATGCATTATGGCCTGCCTCTGCTCGCACAGCCGCTCCACCATGTGCAGGGTGGAGTTCCACCTTGTTGCAATGTCGATAATGAGGCGGTGGTTGGGAAGGTGGAGCAATCGCTGCAGCTTCTGCATACGAACGGAGTGTACAGGCGACCGGCGGATGTGCGCGCACAGTCCTCGCACCTTCTGGAGCAGGGCTGTTAACTCCGGATAATTTTTGAGGAAGCACTGCACCACCAGGTTCAATGTGTGAGCCAAGCAAGGTATGTGGCTGAGTTTTGAAAGGGTTATGGCTGCCACAAAATTACGGCCGTTATCACTAACTACCTTGCCTGCCTCAAGATGTACACTGCCCAGCCATGACTCAGTTTGTCGCTTCAAGTACTCGGCCAGCACCTCGGCGGTGTGTCTGTCGCCCAAACACATCATCTGCAACACAGCCTGCTGACGCTTTCCACTAGCTGCTCGATAGGGGGACACCTCGTGTGCAACAGTGGCAGCTACAGATGGAGTGCTCGTACGACTGCGCTCTGTGGATGAGCTTTCGCTTCTGGAGGAGGAGGAGGAGGAGGAGGGTCGAACGCCTACAGCCAACTGTTTCCTATACCGTGGGCTAGGCAGCACTGTCCCACCACCGCTGTCCCCTGTGGACCCTGCATCCACCACATTAACCCAGTGCGCAGTGATGGACACGTAACGGCCCTGGCCATGCCGACAGGACCATGCATCAGTTGTGAGGTGCACCTTTCCGCTCACTGACTGCTTGAGTGCATGGACAATGCGGTCTTTCACATGATGGTGGAGGGCTGGGATGGCTTTGCGAGAGAAGAAGTGGCGACTGGGTAGGTCATAGCGTGGTACTGCATAGGCCATGAGTTCGCGGAAAGCTGTGCTTTCCACCAACCGAAAGGGCATCATCTCAAACGAGATTAGTTTGGCAATGTGGGCGTTCAAACCCAGTGTACGCGGATGAGAGACTGAGTACTTTCTTGACCTACTCATAGTGTCTGGGAGGGTGAGCTGGACTTGAGAGCTGCATATGGTGGAAGTAGCGGTGGACAGGGCGGACTGAGAGAGGGTTGATGATGGTGATGGAGTTGGTGTTCTTTCTGATGGCCTAGAATCAGTCTTTCGTTGATATAACAGTGGGATTCCCTGACTGCTGTGGCCTTGCAACGACACCTCAACATTTGCTGCTGTGCTAACCGGTGGGCTTACAGTGGGGGAAACAATGTAGCGTTGCTGACTACCTTCGTTGTGATCAGTTGCACATGTGGCACTTGAGGTTTGGTGTTGTGTCCACGCTTGCAAGTGCATGCTGGTTAAATGTCTAAGCATGCAACTGGTATTCAAATTTTTCAGATTTTTCCCTCGGCTAAAGGTCTTTGCGCACTTCTTACAGATAACCTTGGCCTGATCATGAGGATTTTGTTCAAAAAAGTGCCACACTGCACTCTTCCTACTTTGGCAGACATTTTGCGGCCTAGCACGCTGTGATCTTTTGACCCTCTGGACAAGCTGTCCAGCAACTCTTTTGATGTTTGGAACCTGTCTTTGGAGTGCTCCGGGCCTGCCAGATAACAGCTGTTGCGATGTCGATGTCTGCTGTGGATGCTCCTCATCTGAGCTATTGGAAGCAGCACCCTCTTCCCCCAATGGATGCCAATCTGGGTCAACAACTGGGTCATCCATCACCTCCTCTTCTATGTCATGTGCACCTTTCTCTGTGTCACCGTGTATGGTGGTATAGTGTGCGGGAAGGGGCACCTGAGTCTCATCAGGGTCAAAATCTGGCTCTGTACACTGCGAGGACAATGTAGAGCTCTGAGTGAATGTACCAGCAGAATCATCCATCAGCGGCTGTGCATCAGTGTACTCCATGTCAGATTCATCTTGGCCTGGGTAATTCACCATTTGACTTGATAATCCAGGCATGGTATGTGAAAACAGCTCCATGGAGTAATCAGTAGGATGGCCTGCGTCATCCTTCAATCTTGGTTGGGGTGAAGGACACAAGGAAAGGTGTGGTTCATGAACATGAGCCTCCAATGACGACTCAGTGCTTTTACTTTTTACAACTGAAGAAGAGGAGGCGATAGAGCTGGAGGCTGAGTCAGCAATGTAAGACAAAACTTTTTCCTGATGCTCTGCCTTTAAAAGCGGTTTGACAACTCTTAGAAAACTAAGCGTTCGAGGCCTTATGTTGCCAGACGATGACGCAGGGTCAGCACCTCCTGCATTCGGTCCTATTTTGCTCTTGCCACTACCATCAGATCCACCACCAACACGATCATTACCAGCTGCCAACCCCCGCCCAATTCCATGGCCTCTTCCACCAGCCTTTCTCATTTTTGGTAGAAATGTAGACAAAATCCAACAAACTATATAATAATGTAAAACAAGGTAAAAGGTGTCTATAGGACAGGGGAGATATAGAATTTCTGCACACACTTGTGGACAGTGGACACTTTTGGATTGTGTGAGGCCCACTGATATCTGAGCGCTATGTGACACGCTCGATGGCACAGCTGCCTGTGACCAAAGTGACGAGAGGATAATGGAGATTTTGATTCTCTGCGTACACTTTTGGACACTGGACACTTGCAGATTGTGTGAGGCCCACTGATATCTGAGCGCTATGTGACACGCTCGATGGCACAGCTGCCTGTGACCAAAGTGACGAGAGGATAATGGAGATTTTGAATCTCTGCGTACACTTTTGGACACTGGACACTTGTAGATTGTGTGAGGCCTACTGATATCTGAGCGCTATGTGACACGCTCGATGGCACAGCTGCCTGTGACCAAAGTGACAAGAGGATAATGGAGATTTTGAATCTCTGCGTATACTTTTGGACACTGGACACTTGTAGATTGTGTGAGGCCTACTGATATCTGAGCGCTATGTAACACGCTCGATGGCACAGCTGCCTGTGACCAAAGTGACGAGAGGATAATGGAGATTTTGAATCTCTGCGTACACTTTTGGACACTTGACACTTGTAGATTGTGTGAGGCCTACTGATATCTGAGCGCTATGTGACACGCTCGATGGCACAGCTGCCTGTGACCAAAGTGACGAGAGGATAATGGAGATTTTGACTCTCTGCATACACTTTTGGACACTGGACACTTGTAGATTGTGTGAGGCCCACTGATACCTGAGCGCTATGTGACACGCTCGATGGCACAGCTGCCTGTGACCAAAGTGACGAGAGGATAATGGAGATTTTGAATCTCTGCGTACACTTTTGGACACTGGACACTTGTAGATTGTGTGAGGCCTACTGATATCTGAGCGCTATGTGACACGCTCGATGGCACAGCTGCCTGTGACCAAAGTGACGAGAGGATAATGGAGATTTTGAATCTCTGCGTACACTTTTGGACACTGGACACTTGTAGATTGTGTGAGGCCTACTGATATCTGAGCGCTATGTGACACGCTCGATGGCACAGCTGCCTGTGACCAAAGTGACGAGAGGATAATGGAGATTTTGACTCTCTGCGTACACTTTTGGACACTGGACACTTGTAGATTGTGTGAGGCCCACTGATATCTGAGCGCTATGTGACACGCTCAATGGCACAGCTGCCTGTGACCAAAGTGACGAGAGGATAATGGAGATTTTGAATCTCTGCATACACTTTTGGACACTGGACACTTGTAGATTGTGTGAGGCCTACTGATATCTGAGCGCTATGTTACACGCTCGATGGCACAGCTGCCTGTGACCAAAGTGACGAGAGGATAATGGAGATTTTGAATCTCTGCGTACACTTTTGGACACTGGACACTTGTAGATTGTGTGAGGCCGACTGATATCTGAGCGCTATGTGACACGCTCGATGGCACAGCTGCCTGTGACCAAAGTGACGAGAGGATAATGGAGATTTTGAATCTCTGCGTACACTTTTGGACACTGGACACTTGTAGATTGTGTGAGGCCTACTGATATCTGAGCGCTATGTGACACGCTCGATGGCACAGCTGCCTGTGACCAAAGTGACGAGAGGATAATGGAGATTTTGAATCTCTGCGTACACTTTTGGACACTGGACACTTGTAGATTGTGTGAGGCCTACTGATATATGAGCGCTATGTGACACGCTCGATGGCACAGCTGCCTGTGACCAAAGTGACGAGAGGATAATGGAGATTTTGAATCTCTGCGTACACTTTTGGACACTGGACACTTGTAGATTGTGTGAGGCCCACTGATATCTGAGCGCTATGTGACACGCTCGATGGCACAGCTGCCTGTGACCAAAGTGACGAGAGGATAATGGAGATTTTGAATCTCTGCGTACACTTTTGGACACTGGACACTTGTAGATTGTGTGAGGCCTACTGATATCTGAGCGCTATGTGACACGCTCGATGGCACAGCTGCCTGTGACCAAAGTGACGAGAGGATAATGGAGATTTTGAATCTCTGCGTACACTTTTGGACACTGGACACTTGTAGATTGTGTGAGGCCTACTGATATCTGAGCGCTATGTGACACGCTCGATGGCACAGCTGCCTGTGACCAAAATGACGAGAGGATAATGGAGATTTTGAATCTCTGCGTACACTTTTGGACACTGGACACTTGTAGATTGTGTGAGGCCCACTGATATCTGAGCGCTATGTGACATGCTCGATGGCTCAGCTGCCTGTGACCAAAGTGACGAGAGGATAATGGAGATTTTGAATCTCTGCGTACACTTTTGGACACTGGACACTTGTGGATTGTGTGAGGCCCACTGATATCTGAGCGCTATGTGACACGCTCGATGGCACAGCTGCCTGTGACCAAAGTGACGAGAGGATAATGGAGATTTTGATTCTCTGCGTACACTTTTGGACACTGGACACTTGTAGATTGTGTGAGGCCCACTGATATCTGAGCGCTATGTGACACGCTCGATGGCACAGCTGCCTGTGACCAAAGTGACGAGAGGATAATGGAGATTTTGAATCTCTGCGTACACTTTTGGACACTGGACACTTGTAGATTGTGTGAGGCCCACTGATATCTGAGCGCTATGTGACACGCTCGATGGCACAGCTGCCTGTGACCAAAGTGACGAGAGGATAATGGAGATTTTGAATCTCTGCGTACACTTTTGGACACTGGACACTTGTAGATTGTGTGAGGCCCACTGATATCTGAGCGCTATGTGACACGCTCGATGGCACAGCTGTGACAAAAGTGACTAGAGGATAAGGGAGATTGGATTGCTTTTAAAAAAGCAGTTTGCGGAGCAGTGGGTAAACAGCAATGCCAGCGTATCAGGAAGCCTTAGAAGGCAGCCCAACAACCAACACCACTGATACACCACAATATAGCCTCCCCTTGCACTGCACACACAGTGACTTGTGTGTTGTGCAGGCCAAATCGCTAGCAGCAGAAGCAGTTCTTTTGTCTTCTTCCCTGCCTAACGCTCTCCCTACAGAATCAGCAGCAACCTCTCCCTATACTAAGATCGGCAGAAGTAAGATGGCGGTCGGCGTGCACGCCCTTTTATACCCCCTGTGACGCCCACCAAAGCAAGCCAATCACTTGCATGCCCTTCTGAAAGATGGTGGTGACCCGTGCCTATGTCATCACGTTGCCCACAGTGTCCGTGGATCCTGATTGGCTGAAAAAGAGCGCAAAACAAACTTTTGAAACGCGACTTTGGCGCGTAAGTCGCCGACCTCGTGGCCGACCTCATCCTAGGGTCGGGTTTCGTTTCATGAAACCCGACTTTGCCAAAAGTCGGCGACTTTTGAATTTTTTCGACCCGTTTCGCTCAACTCTAGTTGGCAGCTATCGGATTGCAGACCCCTAAACCTATCAACAACAACTAGCAGTAGCCGTGGGGGGTTCCTACGGTGCCCTAGACCCCTCGATCACAGCCGGATAACTAAATAGCCTAAAGACAGAAAGGGAAATCTAAACTGCCCCAGAGCAGACACCAAAGCAAAAGGCAGCCCCCAACATATAATGACGGTGAAGCAAGATGAAAAAACACTAACGCAGATAGAAAGATAGGCTGAGCAAATGATGGGGCCCAAGCTAACTAAATAGGACAGGATAGAAAAGCTGCTGTCTGCAATCCGCAAAAACCCTATCAAAACAAGAGCCAACAGACTGATCGGAAAAAACCCTGAAGACGCTAGGCTTCAAAAAGACTAAATCAGTACTCAGGTATTTTCTGAAGACAGAGCAAAAAGGAATTCAGCTCACCCCAGCAGGGAATGGCAGAAATCCAGAAAAACAAGGCAAAACAAAAACAAAACACAAATGCAAAAAGCAGAGCAGAAAACTTAGCTTTTGAGGAGCAGGAATCAGACTGGTCTCCTAGAATCCCTCAGAGAAATCACCAGCAAGGCAGAAGGGCGTCGGCTGCCTTATATCCAGTCAGCAATTCCCGTCACCCAGTCATCATCATCCTGCTCAGGTGCTTGGTAATCAGCCTCACTACCTTCCTTCATCAGAAGAGGGAGTTCATCAGACCTCAATGGAGAAGGGGAAAATGAACTCACAACAGTACCTCCCCCTTGAGGAGGGGTCACCGAACCCTCATCCACGCCACCAGGGCGATCAGGGTGAGCCCGATGAAAGGCACGCACCAATCTTTCGGCATGAATATCAGAGGCAGAGACCCAGGAATTATCCTCCTGACCATAACCCTTCCACTTAACCAAATACTGGAGTCTCCGTCTAGCCAGACGGGAATCCAGTATCTTCTCTACCTCATATTCCATGTTACCTTTAACCAATACAGGGTCCGGAGGTGCCACCCCAGGAACTACTGGTTCAACAAACCTCTTCAACAAGGACTTATGAAACACATTATGGATTTTAAATGTGACAGGAAGAGCCAACCGAAAAGAGACCGGATTAATAATCTCCAAAATCTTGTAAGGTCCAATAAATCTAGGCTTAAACTTAGGAGAAGCCACCTTCATAGCGATATTTTTTGATGATAACCAAATGATATCACCAACCTTAAACTGGGGACCAATGGTCCTATGTCAGTTGGAAAACCGCTGGGCCTTTTCCTGAGAGAGAGATAACTTATCCACCACTTGGTCCCAGATCTGGTGCATTCTCTCCACCACAGTGTCAACACCTGGGCAGGCAGAAGGCTCCACCTGCCCTGAAGAAAATCGAGGATGAAACCCAAAGTTACAAAAAAAAGGTGACATCAAAGTGGCAGAACTAGCTCTATTATTTAAAGCAAATTCGGCCAAGGGCAAAAATGAAACCCAATCATCCTGATCAGCGGAAATAAAACATCTCAAATACGACTCCAAGGTCTGGTTTGTTCTCTCCGTCTGCCCATTGGTCTGAGGGTGAAAAGCAGAGGAGAAGGACAACTGAATTCCCAGCTTGGAACAGAAAGTCCTCCAAAATCTAGACACAAACTGAACTCCTCTGTCAGATACAATGTTCTCAGGAATCCCGTGCAAGCGAACCACCTGTTGCAAAAACAGGGGCACCAACTCAGAGGAAGATGGCAACTTAGGGAGTGGTACAAGATGGACCATCTTAGAGAACCTATCACAAATCACCCAAATAACAGTCATTCTCTGAGAGACAGGCATATCAGAGATGAAATCCATTGAAATATGGGTCCATGGCCTCCTGGGGACCGGCAAAGGCATCAACAACCCACTAGAGCGAGAACAAGGTTTAGACCGGGAGCAAGTCCCACAGGACTGCACAAAATTCCTGATATCACGAGGCAAGGCGGGCCACCAAAAAGACCGACTCACCAGATCTCTAGTACCAAAAATACCTGGATGACCAGCCAATGCAGAGCAATGAACTTCAGACATCACTCTCTTCTTCCACTGAACAGGAACATACAACTTTCCACTGGGACAACGCTCAAGTTTGTCCTCCTGGAGCTCTTCCAGAGCACGTCTCAAATCGGGCGAGACGGCAGAAAGAACTACCCCTTCACCTAAGATGGTAGCAGGCTTGGTCACCACAGGAGAATCAGCAAAGAAGCTCCTAGAGAGAGCGTCAGCGTTGACATTCTTAGTGCCAGGAAGAAAAGAGACCACAAAATCAAAATGTGTAAAAAACAAGGCCCACCTAGCCTGTCTAGGGTTCAAGCGTTTGGCCGACTCCAGGTAAATCAAATTCTTGTGGTCAGTGAGGACCACGACTTGATGTTTAGCTCCCTCCAACCAATGTCTCCACTCCTCAAATGCCCATTTCATGGCAAACAGTTCCCGATTCCCCACATCATAGTTACGTTCAGATGGGGAGAACTTTCGGGAAAAGAAAGCACAGGGATTCATTTTAGATGTTACAGGATCCTTTTGGGACAAAACAGCTCCTGCACCAATCTCAGAAGCGTCCACCTCTACCTGGAACGGGAGTGAGACATCAGGTTGCCGCAAAACCGGGGCAGAAGTGAGTCTTCGCTTCAGCTCCTGAAAGGAAGAAACAGCCTCCGGAGACCAATTCAACACATCAGCACCCTTCTTAGTCAGATCAGTCAATGGCTTGGCAATACTAGAAAATTTTGTTATAAATTTCCGATAAAAATTAGCAAAACTCAAAAACTTCTGGAGGGCCTTCAAAGAAGTGGGCTGAACCCAATCATAAATGGCCTGTACCTTGGCCGGGTCCATTTCAATAGTTGACGGAGACAAAATAAATCGCAAAAATGAAATCCTCTGTACCCCAAAAAGGCATTTCGATCCTTTGACATACAGGGAATTCTCCCTCAAGATCCTGAACACAGTCCGAACATGTTCCACATGAGAATCCCAATCCTTGGAGAAGATCAATATATCATCCAGATAGATAATCAAAAATGTATCCACAAAGTCTCAGAAAATGTAATTCATGAAGCACTGGAAGACAGAAGGGGCATTAGTGAGCCCAAAAGGCATCACCAGGTACTCAAAATGTCCCTCCGGAGTATTAAACGCCATATTCCATTCATCCCCATGCTTAATGCGGATAAGATTATATGCCCCCTGAGGTCAAGCTTGGTAAACCATCAAGCACCTTTAACTCTGGAGAATAACGGATACTGATATTTAATAGTAATTTTGTTGAGGGCACGATAATCATTACAGGGCCTTAATGAACCATCCTTTTTGGCCACGAAAAAAAAGCCAGCACCTAAGGGTAAAGAGGATGGTCTAATATGACCCTTCTCCAACGCCTCCTTAATATAGGATCGCATAGCCTCGTGCTCGGGTACAGATAAATTGAAGAGCCGACCCTTGGGAAATTTACACCCCGGTCTCAGTTCAATTGCACAGTCATAACTCCTATGAGGAGGCAAAGACGCAGACTCATTCTCACTAAATACATCATAAAAGTCCGCCAAATAGTCAGGAACATCATGCGACTGAGGAGAGGTGGAAAAAACCGGAGCCTCACTAAGGGCACACCGACAACCCCAACTCACCACAGACACAGATTTCCAATCCAAAACTGGATTATCAATTTGCAACCAGGGAAACCCCAGAACAATGGTATCATGTAAATTATGCAACACCAAAAATCTGCTATTTTCTTGATGGTCTGGGGCGACCCGCATTACCACCTGGGTCCAAAACTGAGGTTTATTTTTCGCCAAAGGAGTAGCATCAATCCCCCTCAAAGGGATAGGCGTCCGCTGAGGTGTCATAGGAAATCCACAACGTTTAGCAAAATCCAAGTCCATTAGATTCAGGGCTGCTCCCGAATCCACAAAAGCCTTGGCGGAAAATGTGGACAGGGAGCAGATCAGAGTAATTGCCAGAAGAAACTTAAGTTGAACACCACCCACAGAAAACGTGTGTGCAAAACGTTTCTCTCGTTTAGGACAGACAGAAATAATATGCGAGGCATCTCCACAAAAAAAACACAGCTTATTACGCCTTCTGAACTCCTGACGTTGATCCCTGGACAAAACTCTATCACATTGCATAGGTTCAGACATTTGTTCAACAGGTGGCAACACCTCTCATGCAGTCCTGCGTTCACGTAAATGCCGATCAACCTGAATGGCTAATGACATAAAATCGTCAAGACCAGAGAGAACAGGAAATCCCACCATAGTATCTTTTACGGCTTCTGACAAACCCTTCCGAAAGAAAGCTGCCAAGGCATTATCATTCCAGGTAGTAAGGACCGCCCACTTTCGGAATATTTGACAGTACAATTCTGCAGAATCTCGACCCTGGCCCAATGCCAGCAGTGTCTTTTCAGCCTGATCAATAGCATTAGGTTTGTCATACAACAACCCCAAGGCTTGAAAAAATGTGTTCACATTAGTCAGAATAGGATCATCTGGTTTCAAAGAAAACGCCCAATCCTGGGGATCGCCACGCAGCAAAGAGATGACAATTTTAACCTGCTGCGCGGAGCTCCCTGACGAGTTAGGCTCAAAGGCAAAAAATAATTTACAATTATTTTTGAAATTCAAAAATTTAGACCGATCCCCAAAAAACACATCAGGAGTAGGGATCTTTGGTTCAGCAGCATGTGAATGAGCAAGGTAGGCGGAAATTCCCCGCACTTCCGCAGTGAGCTGCTACACACGATCAGACAATTGCTTTATCTCCATTGAGAGAAAAAAAAATTCCCCCTATGGCCTCAGAGATATAGAGGAAAAAATATACACACTTTTTTTTTTCTTTTTTTTTTTTACAATTCTTTCCTGCTATTGAGTACCCTAGGATCTGCGGTATGGCTGGTGATTCTGTTATGAATGTGAAGTGTCTGTGATAGGAGCAGTGTTATGAATGAGTCACCATAGGAGGCAAAAACAGAAATACTAGCTAAGTCCAGAAAACGAGAGAAGTTGGCAGCTATCGGATTGCAGACCCCTAAACCTATCAACAACAACTAGCAGTAGCCATGGGGGGTTCCTTCGGTGCCCTAGACCCCTTGATCACAGCCGGAGAACTAAATAGCCTAAAGACAGAAAGGGAAATCTAAACTGCCCCAGAGCAGACCCCAAAGCAAAAGGCAGCCCCCAACATATAATGACGGTAAAGCAAGTTGAAAAAACACTAACACAGATAGAAAGATAGGCTGAGCAAATGATGGGGCCCAAGCTAACTAAATAGGACAGGATAGAAAAGCTGCTGTCTGCAATCCGCAAAAACCCTATCAAAACAAGAGCCAACAGACTGATCGGAAAAAAACCCTGAAGACGCTAGGCTTCAAAAAGACTAAATCAGTACTCAGGTATTTTCTGAAGACAGAGCAAAAAGAAATTCAGCTCATCCCAGCAGGGAATGGCAGAAATCCAGAAAAACAAGGCAAAACAAAAACAAAACACAAATGCAAAAAGCAGAGCAGAAAACTTAGCTTTTGAGGAGCAGGAATCAGACTGGTCTCCTAGAATCCCTCAGAGAAATCACCAGCAAGGCAGAAGGGCGTCGGCTGCCTTATATCCATTCAGCAATTCCCGTCACCCAGTCATCATCATCCTGCTCAGGTGCTTGGTAATCAGCCTCACTACCTTCCTTCACCAGAAGAGAGAGTTCATCAGACCTCAATGGTGAAGGGGAAAATGAACCCACAACAGAACAGCATGGTTGAAAGGGGGCACACCCTAAAATGCTTAAAAGCTTAGGGCCAACAATGGCAGCCCAGGCAGGAGCAGTATTACAGAAAGCAAAAGCAATGAACTAGAATAAAAGTTAATGTGCATGCAGCATGTAAATGCATATTCACACTGGACACTAAACATACAAAACCCAAGAGAAAAGCAAAATGAGCAAATACCCTGCAGTAAATAAATAGCAAGAGTGCATGAAAATATTCTTTGGTATTTTCTTAACATATTTTTGATTAAAAAAACATAGAATTCATCTCACCACATCACAGTGACCCTATTTGGGACAGTCTTAACCTCTAGTATAAAAAAATTACCATGTGTTTAATGACATATGTGTGAGTTAGGACTGAGAAGGACTGAAACCTCGATTAATGGGCACCCAGCAGGGGGGAACTTTTTAAATGTAATGTCAAGTTTAAAGAAAAGTATACATGACATTTTTGACTCTGCAGAGAGCACATAATGGTCACCTGGTCATACATACGGTTAGCAATTGTCTACTGTGCAAATTCTTGACCAATTTTAGAACTCATG
Source organism: Dendrobates tinctorius (assembly GCF_039654945.1). Taxonomy (NCBI): domain Eukaryota; kingdom Metazoa; phylum Chordata; class Amphibia; order Anura; family Dendrobatidae; genus Dendrobates; species Dendrobates tinctorius. The sequence continues at coordinate 79,430,859 of NW_027361676.1, forward strand.
TTTCCCTGTTAGTATACAAATTCCCCCTCCCCAAAATGGATCTTTTTTACAGAAAATTTAGTTTAAAGAATTCAAAGCATTTTATCTAAATAATTTTAAAAACTATGCTTCCATTTTAGGGAAGAGCCAACGTGCTCAGTGATACTCAGTTATCATTAGAGTATCACGGTGTTGAGATGTGCTTGTTACTTGATGAGTAATGGGCGGTGTTCAATGTAAAACTCCATTCTCTGCCCAGCATTTTTGGCACCTGTTTTCCCTTGATTCACTGTAAGGCCATCTTGGTTGTGGCATTACTGTGATTGGCTGGCCATCTGACATCATCAGGGATTATAAAAGCACAGGTGCGTCCCAGCTCAGCCCACCGATGCCGTTGCACAGCGGCTAATCATTTGTAGCGCATACAATCTGCATTAAGCCTAGGGAGGGAGAGATAGTCTTAGGAGCAGGAAGAGAGACAGAATCCAGTCTGTAGACAGGATTTAGGTACAGTTGTGCTCAAAAGTTTACATACCCCGGCTGAATTTTTGCTTTCTTGGCTTTTCTTCAGAGAATATGAATGAAAACACCAAAGCGTTTTCTCCACTCATGGTTAGTGGTTGGTTCAAGTCATTTATGGTCAAACTACTGGGTTTTCTCTTTTTAAATCATATTGAAAACCCAAAACATCCAAATTACCCTGATCAAAAGTGTACATACCCCATTTTTTAATACCATGTATTGCCCCCTCTAACATCAATGTGAGCTTGAAGTCTTTTGTGGTAGTTGTGGATGAGGTTCTTTATTTTCTCAGATGGTAAAGCTGCCCACTATTTTTGGCAAAAAGCCTCCAGTTCCTGTAAATTCCTGGGCTGTCTAGCATGAACTGCACTCTTGAGATATCCCCAGAGTGGCTCAATGATATTGAAGTCAGGAAATTGAGATGGCCACTCCAGAACCTTCACTTTGTTCTGCTGCAACCAATGACAGTTCGACTTGGCCTTGTGTTTTGGATTATTGTCATGTTGGAAAGTCCAGGCACGTCCCATGTGCAGCTTCCATTGCAAATTTGCCTCCATTACTTGCTGATAACGAGTTGCATTCATCTTTCCTTCAACTTTGACCAAGTTTCTTGTGCCTTTGTAGTTCACACATCCCCAAAACATCAGCAATCCAACTCCGTATTTTACAGTAGAAATAGTGTTCTTTTCAAGATAGGCCTTGTTGACCTCTCTCCAAATGTAACGTTTATGGTTGTGGCCAAAAGGTTAAATTTTCATCTTATCACTCCAAATTACCTTGTTACAGAAGTTTTGAGTCTTGTCTCTGTGCTTTTGTGTGTTTTTTAGGTGAGATATTTTGTGGCATTTGCGCAGTAATGGCTTTCTTCTGGCGACTCGACCACACAACCAATTTTTCTTCAAGTGCTTCCTTATTATGCATCTTGAAAGAGTCACACTACTAGTTTTCAGTCCAGTATTTCAGCTTATGTTATTTGAGGGTTTTTCTTTGCATCCCAAACAATTTTCCTGGCAGTTGTGGATGAAATTTTTGTTTTCCAACCTGACTGTGGTTTTGTTTTTACAGAGCCCCTGATTTTCCATTTGTTAATCACAGTTTGAATGCTGCTGACTGGCATTATCAATTCCTTGGATATCTTTTTGTATCCATTTTCTGGTTTATAAAGTTCAACTAGCTTTTGACAATTATATAACTTTCCCCATGACTCACAATCCAGCAACATCAGTGGCTGGATGAAAGATGCAAGAGTCTGTCTGGATCCCAGAAACTCACTCAGCTTTTATGCACAAACTGATTACAAGTAAACAGGTCATAGATGAGGATGTTACCTTTAGTAACCATTCAAACCCATTAGTGTAAACTTCTGTGCATGTTATCAGGCCAGAATAACCAGGGTATGTGAGCTTTTGATTAGGGTAATTTGGATGTTTTGGGTTGTAATTACGATTTAAAAAGAGAAAACACAGCCGTTTGGCAATAAATGGATTCACCCAACCACTAACCATGATTGAAGAAAAACTTTTAGTGTTATCATTCATATTCTCTGTATAAAGGACAAGAAAGCAAAAATTCTGCCGGGGTATGTAAACTATTGAGCACAACTGTATGTGCAGTCCATTGGCATATAAATAGCTGCAGTTTTTATGTGAGGGTTGAAAAAATTGAATATATTTTGTGACATCAAGTATTACGTGCTTTGAGGTCCTTTTTATGTGCTATCAAACACATCCAAAAATTGTTAAAAAATGTACTCGGCTTCATTTCTTAGCCATACACTATTCTGAAGTGTGAGGTAAATTTCTATGAGTAGGGTCCCAAACCAATTAATGTGATAAAGAAACTTGGCACTCAACTTTGGAAGAAATGTAGTAGATTTTTCAATGCAGTCAACAATTGTAGTACAGTGTACAGACATTTCAGTCCAAACAAGACCTTCATCAGTGTTCTGAATGCTTTTATATGTGAGGTGGAAATAGAGAGAAGCAAGACGCTGTGTCTCCTTAGTATCTTATGATATATTCAAAGACTTCATAGACATAAGTTCCTTTAAATTGGAGGGGAGGGTTGTTGTTATTAGTGATGTAATATTAGTTGTAGCCCAGAGTATATCTTTAAGTAGGAATGGCACTGTATGTCTTAAGGTTCCCGCCGCGCTTATTATTTTAAACTGTGTCATTCCGATATGGAGAAGCCGGTTACATGGTCAAACACGGTGTTGGCCGCTCTATTTCCACCTCACATCTAAAAGCAGTCTGTACACTGATGAAGGTCTTGGTTAGACCGAAACGTCTGGACACTGTACTACAATTGTTTATTGCATTTAAAATCTACTTCATTTCTTCTAAAGTTGAGTGCCAAGGTTCTTTATCACTTTTAAAATTTTGTAGGCTTCCATTTCTCAGACATACAGTGTTACTTAGTCTGTGAAAATTTCTGTGATCTCTAAAACTGGTAAAAAGTAGAGTTGAGCGAAACGGGTCGAAAAATTTCAAAAGTCGCCGACTTTTAGCAAAGTCGGGTTTCATGAAACGAAACCCGACCCTAGGATGAGGTCGGCCATGAGGTCGGCGACTTACGCGCCAAAGTCGTGTTTCAAAAGTTTGTTTTGCGCTCTTTTTCAGCCAATCAGGATCCATGGACACTGTGGGCAACGTGATGACATAGGCACGGGTCACCACCATCTTTCAGAAGGGCATGCAAGTGATTGGCTTGCTTTGGTGGGCGTCACAGGGGGTATAAAAGGGCGTGCATGCCGACCGCCATGTTACTCATGCTGATCTCAGAATAGAGAGAGCTGCTGCTGATGATGATTTTGTAGGGAGAGCGTTAGGCTGGGAAGAAGACACCAAAAACTGCTTCTGCTGCTAGCGATTTTGCCTGTACAACACACCAGTCACTGTGTGTGCAGTGCAAGGGGAGGCTATATAGTGGTGTATCAGTGGTGTTGGTTGTTGAGCTGCCTTCTAAGGCTTCCTGACATTCCTGCATTGCTGTTTACCCACTGCTCCGCAAACTGCTTTTTTAAAAGCAATCCCAATTTTTTTTTTGTCCTGCTGAGAAGAAGAAAAAAAAACTGCTTCTGCTGCTAGCGATTTTGCCTGTACAACACACCAGTCACTGTGCAGTGCAAGGGGAGGCTATATAGTGGTGTATCAGTGGTGTTGGTTGTTGGGCTGCCTTCTAAGGCTTCCTGACATTCCTGCATTGCTGTTTACCCACTGCTCCGCAAACTGCTTTTTTAAAAGCAATCCCAATTTTTTTTTTTTGTCCTGCTGAGAAGAAGAAAAAAAAACTGCTTCTGCTGCTAGCGATTTTGCCTGTACAACACACCAATCACTGTGCAGTGCAAGGGGAGGCTATATAGTGGTGTATCAGTGGTGTTGGTTGTTGGGCTGCCTTCTAAGGCTTCCTGACATTCCTGCATTGCTGTTTACCCACTGCTCCGCAAACTGCTTTTTTAAAAGCAATCCCAATTTTTTTTTTGTCCCGCTGAGGTACTGAGCGTGCATTTTTTCACACCATACAGCGGTGTACGCTCCTCACACAGTACCGTGTAACGGCTGTTATCACAGCCACAGTGAAGCTATCAGTGTGTCACTCTGTGAGAATAAGTCGAGGACATGTTCCGTTCTTACAGACCTGCACTCTAGGGAGATTCCTATTCTGCCCAATTCTACATACACCTTGTAGTTTGTGATACACTACCCAATTTCTGCCTGTGACATAGCGCTCAGATATTCAGTGGGCCTCACACAATCCATAAGTGTCCAGTGTCCACAAGTGTGTGCAGAAATTCAAAATCTCCCTTATCCTCTAGTGACTTTGGTCACAGCTCTGCCGTCGAGCCTGTGACAGAGCGATCAGATATTCAGTGGGCCTCATACAATCCATAAGTGTCCAGTGTCCACAAGTGTGTGCAGAAATTCAAAATCTCCCTTATCCTCTAGTGACTTTGGTCACAGCTCTGCCATCGAGCCTGTGACAGAGCGCTCAGATATTCAGTGGGCCTCACACAATCCATAAGTGTCCAGTGTCCACAAGTGTGTGCACAAAATCAAAATCTCCCTTATCCTCTAGTGACTTTGGTCACAGCTCTGCCATCGAGCCTGTGACAGAGCGCTCAGATATTCAGTGGACCTCACACAATCCATAAGTGTCCAGTGTCCACAAGTGTGTGCAGAAATTCAAAATCTCCCTTATCCTCTAGTGACTTTGGTCACAGCTCTGCCATCGAGCCTGTGACAGAGCGCTCAGATATTCAGTGGGCCTCACACAATCCATAAGTGTCCAGTGTCCACAAGTGTGTGCACAAAATCAAAATCTCCCTTATCCTCTAGTGACTTTGGTCACAGCTCTGCCATCGAGCCTGTGACAGAGCGCTCAGATATTCAGTGGACCTCACACAATCCATAAGTGTCCAGTGTCCACAAGTGTGTGCAGAAATTAAAAATCTCCCTTATCCTCTAGTCACTTTGGTCACAGCTCTGCCATCGAGCCTGTGACAGAGCGCTCAGATATTCAGTGGGCCTCACACAATCCATAAGTGTCCAGTGTCCACAAGTATGTGCAGAAATTAAAAATCTCCCTTATCCTCTAGTGACTTTGGTCACAGCTCTGCCATCGAGCCTGTGAAAGAGCACTCAGATATTCAGTGGGCCTCACACAATCCATAAGTGTCCAGTGTCCACAAGTGTGTGCAGAAATTCAAAATCTCCCTTATCCTCTAGTGACTTTGGTCACAGCTCTGCCATCGAGCCTGTGACAGAGTGCTCAGATATTCAGTGGGCCTCACACAATCCATAAGTGTCCAGTGTCCACAAGTGTGTGCACAAATTCAAAATCTCCCTTATCCTCTAGTGACTTTGGTCACAGCTCTGCCATCGAGCCTGTGACAGAGTGCTCATATATTCAGTGGGCCTCACACAATCCATAAGTGTCCAGTGTCCACAAGTGTGTGCACAAATTCAAAATCTCCCTTATCCTCTAGTGACTTTGGTCACAGCTCTGCCATCGAGCCTGTGACAGAGCGCTCAGATATTCAGTGGGCCTCACACAATCCATAAGTGTCCAGTGTCCACAAGTGTGTGCAGAAATTCAAAATCTCCCTTATCCTCTAGTGACTTTGGTCACGGCTCTGCCGTCGAGCCTGTGACAGAGCGATCAGATATTCAGTGGGCCTCATACAATCCATAAGTGTCCAGTGTCCACAAGTGTGTGCAGAAATTCAAAATCTCCCTTATCCTCTAGTGACTTTGGTCACAGCTCTGCCATCGAGCCTGTGACAGAGCGCTCAGATATTCAGTGCGCCTCACACAATCCATAAGTGTCCAGTGTCCACAAGTGTGTGCACAAAATCAAAATCTCCCTTATCCTCTAGTGACTTTGGTCACAGCTCTGCCATCGAGCCTGTGACAGAGCGCTCAGATATTCAGTGGACCTCACACAATCCATAAGTGTCCAGTGTCCACAAGTGTGTGCAGAAAATAAAAATCTCCCTTATCCTCTAGTCACTTTGGTCACAGCTCTGCCATCGAGCCTGTGACAGAGCGCTCAGATATTCAGTGGGCCTCACACAATCCATAAGTGTCCAGTGTCCACAAGTATGTGCAGAAATTAAAAATCTCCCTTATCCTCTAGTGACTTTGGTCACAGCTCTGCCATCGAGCCTGTGACAGAGCACTCAGATATTCAGTGGGCCTCACACAATCCATAAGTGTCCAGTGTCCACAAGTGTGTGCACAAATTCAAAATCTCCCTTATCCTCTAGTGACTTTGGTCACAGCTCTGCCATCGAGCCTGTGACAGAGTGCTCAGATATTCAGTGGGCCTCACACAATCCATAAGTGTCCAGTGTCCACAAGTGTGTGCACAAATTCAAAATCTCCCTTATCCTCTAGTGACTTTGGTCACAGCCCTGCCATCGAGCCTGTGACAGAGTGCTCATATATTCAGTGGGCCTCACACAATCCATAAGTGTCCAGTGTCCACAAGTGTGTGCACAAATTCAAAATCTCCCTTATCCTCTAGTGACTTTGGTCACATCTCTGCCATCGAGCCTGTGACAGAGCGCTCAGATATTCAGTGGGCCTCACACAATCCATAAGTGTCCAGTGTCCACAAGTGTGTGCAGAAATTCAAAATCTCCCTTATCCTCTAGTGACTTTGGTCACAGCTCTGCCATCGAGCCTGTGACAGAGCGCTCAGATATTCAGTGGGCCTCACACAATCCATAAGTGTCCAGTGTCCACAAGTGTGTGCAGAAATTAAAAATCTCCCTTATCCTCTAGTCACTTTGGTCACAGCTCTGCCATCGAGCCTGTGACAGAGCGCTCAGATATTCAGTGGGCCTCACGCAATCCATAAGTGTCCAGTGTCCACAAGTGTGTGCAGAAATTCAAAATCTCCCTTATCCTCTAGTCACTTTGGTCACAGCTCTGCCATTGAGCCTGTGACAGAGCGCTTAGATATTCAGTGGGCCTCACACAATCCATAAGTGTCCAGTGTCCACAAGTGTGTGCACAAATTCAAAATCTCCCTTATCCTCTAGTGACTTTGGTCACAGCTCTGCCATCGAGCATGTGACAGAGCGCTCAGATATTCAGTGGGCCTCACACAATCCATAAGTGTCCAGTGTCCACAAGTGTGTGCAGAAATTCAAAATCTCCCTTATCCTCTAGTGACTTTGGTCACAGCTCTGCCATCGAGCCTGTGACAGAGCGCTTAGATATTCAGTGGGCCTCACACAATCCATAAGTGTCCAGTGTCCACAAGTGTGTGCAGAAATTAAAAATCTCCCTTATCCTCTAGTGACTTTGGTCACAGCTCTGCCATCGAGCCTGTGACAGAGCGCTCAGATATTCAGTGGGCCTCACACAATCCATAAGTGTCCAGTGTCCACAAGTGTGTGCAGAAATTCAAAATCTCCCTTATCCTCTAATGACTTTGGTCACAGCTCTGCCATCGAGCCTGTGACAGAGCGCTCAGATATTAAGTGGGTCTCACACAATTAATAAGTGTCCAGTGTCCACAAGTGTGTGCACAAATTCAAAATCTCCCTTATCCTCTAGTGACTTTGGTCACAGCTCTGACATCGAGCCTGTGACAGAGCGCTCAGATATTCAGTGGGCCTCACACAATCCATAAGTGTCCAGTGTCCACAAGTGTGTGCAGAAATTCAAAATCTCCCTTATCCTCTAGTGACTTTGGTCACAGCTCTGCCATTGAGCCTGTGACAGAGCGCTCAGATATTCAGTGGGCCTCACACAATCCATAATTGTCCAGTGTCCACAAGTGTGTGCAGAAATTCAAAATCTCCCTTATCCTCTAGTGACTTTGGTCACAGCTCTGCCATCAAGCCTGTGACAGAGCGCTCAGATATTCAGTGGGCCTCACACAATCCATAAGTGTCCAGTGTCCACAAGTGTGTGCACAAATTCAAAATCTCCCTTATCCTCTAGTAACTTTGGTCACAGCTCTGCCATCGAGCCTGTGAAAGAGCACTCAGATATTCAGTGGGCCTCACACAATCCATAAGTGTCCAGTGTCCACAAGTGTGTGCAGAAATTCAAAATCTCCCTTATCCTCTAGTCACTTTGGTCACAGCTCTGCCATCGAGCCTGTGACAGAGCGCTCAGATATTCAGTGGGCCTCACACAATCCATAAGTGTCCAGTGTCCACAAGTGTGTGCAGAAATTCAAAATCTTCCTTATCCTCTAGTCACTTTGGTCACAGCTCTGCCATCGAGCCTGTGACAGAGCGCTCAGATATTCAGTGGGCCTCACACAATCCATAAGTGTCCAGTGTCCACAAGTGTGTGCAGAAATTCAAAATCTCCCTTATCCTCTAGTGACTTTGGTCACAGCTCTGCCATCGAGCCTGTGACAGAGCGCTCAGTTATTCAGTGGGCCTCACACAATCCATAAGTGTCCAGTATCCACAAGTGTGTGCACAAATTCAAAATCTACCTTATCCTCTAGTGACTTTGGTCACAGCTCTGCCATCGAGCCTGTGACAGAGAGCTCAGATATTCAGTGGGCCTCACACAATCCATAAGTGTCCAGTGTCCACAAGTGTGTGCACAAATTCAAAATCTCCCTTATCCTCTAGTGATTTTGGTCACAGCGCTGCCATCGAGCCTGTGACAGAGCGCTCAGATATTCAATGGGCCTCATACAATCCATAAGTGTCCAGTGTCCACAAGTGTGTGCAGAAATTCAAAATCTCCCTTATCCTCTAGTGACTTTGGTCACAGCTCTGCCATCGAGCCTGTGACAGAGTGCTCAGATATTCAGTGGGCCTCACACAATCCATAAGTGTCCAGTGTCCACAAGTGTGTGCAGAAATTCAAAATCTCCCTTATCCTCTAGTGACTTTGGTCACAGCTCTGCCATCGAGCCTGTGACAGAGCGCTCAGATATTCAGTGGGCCTCACACAATCCATAAGTGTCCAGTGTCCACAAGTGTGTGCACAAATTCAAAATCTCCCTTATCCTCTAGTGACTTTGGTCACAGCTCTGCCATCGAGCCTGTGACAGAGCGCTCAGATATTCAGTGGGCCTCACACAATCCATAAGTGTCCAGTGTCCACAAGTGTGTGCACAAATTCAAAATCTCCCTTATCCTCTAGTGACTTTGGTGACAGCTCTGCCATCGAGCCTGTGACAGAGCGCTCAGATATTCAGTGGGCCTCACACAATCCATAAGTGTCCAGTGTCCACAAGTGTGTGCAGAAATTCAAAATCTCCCTTATCCTCTAGTGACTTTGGTCACATCTCTGCCATCGAGCCTGTGACAGAGCGCTCAGATATTCAGTGGACCTCACACAATCCAAAAGTGTCCAGTTTCCACAAGTGTCTGCAGAAATTCAAAATCTCCCCTGTCCTATAGACACCTTGTACCTTGTTTTACATTACTATATAGTTTGTTGGATTTTGTCTACATTTCTACCAAAAATGAGGAAGGCTGGTGGAAGAGGCCGTGGAATTGGGCGGGGGTTGGCAGCTGGTAATGATGGTGTTGGTGGTGGATCTGATGGTAGTGGCAAGAGCAAAATAGGACCGAATGCAGGAGGTGTTGAGCCTGCGTCATCGTCTGGCTACATAAGGCCTCGAACGCTTAGTTTTCTAGGAGTTGGCAAACCGCTTTTAAAGCCAGAGCATCAGGAAAAAGTTTTGTCTTACATTGCTGACTCAGCCTCCAGCTCTATCGCCTCCTCTTCTTCAGTTGTAAAAAGTAAAAACACTGAGTCGTCATTGGAGGCTCATGTTCATGAACCACACCTTTCCTTGTGTCCTTCACCCCAACCAAGATTGAAGGATGACGCAGGCCATACTACTGATTACTCCATGGAGCTGTTTTCACATACCATGCCTGGATTATCAAGTGAAATGGTGAATTACCCAGGCCAAGATGAATCTGACATGGAGTGCACTGATGCACAGCCGCTGATAGATGATTCTGCTGGTACATTCAATCAGAGCACTACATTGTCGTCGCATTGTACAGAGCCAGATTCTGACCCTGATGAGACTCGGGTGCCCCTTCCCGCACACTATACCACCATACACGGTGACACAGAGGAAGGTGCACATGACATAGAAGAGGAGGTGATGGATGACCCAGTTGTTGACCCAGATTGGCATCCATTGGGGGAAGAGGGTGCTGCTTCCAATAGCTCAGATGAGGAGCATCCACAGCAGACATCGACATCGCAACAGCTGTTATCTGGCAGGCCCGGAGCACTCCAAAGACAGGTTCCAAACATCAAAATAGTTGCTGGACAGCTTGTCCAGAGGGTCAAAAGATCACAGCGTGCTAGGCCGCAAAATGTCTGCCAAAGTAGGAAGAGTGCAGTGTGGCACTTTTTTGAACAAAATCCTCATGATCAGGCCAAGGTTATCTGTAAGAAGTGCGCAAAGATCTTTAGCCGAGGGAAAAATCTGAAAAATTTGAATACCAGTTGCTTGCTTAGACATTTAACCAGCATGCACTTGCAAGCGTGGACACAACACCAAACCTCAAGTGCCACATGTGCAACTGATCACAACGAAAGTAGTCAGCTACATTGTTTCCCCCACTGTAAGCCCACCGGTTAGCACAGCAGCAAATGTTGAGGTGTCGTTGCAAGGCCACAGCAGTCAGGGAATCCCACTGTTATATCAACGAAAGACTGATTCTAGGCCATCAGAAAGAACAACAACTCCATCACCATCATCAACCCTCTCTCAGTCCACCCTGTCCACCGCTACTTCCACCATATGCAGCTCTCAAGTCCAGCTCACCCTCCCAGACACTATGAGTAGGTCAAGAAAGTACTCAGTCTCTCATCCGCGTACACTGGGTTTGAACGCCCACATTGCCAAACTAATCTCATTTGAGATGATGCCCATTTGGTTGGTGGAAAGCACAGCTTTCCGCGAACTCATGGCCTATGCAGTACCACGCTATGACCTACCCAGTCGCCACTTCTTCTCTCACAAAGCCATCACAGCCCTCCACCATCATGTGAAAGACCGCATTGTCCATGCACTCAAGCAGTCAGTGAGCGGAAAGGTGCACCTCACAACTGATGCATGGTCCAGTCGGCATGGCCAGGGCCATGGCCGTTACGTGTCCATCACTGCGCACTGGGTTAATGTGGTGGATGCAGGGTCCACAGGGGACAGCGGTGGTGGGAAAGTGCTGCCTAGCCCACCGTATAGGAAACAGTTGGCTGTAGGCGTTCGACCCTCCTCCTCCTCCTCCTCCAGAAGCAAAAGCTCGTCCACAGAGCGCAGTCGTATGAGCACTCCATCTGCAGCTGCCACTGTTGCACACGATGTGTCCCCCTATCGAGCAGCTAGTGGAAAGCGTCAGCAGGCTGTGTTGCAGATGATGTGTTTGGGCAACAGACACACCGCCGAGGTGCTGGCCGAGTACTTGAAGCGACAAACTGAGTCATGGCTGGGCAGTGTACATCTTGAGGTAGGCAAGGTAGTTAGTGATAACGGCCGGAATTTTGTGGCAGCCATAGCCCTTTCAAAACTCAGCCACATACCTTGCTTGGCTCACACCTTGAACCTGGTGGTGCAGTGCTTCCTCAAAAATTATCCAGAGTTAACAGCCCTGCTCCAGAAGGTGCGAAGACTGTGCGCACACATCCGCCGGTCGCCTGTACACTCCGTTCGTATGCAAAAACTGCAGCGATTGCTCCACCTTCCCAACCACCGCCTCATTATCGACATTGCAACAAGGTGGAACTCCACCCTGCACATGGTGGAGCGGCTGTGCGAGCAGAGGCAGGCCATAATGCATTTGTGGGAGGATACATGGCCAGGCACTTTGAGAGCAGACATGGAGTTGACAGGTGTGCAGTGGTCGAAGCTGAAAGACCTCTGTAAAGTCCTTCAGTGTTTTGAGGAATGCACACGGCTGGTATGCGCAGACGACGCCATCCTAAGCATGAGCATCCCACTTATGCGTCTGCTCATTCAAACTTTGACGCACCTTAAGGAGCAGGCGTCTGCAGCCAATGTTGATGAGGAGGAAGAGGAGGAGGGAATCCTTGATGACATTCAGCCATTGTCTGCTCAGGGACCTCTCCGGGACGAGGTGGAGGAAGAAGAGGAGGAGGATGATGATGGGGATGATTACTTAGGGGAGGACGATGCATCTCGTGGGGCAAGTGAAAATGTTGGCATGGCAAGGTCTGGTACAGGGTTTGTGCGTGACTGGAGGGATGTGGATTTGCCAGAAAGTGCTCCTCCAACCAGCACTCGCAGTGCATCATTGACACCAGGAACATTGGCCCACATGTCAGATTATGCCTTGCAGATCCTAAAAAGGGACCCCCGCATTGCCAAAATGATGAACGATGACGACTACTGGTTGGCCAGCATCCTGGATCCACGCTATAAAGGCAAATTACAAAACATCATGCCACAGGAGAACCTTGACCTAATATTGGCTAATAAACAAGCAACTCTGGTAAATCGGTTGCTTGAGGCATTCCCAGCACGCAGCAGCGGTGATGGTTCTCACACGAGCCGTACGGGCTGGGGTCAGCTTGGCAGAGGTGTTCGTGGTGCACACAGCAGAAGTGGCATTGGAGACAGGGGTTTCATGACAATGTTGTGGACTGATTTTTCAAATACCGCTCACACAACTGGTAATACTGCATCGATGGAAAGTGACAGGAGACAGCAGTTGTCAACTATGGTTACAAACTACTTTTCCTCCCATATCGATGTTCTCCCACACAGGTCATTCCCCTTTGACTATTGGGCCGCTAAACTGGACACCTGGCCTGAATTGGCCCAATATGCCTTACAGGAGCTCGCTTGCCCAGCTGCAAGTGTGCTATCGGAAAGAGTCTTCAGTGCAGCTGGATCAATCCTGACAGAAAAAAGGACCCGTCTGTCAACCCAAAATGTGGATGATCTAACCTTCATTAAAATGAACCATGCATGGGTTTCCAAGGATTTTGTCCCACCTTCCCCTGATGACACATAGGGTGACAGAAAAATGGCTTGCTTTGGTCCACCTCTTCCTGGGACTTGACCTATTTCGCCTTTTGCATCAGCTGAATGTCCAACATCAACATATGCCACTTTCTAAAACTCCCTAACTGTGCTGCCTCCCCCCCCCATGGCCGGGGTCACCACCTAGCGCATGACACCGTGTGAGTGCCGTTGCCCTGGACAGGTGGGTAGGCCGACTCTTGGCGGGCACTGGCACAGGGTCCCTCATAGTGCAATCAAGTGTCTCTGACGGTGGTGAACCCTCCACCCTCCACCCAGTGAGTTGTCAAACCACCAAAACCCACACAGTAATGACAGACAGGGAGAACTTAAACCGCACCGCGCCGCATACACACAGGACAATACTATAATGTGAACAGGGCAAAACAAAGCACAAATATAGGAAGGCGAAAAGGTAACAACGGATCATACGACACCAGATATGAATTTCTCTCTCCAACACCTCCACTCCAGACCGGAACCACTTGGCACAAAACACAAGCTATAATCGGCGACGCCCACAGGCCAGCACGACTATTTAAAGACCGTGGGCGTGACCAAACATCCCACCTGATTTCCAGCTAGATTAACCCCAGATAACCTGAGTAAAATCAAACCGGCGCCACTGAGGCTATAGTGGATGGAGATGGAACTACCGCTGCCTGCCTGACGCTGTGGTGTGAACAGCGTCCGACATGACATCTGGGCCGTCAAATCCATACTGTGCCTGACACCGTCTGAGCCTGCCTCCTGATGTATAGACATATATTTTGAATGTGTACGCTATCCATACATGTTATCCGGGGATACGGTACCCTTTCTCACCTTTGTGCAATCACCTGCAAGCCATACTGGGCCTAACACCGTCTGAGCCTGCCTCCTGATGTATAGACATATATTTTGAATGTGTACGCTATCCATACATGTTATCCGGGGATACGGTACCCTTTCTCACCTTTGTGCAATCACCTGCAAGCCATACTGGGCCTAACACCGTCTGAGCCTGCCTCCTGATGTATTGACATATATTTTGAATGTGTACGCTATCCATACATGTTATCCGGGGATACGGTACCCTTTCTCACCTTTGTGCAATCACCTGCAAGCCATACTGGGCCTAACACCATCTGAGCCTGCCTCCTGATGTATAGACATATATTTTGAATGTGTACGCTATCCTTACTTGTTATCCGGGGATACGGTACCCTTTCTCACCTTTGTGCAATCACGTGTAATCCATACTGGGCCTGAGAACGGCTGGCGAGCTGTTAAGCAAGCTGCAGCACCTGTGGTTTGCACACGTAAGTTTTTCATTTTTTCAGGAATGACGGTTAGGCCTAATTCCGGAACTGCGGTTGACCTGCACTTACTGGGAAATCAGCGTTCGCGGGTAATAATTGTAATCACAGATCCCCATCACTAACGTTGTTCAGCGGGTTATCTTCACCTGTAAGCGACAAACGCTGGCCTTTTCAGTGTAGCGCACATGCAGCCACGGACATGTAAGGGCATGACACACCAGTTATTGGCCAATCTCATGTGCCAGAGCCTCACGCGTCCCTCTAGTAAGCCGGACTCGGACCGCGGGGCATGACGGAGTCTCGTTCGTTAACAGAATTAAGCTTGCAATCTGTGCATCTTTTCTGTAGCTTGCATGGTTGAGGTTTCCCAGGTGGAGTCGAATTAAACCATAGGCTCCACTCCTGGTGGTGCCCTTCTGGACATTCCTTTAAGGTTCAGCTTTGCAACCATACTGCCCACGTAAAACAAACACTTTGCCTTCATGAATGCTGTTTGGAGGGTCATGACTCGTGGGAATAACGCCGCCCAATCAGTTAACCTGCTAGAGAGATCCTTCGTTGCTCCCAAGCATGACATCACACTCGTTAGGAGGAAGGTAATGCCACTGTGGCGACCGTATTCCTGGGGGCGACACAAGTGCACTGATGCCCAGCCACTGCTCGATGAATCTGCTGGTACATTGACCCAGACCACTACATTCCCCTTGCATGCTACACGGCCTGAATCTGACCCTGATGAAACTCAGGTTACCCTTCCCATATACAGTTCCATCTTACACGGTGACAAAGAGGAAGCTGCAGATGAAAGTGCAGGTTCGGCCCACCCGCCATCAGACACACCACCGTACTATCAGGGACCCTGTGCCAGTGCCGTCGCCAACGAGTGGGCCCCCCCTGCTTGCTCAGGATCACAGCACTTGCAAGGTTGAAATACTGTGCAGTGAGATGGAAGATGGGGACGACGAGGAGTCCAGACTAGTACAGGGATTCCCTAGCGAGGAGACTTATTTGATTGTTTTCAATGTTGGGACAGCAATTTTTGGGAAGCACTATACTCTGGAGAATGATAGATGGGGCCCACCATACACTGGAACATTCCAAAGGTGGACATCAGACACTGGAGCAGCATTTACAGGGCCCATTATACACTAGAGCATTAGAAATGGGGCCCATTATGTTTGGAGCATTATTTGGGCCCATAACACAGTGGAGCTTCATCCATGGGGACCAACATATACTGTAGCATTATGTGGAGCTCATCATATACTGTTTCAAACATTATATGGGACCAATGATTCTGTATGGAGAAATAGATGGGCCTCGTCATGAGATGTAAAAAGTGAAGTATTTTTCATTGTACTATACCCCTATTTCTCTGCCGTATCGGAGCATGATGAGTTGTGGTATGTGTTAAAGGGGCGCTCTTTCGCCCAGGGCACATGAAAACCTGGAGCCAGCCCTCCCCCCCACAACTTTAGCCAAATAACCCCCATTTTTCAGTGCGTAACTTGTATTATGAAGTTAATTAAGGTTGACAAGCTTAAGTAAGAAGAATTGATGCTTTTGGCATTCAAATGGGCACTGTAGGTGTGTTTCCTGTCCTCCTCTCACTGCCGACTTTTATTCCCCATTGACTTACATTGGGTTTCGTGTTTTGGGACGACCCCGACTTTTCCCTATAATCGGACGATCTTGCTCGACCCGACTTTTGGAAAAGTCGGGTTTCACGAAAAGAAACTCGACCCTAATAAACCAAAAGTCGCTCAACTCTAGTAAAAAGCTTTTAAAAATTTTGTAGGCTTCCATTTCTCAGCCATACAATGTTACATGGTCTGTGAATATTTCTGTGCTCTCTAAAAGTGATCAAAGGCTTCTAGAATCTTTGCAGGCTTCCATTTCTCAAACATACAGTGTTATGTGGCCTGTAAACATTTATGTGATTTCTAAAAGAGAACAAAAGCTTTTTAAAATGTTGCAGGCTTCCATTTCGGAGGAATACAGTGTTACATGCTCTGTGAACATGTCTGTGATGTTAAAAACTACTAAAAAGCTTTTACAATTTTTGTAGGCTTACATTTCTCAGCCATACAATGTTAACCAATATGTGAACAATTCTGTGATCTATAAACTGATAAAAAGCTATTACAATTTTTTAAGCTTCATTTACTCAAGCATACAGTATTATATGGTCTGCAAACATTTCTTTGATATCTAAAACTAATAAAAAATTTAGAAACTTTTTGGATTGAATTTGATTGTCATATACCTTTGCTTTCTTTCTGTTACATACAGTGAAGAAAACTCACAAAAACACTTTGACTGCTGCAGGATACCAATTGTTTTCTTTTTTTAAAAAATAAACTTGGTTTCAAGGGACCTAGCAATTACAAAATGCGCAAGGGATGTGGAAGTGCTGATGATAGTGCACGCAGAAGCAGCAGAAGTGGGCTGGTGTGAGTAAGACTGTTGCTGGGGCACAAACATGTGAATCCTAGACACATATAGTGGGCACGGAAAGTATTCAGACCTCTTTAAAATTTTCACTCTTTGTTTCATTGCAGCCATTCGCTAATTTCAGAAAAGTTCATTTTTTTTCTTATTAATGTACACTCTGTGTTAGGCATCAGGTTCCTGCCTCTGCACAGGAGTTTGCATCTCGCTTTTGGAGAGAGTTATTTCACCTGCTCAGTATTGAGCTAAATATCTCCTCAGCCTATCACCCCGAGACGAACGGGTTGGTGGAGAGGGCCAACCAGACCCTGGTTACATATCTTCGACATTTTGTCTCGGCCAGGCAGGATGACTGGGCATCCTTGCTGCCATGGGCGGAGTTCACTTTGAACAACGCTGTGGCCGACTCCACCAGATAGATACCATTTCTCCTAAATTTTGGCCAGCATCCATACATTCCTGTGCCCACGCCCATGTCATCCACCGACTCGAGGGTGGCAGACTGGGCAGTGGGGGTACGTGACATTTGGGACTGCACTTAGGATGCCATTCGGGCCTCCAATAAGAGAATTAGGTCTTCCGCTGATGCACACCGGCGCCCCACTTCCACCTTTGCTCCTCGCGACTTGGTGTGGTTTTCCGCTCATAACATCAGGCTGCGGGTTGAGTACACTAAGTTTGCGCTTCGCTTTATAGGTCCCTTCAAGGTCCTTGAGCAAGTTAAACCTGTGGTCTACCATCTGGCCCTTCCTCCACACCTGGGTATCACGGACACCTTCCATGTGTCTCTCCTTAAGCCCATTCACTTGTCCCGGCTTTTCCGAGTCATCTACCGGGATATCAGGCTTGTCCTCGGACGAGAACGAGGTGAACGCCATTGTGGGGTGTAAGGTGGTACATGGCAAAAAGGTATTACCTGGTGGACTGTAAGGGTCATGGCCAAGAGTATAGGACCTGGTAGGCTGTGGAGAATATTCGTGCTCCCCTGCTCATTGCGGCCTTTGAGCATAGGAGGGAGGGGGGTAATGTTAGGCGTCGGATTCCTGCCTCTGCACAGGAGGAATCCCAAGCCTTGCCTTCTGCGGTCTCCCTTTCAGTCCCAGCCGCAGTGGAGCCTGCTCAGCAAAGGCGTCGATCCTGGTGTGCTGCTCAAGCTAGTGCTGTTGGGTTCGTTGCTGCTGCCTTACTGGTTCAGCTATAGCACCCTGCACTAGTCAGTGGCGAGCAGCTCCAGAGTCAAAGTCCCTTTTGCTGCCCACTGAGCATTCCCGTGGGAGGACTTCACATTGGAGGTCAGATGTCACATGCTCAGGTCCTCAAGCAGCTCGGATTGAACCATCAGGAAGGTCCCAGAAGAATGCTGCTATAAAAGGGTCGAATGGCTGCTCGGGCATGCGCTAGTATAGACTCAATGCTTATGGTGTGTATGATGATGGATGCATGTATCTTGTGACTGACTCATTTGAAACCCCTACTCTTGGTTGTGTCTGTTGTTAGGGTGTCGTGGTTAGAGTCAGCGCCTCTCAGTGGCTAGTCTATATGCCACAGTGCATCCCAGTCCTCTGCACTTGCTAGCGTCTGATTGTGCCTCTCTGCTCAGGGCACTGTCGTACCGCACCAAGTAGCAGTAACCACCAGTGCGACGCCGTGCACAACTCTAGTGCTTTCCTCCCCACTCTGGGTGATTAACGGCATCCGCCAAAGCGAACAGTGTGCACTTTGCGTGATTATATATTTAGTTCCTTTTTCCTGGCACTGCAGCTGTGGCGCAGAGCGCTGATGGTCTAGAGGAACTCTAGCCCTGTGCTTTTGGGACAGAGTTCTGTGACCTTTTAATTAGCGCTCACCCAGCCGAGCTCTATGAGTTCAACAGGCTCCGGCGTTTGTTTTTGCGGCTCTGTGAGTTAACAGAGTTCACTCCTGAGCACACCGGGTCAGTGGTTAATCCGCCAGTGTGTGTTTTGTATCCCGCCATTACTATGCAGTAGTTTACCACCTCTACACGGTGGACCCCAGGCTGCGAACGCACCTAGCCTCTACTTTATATTATTAGATGCGTTCCGCAAGCCCTAACACTCTGCACACCATCTTGTATACAACTAAGAAATTGGAGTACCAGATCCACCACGAGAAAATAAAATCAAAATAGTTTTCTTGATCTCATAAATAAGAGACTCCAAGACACATGTATCAGACAAAATCATATCATTAAAAGAGTTAATTTGAACAATGACTCAGGTACAGCAATTACACATGCAGACTAACAGCACAACCTAGCAGGGAAATGTGACAGGATACACACATCCTAATAAAGTGACAGTGCTTCAAGTATATCCAAAAAAGAGTATATAATGAAATAATGATCACCCGTGCAGCCGTATCAATAAAACAGGTATACTCAGTAATATTGCATAATAGCAATCATATTTGTACAACGGCCCATACCAGGGATCCCACTACTTCAAAAGTTCTTACCCAGTAGTTCCATGGCTATTACATGTGGTATTCCATGGCTATTGCATGTGGTGGTTTGGATACTATGGCCTAAGGCCACCCCTTTAAATATATATGCTGTTCCAAAGATTTTGTCTGCACCCCAACTTGACTGGAAAATAACAGACATGTAGACATTTCTGCAAATTAATTAAAAAAGAAAAACTGAAATTTACCCAACAGCTGTTGCCTTTTAGGGGTCTGTGGATGACCCTCCTTATAATTTCTGACTGCCTTTGAACTTATAGCACAGCCTTTATGACTGTATAAGTAAATCAACTACACTTTTGTTCAAATTTTTTTCAAGGAATCAATGACTCAGCCATAGAGTATAACATCGCTATTGTTGCATTATGGTGGTATGTAAAACTTACAAAAGGTGTTCAAAAATATTTCAGGGTTAAATTACTCATCCATAGAGTATTGTGTGCTTTCTGAAGCATTCTGGTGATATATAACAGTAGAAAAAAAGTTTGAAAATTTTGCTTGATTGCTCAAATTTCTTACCTATATACTATTTCGTTTTCTTGGGTACATTTTTGAAATATTTAACACTCAAAAAAATGATGTTTAAAAATGTTGCTGCGTTACATTTTTTTATCCATACAGTATTAAGTGTTCTTGGGTACATTTAGTTGGTATACAACCCTCCAAAAACATTATCATTATATTAATCATCCATATACTATTCCATGGTCTGGAGAACATTTTGCTGTGATCCAAGCCTAAGAAAAAATTGTTCACATTTTTAGAGTTATTGCTAGATATTGCTCACCTTTAGGGTATTACGAGGTCTGGGTTGCATTTTGTTGGTATAAAACCAATCAAAAACTTGTTCAAAATGTATCGGTATAATATTGCTCTCCCATAGGGTATTACATCTACATGGTTACATTTAGCTGATATATAAGCTTCAAAAGAAAAGGTTAAAAATTTAATCGGTGTTATATTATATTGCTAACCTATAGAGTACTACTTCTTGGGTAAATTTTGTTGCTGTAAGGCTGGTTTCACATTTGCGTTTTTTAGCGCTGGAAAAAAACGCATATGTGCGCATGCGTTTTTTCCCCTATATTTAACATGGGTGCGCATACCTGCGCGCTTGTAAGCGCATGTATGCGATTTTCATGCCCTGCGTTTTTTTGGGGTGTGCGTTTGTATTTTCCAGACGCAGCATGTTGCATTTTTTGGCCCTGCAAAAAAGCGCATGAGCACATATGCGCACGTTTTGCGCTAAAAATGGCCATTATAGCCTATGGATGCGCATATGTGCGCACTGGCATGCTCATGTATGCGTTTTTTTGCATATGCGTTTTTTTTTTTAACCATGGAATTTAGGGGTTTGGGTTAGAGTTAGGGTTAGCTAAGGGGGTTTAGGGTTAGGGTTAGGGTCAGGGTCAGGGTTAGGGTTGGGGTTTGGGTCAGGGTTAGGGTTAAGTATGGTTTGGTTAAGGGTTAGGGTCAGGGTTAGGGTCAGGATTAGGGTTAAGTATGGTTTGGTTAAGGGTTAGGGTCAGGGTTAGGGTTAAGGTTAGGGTCAGGGTTAGGGTTAGGGTTAGGGTTAGGGTTAGGGTCAGGGTTAGCGTTAAGTATGGTTTTGTTAAGGGTTAGGGTCAGGGTTAGGGTCAGGATTAGGGTTAAGTATGGTTTGGTTAAGGGTTAGGGTCAGGGTTAGGGTTAGGGTTAGGGTTAGGGTCAGGGTTAGGGTTAGGGTTAGGGTTAGGGTCAGGGTTAGGGTTAAGTATGGTTTTGTTAAGGGTTAGGGTCAGGGTTAGGGTCAGGATTAGGGTTAAGTATGGTTTGGTTAAGGGTTAGGGTCAGGGTTAGGGTTAGGGTTAGGGTTAGGGTTAGGGTCAGGGTTAGGGTTAGGGTTAGGGTTAGGGTCAGGGTTAGGGTTAAGTATGGTTTTGTTAAGGGTTAGGGTTAGGGTTAGGGTTAGGGTCAGGGTTAGGGTTAGGGTTAGGGTTAGGGTTAGGGTCAGGGTTAGGGTTAGGGTTAGGGTCAGGGTTAGGGTTAGGGTTAGGGTTAGTTAGGGTTTAGGGTTTGGGTTAGGGTTAAGTATGATTTGGTTAAGGGTTAGGGTCAGGGTTAGGGTTAGGGTTAGGGTCAGGGTTAGGGTTAGGGTTAGGGTCAGGGTTAGGGTTAGTAAAGTCATGGTTTGGGTTAGTGTGAGGGGCCACCTAATGTTGGAAAAAAACGCAAACGCGGTAAAAACGCACTAAAAACGCATACAAACGCATAAAAACGCTGCGTTTTTTTCATGCATGCTCATAAAAATGCTTGAAAAAAACGCAGCAGTTGTATGCTTTTGTATGCGTTTTTTCAATGCGTTTTTTTGCGGGAAAAACGCGCTGCAAAAAAAAGCAAGTGTGAAACTAGCCTAAAAGCCTCAAAAAACTTGTGCAAAATTTATCGGCATTATATTGCTCACCCATAGGGTATTACATCTTCTTGTGTACATTTCTTTGGTATATAAAAGTCCAAAAACATTGTTTGAAATTTACCAGTTGTTAGGGTTAGCGGATTGCACTAAATAAAATAAAATAACAAAGTACGATCGCTACCCGGGGTCCACTGTGTAGAGATGTAAAACTGCTGTATGGCGGGAAAACACAGCCAGCATATACACAGCATGTCTATAGTGCAAAACAGAATCCACAACACACAGCTCTGTTAACTTCACAAAGTGAAGAAGCTAAGGGTTGAGCTCGCTTTGTAATCGACCCATGCGAATCACACACGTGGCCAAACAGACACAGAGTCAAAAGCAAAATGCTGCACTGATGCTAAACTAAAAGAAAAGTACTGTAGATTCACAGGGGAGCAAAAAGGGTCTGTGGTTGGATTTGTTCTGTAACTCAGCTGTGCTAAGAGCACACACAACCGGATACAGATGCTGGAAGCCAAGCAGCAAGCAAAAACCCTATCTGTCTCAAAGAAGATAGAGAGCACCAACTCACACACACATGGAGTCAGAGTGGTAGAGTATCCACTCACACACACACCAAACATGAATGACACTAGCTCGCCTGCGGGTGTCGCCAAGAGCCTTTTAAAGCCAAAGCTCCACCCCAAACACTCACACTGACATCGCCAGTGGGTCAGTCCAGAGCTGCCACATCACCAGAGCAAATTACATCCGAGCACCATTGAGAAGGTGCCGCCTCATAGACATGCTTAGTAAGGTGATTTCTGGACTTAGACTGCAGAGCGTCCCATCGCCGCTGCCTATCGCTGGTTACCATAGACTTGGCTGGAGAGCCAGCAGCAACCAGACAGTATAGGATTGACAAGGCTACGGGTAGGCAGATTAAAAATTGGCTCAGTGATCGTACTCAAAGAGTGATGATAAATGGTTGCACATCCAATTGGAAGAGTGCTTCAAGTGAAGTAACACAAGGCTCTGGTGAATTAAAAATTGGCTCAGTGATCATACTCAAAGAGTAATGATAAATGGTTGCACATCAAATTATAAGAGTGTCTCAAGTGGGGTACCTCATGACTCTGTCCTGGCCCAAGTGTTGTTCAACATTTTTATGAATGATCTAGATAAGAGAACTGAAGTTAAACTAATCAAATATGAAGATGAAGCAATGCTATAAGGAATAGCTAACACTGGATAAGATAGAGAAAAAATTCAGAAGGATCTAGATAAACTTGAACAATGGGCAGTGAATAATGGAATGGCATTTAGCAAGGAGAAATGCAAGACTCTACATCTGAGCAAGAAGAACAAAAATTACATCTATGGAATGGGAGTAATAGAACTAAGCAACCGCACTTGTGATAAAGACTTGAGTATATTAATAGCTCATAGACTGCACATGAGTCAACAATAAGATGCATCAGCAAAAAACACATACTCAGTTCTGGGATGTATAATCTGGAATACTGTGTCCAGTTCTGGACACCATATTTAAAAAAGACATTCAAAAACTGGAGTAAGCTCAGAGAAGAGCTATCAGGATGGTGAGCGGGCTGTAAAGTATGTCTTATGAGGAATGGTTAAAGAATCTGGCAATGTTCCTTTTGCAAAAAACAATGCTAAGAGGAGTCTTAATAGCTGTCTACAAATATATGAAGGCAAGTCACAGTGTAGAAGGATCATACTTATTTTCATTTGCACATAGAAACATGAGAAACAATGAAATTAAACTGAAAGGGAGTCGGTACAGATTGGATATTAGAAAAAAACTTTTTGACAGTGAGGATGATCAATAAGTGGAACAGGTTGCTACAATAGTTGGTGAGTTCTACTTCAACGGAAGTCTTCAAACAGAGGCTGGACAGACATATGTCTGAGATGGTTTAGTGAATTCTGCATTGAGCAGGGGGTTGAAACATGATGACACTGGAGGTCCCTTGCAAGTCTAATATTCTGTGATTCTATGCTCTGTCCAATGAAAAAATCAGACATGTGCACCACCCCATCGACTAATATTGGTCCAAGTTTGATCTGATGCTCTGTTGGCTAACACTCAAATGCGGTCTTCTGCAAAAGCTCTTCTCCTTATGGCTGATACTGAGAAACATAATGAGCAAAATATGGTGATCCACATTGTCAAATGCTGCAGGGAGATCCAGAAGGATGAGTGAAGAGTAACTATTCATAATTTTATGAGTGTTAATGACAGATTTTTACTATATGAGTGCGATATTATATTTATCTGTATTTCAATATTTATGTCACTAAATTGTATCTATTATCTTTGACTCTAAATTAAAATACAAAGAAGTACAAAATCATTCTAATCTGAATTAAACATAATAAAGAGAACATGTTTAATTTCCATAAAACGTAAAGATATTTAAAGAGTCATTAATCTTGCTTCAGAAATCAGTCTTCAATCTTTGAGAATAGCTTTAGTAATTTAATGTTGGATAGGTTGTCAACATGACTTATATCTCTATTAGCATTATATACTGAATAGTATAGACATTTTAAGTAGAAACCATTAATTTCTCTTAATACCATCCGTAAAAATAAAAAGTAAATGGCACCTTTCTATGACTTATGACTTTTATAGCAACATTTTTTTATTTTCTGTGACTCAATTTAAATCTTTCCTTCATTAAATCTGGTGGTTTAAAATAGTACTTAAATTGCACTATATTACATCAAAGACTCTGTTAAAAAACTGTACTTTTCATATAAATATGAATTTAACATTAAAATATGGCACAAATTGAATGACAGATACCATACAGTCTTAAAAGGTTATTTTAAAGTTGTCTTTTGAGCAGCGCACAACTTGCAATCTCCATACTTTCTGGTTTCTAGCAGATAAAGCATTCCGCCTTGAGTGACACTTCTGGTGAGTAGTAGAGCTATAGTATTAGTAAAGTTAAGCAAAGTTCTGCTGTAACACATTCAGTTCTCGGTGGTGTGTTTTGGTTCTACACTGTATTTGCATGTCTGTGGCTGAAAAAGCACAAGACAGTGAAAGACATTTTACTGAGTGCTGCGAAATTGTGATTCTGCAGAACTGATAAAAGCAGCTTGCCAAGAGATGAGAGGAAGGGGGAAAGAGATGAGCAGTAACTGCTTTTGACAGTAGAATCAATGGGCTGAAGAGAGTGGACTGATATGCTAGGAGTTAACTCTTATCTTGGAATGTAACTACTTCACATACTTAACCAAGGTCTAAGCAGACGTTAAAGGTCAATGGCTATGAAAACAAATAGTACAATGGGGAAAATAAAAACTCTCACAGCAGGAGATCCCTAACACAGAGAAAAAGCAAGTTATTTGTAGATTTGCTTATTTTCATGCTGTCTAGCTAAAGAAATTAAATAACTTGAGAATGATTCCTTTAAGACTGTGATTTTGTGACATAAAAAAAATCCATATTTATCCTCTAAAAGTGGGAAAACCTGTCTCAGAATTGTAGTACATACTCTCAGTATCACAGTGTCTTTTGACACTTTTAATGATAATCATGTAAGTTTGCAAATACTTGGTCAATATTACATAATAAATTTTATTTCTTGCAAACTTACTTTAAGTTATTGTGTGTGCTCTTCTGCAACGTATTCCAAATTATTATTCAAACGCTATCTTTCTCTGATTTTCCTAAATGGTTGATGCAGATGAGTCAGTATAGTGTTCAAGTCATCAACTGTATGAATCAAATTGTATTGAATAGAGTTGAGCGAAACAGGTCGAAAAAATTCAAAAGTCGCTGACTTTTGGCAAAGTCGGGTTTCAAGAAACGAAACCCGACCCTAGGATGAGGTCAGCCATGAGGTCGGCGACTTACGCGCCAAAGTCGTGTTTCAAAAGTTTGTTTTGCGCTCTTTTTCAGCCAATCAGGATCCACGGACACTGTGGGCAACGTGATGACATAGGCACGGGTCACCACCATCTTTCAGAAGGGCATGCAAGTGATTGGCTTGCTTTGGTGGGCGTCACAGGGGGTATAAAAGGGCGTGCACGCCGACCCCCATCTTACTTCTGCCGATCTTAGTATAGGGAGAGGTTGCTGCTGATTCTGTAGGGAGAGCGTTGGGCAGGGAAGAAGACAAAAAAACTGCTACTGCTGCTAGCGATTTGGCCTGCACAACACACCAGTCACTGTGTGTGCAGTGCAAGGGGAGGCTATATAGTGGTGTATCAGTGGTGTTGGTTGTTGGGCTGCCTTTTAAGGCTTCCTGACAGGCTGGCATTGCTGTTTACCCACTGCTCCGCAAACTGCTTTTTTAAAAGCAATCCCAATTTTTTTTTGTCCTGCTGAGAAGAAAAAAAAACTGCTTCTGCTGCTAGCAATTTGGCCTGCACAACACACCAGTCACTGTGTGTGCAGTGCAAGGGGAGGCTATATAGTGGTGTATCAGTGGTGTTGGTTGTTGGGCTGCCTTTTAAGGCTTCCTGACAGGCTGGCATTGCTGTTTACCCACTGCTCCGCAAACTGCTTTTTTAAAAGCAATCCCAATTTTTTTTTGTCCTGCTGAGAAGAAAAAAAAACTGCTTCTGCTGCTAGCAATTTGGCCTGCACAACACACCAGTCACTGTGTGTGCAGTGCAAGGGGAGGCTATATAGTGGTGTATCAGTGGTGTTGGTTGTTGGGCTGCCTTTTAAGGCTTCATGACAGGCAGGCATTGCTGTTTACCCACTGCTCCGCAAACTGCTTTTTTAAAAGCAATCCAATCTCCCTTATCCTCTAGTCACTTTTGTCACAGCTGTGCCATCGAGCCTGTCACATAGCGCTCAGATATTCATTGGGCCTCACACAATCCAAAAGTGTCCACTGTCCACAAGTGTGTGCAGAAATTCAAAATCTCCCTCATCCTCTAGTCACTTTTGTCACAGCTGTGCCATCGAGCCTGTCACATAGCGCTCAGATATCAGTGGGCCTCACACAATCCAAAAGTGTCCACTGTCCACAAGTGTGTGCAGAAATTCAAAATCTCCCTTATCCTCTAGTCACTTTTGTCACAGCAGTGCCATCGAGCCTGTCACATAGCGCTCAGATATCAGTGGGCCTCACACAATCCAAAAGTGTCCACTGTCCACAAGTGTGTGCAGAAATTCAAAATCTCCCTTATCCTCTAGTCACTTTTGATACAGCAGTGCCATCGAGCCTGTCACATATCGCTCAGATATCAGTGGGCCTCACACAATCCAAAAGTGTCCAGTGTCCAAAAGTGTGTGCAGAGATTCAAAATCTCCCTTAATCTCTAGTCACTTTTGTCACAGCTGTGCCATCGAGCCTGTCACATAGCGCTCAGATATTCATTGGGCCTCACACAATCCAAAAGTGCCCAGTGTCCAAAAGTGTGTGCAGAGATTCAAAATCTCCCTTATCCTCTAGTCACTTTTGTCACAGCTGTGCCATCGAGCCTGTCACATAGCGCTCAGATATCAGTGGGCCTCACACAATCCAAAAGTGTCCACTGTCCACAAGTGTGTGCAGAAATTCAAAATCTCCCTTATCCTCTAGTCACTTTTGTCACAGCAGTGCCATCGAGCCTGTCACATAGCGTTCAGATATCAGTGGGCCTCACACAATCCAAAAGTGTCCACTGTCCACAAGTGTGTGCAGAAATTCAAAATCTCCCTTATCCTCTAGTCAATTTTGTCACAGCTGTGCCATCGAGCCTGTCACATAGCGCTCAGATATCAGTGGGCCTCACACAATCCAAAAGTGTCCACTGTCCACAAGTGTGTGCAGAGATTCAAAATCTCCCTTATCCTCTAGTCACTTTTGTCACAGCTGTGCCATCGAGCCTGTCACATAGCGCTCAGATATCAGTGGGCCTCACACAATCCAAAAGTGTCCACTGTCCACAAGTGTGTGCAGAAATTCAAAATCTCCCTTATTCTCTAGTCACTTTTGTCACAGCAGTGCCATCGAGCCTGTCACATAGCGCTCAGATATCAGTGGGCCTCACACAATCCAAAAGTGTCCACTGTCCACAAGTGTGTGCAGAAATTCAAAATCTCCCTTATCCTCTAGTCACTTTTGTCACAGCTGTGCCATCGAGCCTGTCACATAGCGCTCAGATATTCATTGGGCCTCACACAATCCAAAAGTGTCCAGTGTCCAAAAGTGTGTGCAGAGATTCAAAATCTCCCTTATCCTCTAGTCACTTTTGTCACAGCTGTGCCATCGAGCCTGTCACATAGCACTCAGATATCAGTGGGCCTCACACAATCCAAAAGTGTCCACTGTCCACAAGTGTGTGCAGAAATTCAAAATCTCCCTTATCCTCTAGTCACTTTTGTCACAGCAGTGCCATTGAGCCTGTCACATAGCGCTCAGATATCAGTGGGCCTCACACAATCCAAAAGTGTCCACTGTCCACAAGTGTGTGCAGAAATTCAAAATCTCCCTTATCCTCTAGTCACTTTTGTCACAGCTGTGCCATCGAGCCTGTCACATAGCGCTCAGATATTCATTGGGCCTCACACAATCCAAAAGTGTCCAGTGTCCAAAAGTGTGTGCAGAGATTCAAAATCTCCCTTATCCTCTAGTCACTTTTGTCACAGCTGTGCCATCGAGCCTGTCACATAGCGCTCAGATATCAGTGGGCCTCACACAAATCCAAAAGTGTCCACTGTCCACAAGTGTGTGCAGAAATTCAAAATCTCCCTTATCCTCTAGTCACTTTTGTCACAGCAGTGCCATCGAGCCTGTCACATAGCGCTCAGATATCAGTGGGCCTCACACAATCCAAAAGTGTCCACTGTCCACAAGTGTGTGCAGAAATTCAAAATCTCCCTTATCCTCTAGTCACTTTTGTCACAGCTGTGCCATCGAGCCTGTCACATAGCGCTCAGATATCAGTGGGCCTCACACAATCCAAAAGTGTCCAGTGTCCAAAAGTGTGTGCAGAAATTCAAAATCTCCCCTGTCCTATAGACACCTTGTACCTTGTTTTACATTACTATATAGTTTGTTGGATTTTGTCTACATTTCTACCAAAAATGAGGAAGGCTGGTGGAAGAGGCCGTGGAATTGGGCGGGGGTTGGCAGCTGGTAATGATGGTGTTGGTGGTGGATCTGATGGTAGTGGCAAGAGCAAAATAGGACCGAATGCAGGTGGTGCTGACCCTGCGTCATCGTCTGGCTACATAAGGCCTCGAACGCTTACTTTTCTAGGAGTTGGCAAACCGCTTTTAAAGCCAGAGCATCAGGAAAAAGTTTTGTCTTACATTGCTGACTCAGCCTCCAGCTCTATCGCCTCCTCTACTTCAGTTGTAAAAAGTAAAAGCACTGAGTCGTCATTGGAGGCTCATGTTCATGAACCACACCTTTCCTTGTGTCCTTCACCCCAACCAAGATTGAAGGATGACGCAGGCCATACTACTGATTACTCCATGGAGCTGTTTTCACATACCATGCCTGGATTATCAAGTGAAATGGTGAATTACCCAGGCCAAGATGAATCTGACATGGAGTGCACTGATGCACAGCCGCTGATGGATGATTCTGCTGGTACATTCACTCAGAGCACTACATTGTCCTCGCAGTGTACAGAGCCAGATTTTGACCCTGATGAGACTCAGGTGCCCCTTCCCGCACACTATACCACCATACACGGTGACACAGAGGAAGGTGCACATGACATAGAAGAGGAGGTGATGGATGACCCAGTTGTTGACCCAGATTGGCATCCATTGGGGGAAGAGGGTGCTGCTTCCAATAGCTCAGATGAGGAGCATCCACAGCAGACATCGACATCGCAACAGCTGTTATCTGGCAGGCCCGGAGCACTCCAAAGACAGGTTCCAAACATCAAAAGAGTTGCTGGACAGCTTGTCCAGAGGGTCAAAAGATCACAGCGTGCTAGGCCGCAAAATGTCTGCCAAAGTAGGATGAGTGCAGTGTGGCACTTTTTTGAACAAAATCCTCATGATCAGGCCAAGGTTATCTGTAAGAAGTGCGCAAAGACCTTTAGCCGAGGGAAAAATCTGAAAAATTTGAATACCAGTTGCATGCTTAGACATTTAACCAGCATGCACTTGCAAGCGTGGACACAACACCAAACCTCAAGTGCCACATGTGCAACTGATCACAACGAAGGTAGTCAGCAACGCTACATTGTTTCCCCCACTGTAAGCCCACCGGTTAGCACAGCAGCAAATGTTGAGGTGTCGTTGCAAGGCCACAGCAGTCAGGGAATCCCACTGTTATATCAACGAAAGACTGATTCTAGGCCATCAGAAAGAACACCAACTCCATCACCATCATCAACCCTCTCTCAGTCCGCCCTGTCCACCGCTACTTCCACCATATGCAGCTCTCAAGTCCAGCTCACCCTCCCAGACACTATGAGTAGGTCAAGAAAGTACTCAGTCTCTCATCCACGTACACTGGGTTTGAACGCCCACATTGCCAAACTAATCTCGTTTGAGATGATGCCCTTTCGGTTGGTGGAAAGCACAGCTTTCCGCGAACTCATGGCCTATGCAGTACCACGCTATGACCTACCCAGTCGCCACTTCTTCCCTCGCAAAGCCATCCCAGCCCTCCACCATCATGTGAAAGACCGCATTGTCCATGCACTCAAGCAGTCAGTGAGCGGAAAGGTGCACCTCACAACTGATGCATGGTCCAGTCGGCATGGCCAGGGCCGTTACGTGTCCATCACTGCGCACTGGGTTAATGTGGTGGATGCAGGGTCCACAGGGGACAGCGGTGGTGGGACAGTGCTGCCTTGCCCACGGTATAGGAAACAGTTGGCTGTAGGCGTTCGACCCTCCTCCTCCAGAAGCGAAAGCTCGTCCACAGAGCGCAGTCGTACGAGCACTCCATCTGCAGCTGCCACTGTTGCACACGATGTGTCCCCCTATCGAGCAGCTAGTGGAAAGCGTCAGCAGGCTGTGTTGCAGATGATGTGTTTGGGCGACAGACACACCGCCGAGGTGCTGGCCGAGTACTTGAAGCAGCAAACTGAGTCATGGCTGGGCAGTGTACATCTTGAGGCAGGCAAGGTAGTTAGTGATAACGGCCGTAATTTTGTGGCAGCCATAGCCCTTTCAAAACTCAGCCACATACCTTGCTTGGCTCACACCTTGAACCTGGTGGTGCAGTGCTTCCTCAAAAATTATCCGGAGTTAACAGCCCTGCTCCAGAAGGTGCGAAGACTGTGCGCGCACATCCGCCGGTCGCCTGTACACTCCGTTCGTATGCAGAAGCTGCAGCGATTGCTCCACCTTCCCAACCACCGCCTCATTATCGACATTGCAACAAGGTGGAACTCTACCCTGCACATGGTGGAGCGGCTGTGCAAGCAGAGGCAGGCCATAATGCATTTGTGGGAGGATACACGGCCAGGCACTTTGAGAGCAGACATGGAGTTGACAGGTGTGCAGTGGTCGAAGCTGAAAGACCTTTGTAAAGTCCTTCAGTGTTTTGAGGAATGCACACGGCTGGTAAGCGCAGACGACGCCATCCTAAGCGTGAGCATCCCACTTATGCGTCTGCTCATGCAAACTTTGACGCACCTTAAGGAGCAGGCGTCTGCAGCCAATGTTGATGAGGAGGAAGAGGAGGAGGGAATCCTTGATGACATTCAGCCATTGTCTGCTCAGGGACCTCTCCTGGACGAGGTGGAGGAACAAGAGGAAGAGGAGGAGGATGATGGGGATGATTACGTAGGGAAGGAGGATGCATCTCGTGGGGCAAGTGAAAATGTTGGCGTGGCAAGGTCTGGTACAGGGTTTGTGCGTGACTGGAGGGATGTGGATTTGCCAGAAAGTGCTCCTCCACCCAGCACTCGCAGTGCATCATTGACACCGGGAACATTGGCCCACATGTCAGATTATGCCTTGCGGATCCTAAAAAGGGACCCCCGCATTGCCAAAATGATGAACGATGACGACTACTGGTTGGCCAGCATCCTGGATCCACGCTATAAAGGCAAATTACAAAACATCATGCCACAGGAGAACCTCGACCTAATATTGGCTAATAAACAAGCAACTCTGGTAAATCGGTTGCTTGAGGCATTCCCAGCACACAGCAGCGGTGATGGTTCTCACACGAGCCGTACGGGCCGGGGGCAGCTTGGCAGAGGTGTTTGTGGTGCACACAGCAGAAGTGGCGTTGGAGACAGGGGTTTCATGACAATGTTGTGGACAGATTTTTCAAATACCGCTCACACAACTGGTAATACTGCATCGATGGAAAGTGACAGGAGACAGCAGTTTTCAACTATGGTTACAAACTACTTTTCCTCCCATATCGATGTTCTCCCACACAGGTCATTCCTCTTTGACTATTGGGCCGCTAAACTGGACACCTGGCCTGAATTGGCCCAATATGCCTTACAGGAGCTCGCTTGCCCAGCTGCAAGTGTGCTATCGGAAAGAGTCTTCAGTGCAGCTGGATCAATCCTGACAGAAAAAAGGACCCGTCTGTCAACCCAAAATGTGGATGATCTAACCTTCATTAAAATGAACCACGCATGGGTTTCCAAGGATTTTGTCCCACCTTCCCCTGATGACACATAGGGTGACAGAAAAATGGCTTGCTTTGGTCCACCTCTTCCTGGTACTTCACCTATTTCGCCTTTTGCATCAGCTGAATGTCCAACATCAACATTTGCCACTTTCTAAAACTCCCTAACTGTGCTGCCTCCCCCCCCATGGCCGGGGTCACCACCTAGCGCACGACACCGTGCGAGTGCCGTTGCCCAGGACAGGTGGGTAGGCCGACTCTTGGGCGCGGGCACTGGCACAGGGTCCCTCATAGTGCAATCAAGTGTCTCTGACGGTGGTGGTGCACACCCGCCGTCAGACACACCGCTGTACTATGAGGGGCCCAGTGCCAGTACCGACGCCCACGAGTGGGCCCCCCTTGCTTGGGCAGGGCCCCAGCATTTGCAATCTTTACCTCTCCCTGCTCCTCCGCTGTGTAATCTGGGCCGTCAAATCCATACTGTGCCTGACACCGTCTGAGCCTGCCTCCTGAGACATATATTTTGAATGTGTACGCTATCCATACATGTTATCCAGGGATACGGTTCCCTTTCTAACCTTTGTGCAATCACGTGCAATCCATACTGGGCCTAACACCGTCTGAGCCTGCCTCCTCAGACATATATTTTGAATGTGTACGCTATCCATACATGTTATCCAGGGATACGGTACCCTTTCTAACCTTTGAGCAATCACGTGCAATCCATACTGGGCCTAACACCGTCTGAGCCTGCCTCCTGAGACATATATTTTGAATGTGTACGCTATCCATACATGTTATCCAGGGATACGGTACCCTTTCTAACCTTTGTGCAATCACGTGCAATCCATACTGGGCCTAACACCGTCTGAGCCTGCCTCATGCTATATAGACATATATTTTGAATGTGTACGCTATCCATACATGTTATCCAGGGATACGGTACCCTTTCTAACCTTTGTGCAATCACGTGCAATCCATACTGGGCCTAACACCATCTGAGCCTGCCTCCTGAGACATATATTTTGAATGTGTACTCTATGCATACATGTTATCCAGGGATACGGTACCCTTTCTAACCTTTGTGCAATCACGTGCAATCCATACTGGGCCTAACAACATCTGAGACTGCCTCATGCTGTATAGACATATATTTTGAATGTGTACGCTATCCATACATGTTATCCAGGGATACGGTACCCTTTATAACCTTTGTGCAATCACGTGCAATCCATACTGGGCATAACACCATCTGAGCCTGCCTCATGCTGTATAGACATATATTTTGAATGTGTACGCTATCCATACATGTTATCTAGGGATACGGTACCCTTTTTAACCTTTGTGCAATCACGTGCAATCCATACTGGGCCTAACGAGCCTGCCTCATGCTGTATAGACATATATTTTGAATGTGTATGCTATCCATACATGTTATCCAGGGATACGGTACCCTTTCTTACCTTTGTGCAATCACGTGCAATCCATACTGGGCCTAACACCGTCTGAGCCTGCCTCCTGAGACATATATTTTGAATGTGTATGCTATCCATACATGTTATCCGGGGATACCGTACCCTTTCTAACCTTTGTGCAATCACGTGCAATCCATACTGGGCCTAACACCGTCTGAGCTTGCCTCATGCTGTATAGACATATATTTTGAATGTGTACGCTATCCATACATGTTATCCAGGGATACGGTACCCTTTCTAACCTTTGTGCAGTCACGTGCAATCCATACTGGGCCTGACACCGTCTGAGTCTGCCTCCTGAGACATATATTTTGAATGTGTACGCTATCCATACATGTTATCCGGGGATACGGTACCCTTTCTAACCTTTGTGCAATCACGTGCAATCCATACTGGGCCTAACACCGTCTGAGCCTGCCTCCTGAGACATATATTTTGAATGTGTACGCTATCCATACATGTTATCCAGGGATACAGTACCCTTTCTAACCTTTGTGCAATCACGTGCAATCCATACTGGGCCTAACACCATCTGAGCCTGCCTCATGCTGTATAGACATATATTTTGAATGTGTACGCTATCCATACATGTTATCCAGGGAAAAGGTACCCTTTCTAACCTTTGTGCAATCACGTGCAATCCATACTGGGCCTAACACCGTCTGAGCCTGCCTCCTGAGACATATATTTTGAATGTGTACGCTATCCATACATGTTATCCAGGGATACGGTACCCTTTCTAACCTTTGTGCAATCACGTGCAATCCATACTGGGCCTAACACCGTCTGAGCCTGCCTCATGCTGTATAGACATATATTTTGAATGTGTACGCTATCCATACATGTTATCCAGGGATACGGTACCCTTTCTAACCTTTGTGCAATCACGTGCAATCCATACTGGGCCTAACACCGTCTGAGCCTGCCTCCTGAGACATATATTTTGAATGTGTACGCTATCCATACTTGTTATCCAGGGATACGGTACCCTTTCTAACCTTTGTGCAATCACGTGCAATCCATACTGGGCCTAACACCGTCTGAGCCTGCCTCATGCTGTATAGACATATATTTTGAATGTGTACGCTATCCATACATGTTATCCGGGGATACGGTACCCTTTCTAACCTTTGTGCAATCACGTGCAATCCATACTGGGCCTAACACCATCTGACCCTTCCTCCTGAGACATATATTTTGAATGTGTACGCTATCCATACATGTTATCCAGGGATACGGTACCCTTTCTAACCTTTGTGCAGTCACGTGCAATCCATACTGGGCCTGACACCGTCTGAGCCTGCCTCCTGAGACATATATTTTGAATGTGTATGCTATCCATACATGTTATCCGGGGATACGGTACCCTTTCTAACCTTTGTGCAATCACGTGCAATCCATACTGGGCCTAACACCGTCTGAGCCTGCCTCCTGAGACATATATTTTGAATGTGTACGCTATCCATACATGTTATCTGGGGATACGATACCCTTTCTCACCTTTGTGCAATCACGTGCAATCCATACTGGGCCTAACACCATCTGAGCCTGCCTCATGCTGTATAGACATATATTTTGAATGTGTACGCTATACATACATTTTATCCAGGGATACGGTACCCTTTCTAACCTTTGTGCAATCACATGCAATCCATACTGGGCCTAACACCGTCTGAGCCTGCCTCCTGAGACATATATTTTGAATGTGTACGCTATCCATACTTGTTATCCAGGGATACGGTACCCTTTCTAACCTTTGTGCAATCACGTGCAATCCATACTGGGCCTAACACCGTCTGAGCCTGCCTCATGCTGTATAGACATATATTTTGAATGTGTACGCTATCCATACATGTTATCCGGGGATACGATACCCTTTCTAACCTTTGTGCAATCACGTGCAATCCATACTGGGCCTAACACCGTCTGAGCCTGCCTCATGCTGTATAGACATATATTTTGAATGTGTACGCTATCCATACATGTTATCCAGGGATACGGTACCCTTTCTAACCTTTGTGCAGTCACGTGCAATCCATACTGGGCCTAACACCGTCTGAGCCTGCCTCCTGAGACATATATTTTGAATGTGTACGCTATCCATACATGTTATCTGGGGATACGATACCCTTTCTCACCTTTGTGCAATCACGTGCAATCCATACTGGGCCTAACACCATCTGAGCCTGCCTCATGCTGTATAGACATATATTTTGAATGTGTACGCTATCCATACATGTTATCCAGGGATACGGTACCCTTTCTTACCTTTGTGCAATCACGTGCAATCCATACTGGGCCTAACACCGTCTGAGCCTGCCTCCTGAGACATATATTTTGAATGTGTACGCTATCCATACATGTTATCCAGGGATACGGTACCCTTTTTAACCTTTCTGCAATCACGTGCAATCCATACTGGGCCTAACACCGTCTGAGCCTGCCTCCTGAGACATATATTTTGAATGTGTACGCTATCCATACTTGTTATCCAGGGATACGGTACCCTTTCTAACCTTTGTGTAATCACGTGCAATCCATACTGGGCCTAACACCGTCTGAGCCTGCCTCATGCTGTATAGACATATATTTTGAATGTGTACGCTATCCATACATATTATCCGGGGATACGGTACCCTTTCTAACCTTTGTGCAATCACGTGCAATCCATACTGGGCCTAACACCGTCTGAGCCTGCCTCATGCTGTATAGACATATATTTTGAATGTGTACGCTATCCATACATGTTATCCGGGGATACGGTACCCTTTCTAACCTTTGTGCAATCACGTGCAATCCATACTGGGCCTAACACCGTCTGAGCCTGCCTCCTGAGACATATATTTTGAATGTGTACGCTATCCATACATGTTATCCAGGGATACAGTACCCTTTCTAACCTTTGTGCAATCACGTGCAATCCATACTGGGCCTAACACCATCTGAGCCTGCCTCATGCTGTATAGACATATATTTTGAATGTGTACGCTATCCATACATGTTATCCAGGGAAAAGGTACCCTTTCTAACCTTTGTGCAATCACGTGCAATCCATACTGGGCCTAACACCGTCTGAGCCTGCCTCCTGAGACATATATTTTGAATGTGTACGCTATCCATACATGTTATCCAGGGATACGGTACCCTTTCTAACCTTTGTGCAATCACGTGCAATCCATACTGGGCCTAACACCGTCTGAGCCTGCCTCCTGAGACATATATTTTGAATGTGTACGCTATCCATACTTGTTATCCAGGGATACGGTACCCTTTCTAACCTTTGTGCAATCACGTGCAATCCATACTGGGCCTAACACCGTCTGAGCCTGCCTCATGCTGTATAGACATATATTTTGAATGTGTACGCTATCCATACATGTTATCCGGGGATACGGTACCCTTTCTAACCTTTGTGCAATCACGTGCAATCCATACTGGGCCTAACACCATCTGAGCCTGCCTCCTGAGACATATATTTTGAATGTGTACGCTATCCATACATGTTATCCAGGGATACGGTACCCTTTCTAACCTTTGTGCAGTCACGTGCAATCCATACTGGGCCTGACACCGTCTGAGCCTGCCTCCTGAGACATATATTTTGAATGTGTATGCTATCCATACATGTTATCCGGGGATACGGTACCCTTTCTAACCTTTGTGCAATCACGTGCAATCCATACTGGGCCTAACACCGTCTGAGCCTGCCTCCTGAGACATATATTTTGAATGTGTACGCTATCCATACATGTTATCTGGGGATACGATACCCTTTCTCACCTTTGTGCAATCACGTGCAATCCATACTGGGCCTAACACCATCTGAGCCTGCCTCATGCTGTATAGACATATATTTTGAATGTGTACGCTATACATACATTTTATCCAGGGATACGGTACCCTTTCTAACCTTTGTGCAATCACATGCAATCCATACTGGGCCTAACACCGTCTGAGCCTGCCTCCTGAGACATATATTTTGAATGTGTACGCTATCCATACTTGTTATCCAGGGATACGGTACCCTTTCTAACCTTTGTGCAATCACGTGCAATCCATACTGGGCCTAACACCGTCTGAGCCTGCCTCATGCTGTATAGACATATATTTTGAATGTGTACGCTATCCATACATGTTATCCGGGGATACGGTACCCTTTCTAGCCTTTGTGCAATCACGTGCAATCCATACTGGGCCTAACACCGTCTGAGCCTGCCTCATGCTGTATAGACATATATTTTGAATGTGTACTCTATCCATACATGTTATCCGGGGATACGGTACCCTTTCTAACCTTTGTGCAATCACGTGCAATCCATACTGGGCCTAACACCGCCTGAGCCTGCCTCCTGAGACATATATTTTGAATGTGTACGCTATCCATACATGTTATCCAGGGATACGGTACCCTTTCTAACCTTTGTGCAATCACGTGCAATCCATACTGGGCCTAACACCATCTGAGCCTGCCTCATGCTGTATAGACATATATTTTGAATGTGTACGCTATCCATACATGTTATCCAGGGATACGGTACCCTTTCTAACCTTTGTGCAATCACGTGCAATCCATACTGGGCCTAACACCGTCTGAGCCTGCCTCCTGAGACATATATTTTGAATGTGTACGCTATCCATACATGTTATCCAGGGATACGGTACCCTTTCTAACCTTTGTGCAATCACGTGCAATCCATACTGGGCCTAACACCGTCTGAGCCTGCCTCATGCTGTATAGACATATATTTTGAATGTGTACACTATCCATACATGTTATCCGGTGATACGGTACCCTTTCTAACCTTTGTGTAATCACATGCAATCCATACTGGGCCTAACACCGTCTGAGCCTGCCTCATGCTGTATAGACATATATTTTGAATGTGTATGCTATCCATACATGTTATCCGGGGATACGGTACCCTTTCTAACCTTTGTGCAATCACGTGCAATCCATACTGGGCCTAACACCGTCTGAGCCTGCCTCCTGAGACATATATTTTGAATGTGTACGCTATCCATACATGTTATCTGGGGATACGGTACCCTTTCTCACCTTTGTGCAATCACGTGCAATCCATACTGGGCCTAACACCATCTGAGCCTGCCTCATGCTGTATAGACATATATTTTGAATGTGTACGCTATCCATACATGTTATCCAGAGATACGGTACCCTTTCTAACCTTTGTGCAATCACGTGCAATCCATACTGGGCCTAACACCATCTGAGCCTGCCTCATGCTGTATAGACATATATTTTGAATGTGTACGCTATCCATACATGTTATCCAGGGATACGGTACCCTTTCTAACCTTTGTGCAATCACGTGCAATCCATACTGGGCCTAACACCGTCTGAGCCTGCCTCCTGAGACATATATTTTGAATGTGTACGCTATCCATACATGTTATCCAGGGATACGGTACCCTTTCTAACCTTTGTGCAATCATGTGCAATCCATACTGGGCCTAACACCGTCTGAGCCTGCCTCATGCTGTATAGACATATATTTTGAATGTGTACGCTATCCATACATGTTATCCGGGGATACGGTACCCTTTCTAACCTTTGTGCAATCACGTGTAATCCATACTGGGCCTAACACCGTCTGAGCCTGCCTCATGCTGTATAGACATATATTTTGAATGTGTACGCTATCCATACATGTTATCCGGGGATACGGTACCCTTTCTAACCTTTGTGCAATCACGTGCAATCCATACTGGGCCTAACACCGTCTGAGCCTGCCTCCTGAGACATATATTTTGAATGTGTACGCTATCCATACATGTTATCTGGGGATACGGTACCCTTTCTCACCTTTGTGCAATCACGTGTAATCCATACTGGGCGTGAGAACGGCTGGCGAGCTGTTAAGCAAGCTACAGCACCTGTCCAGACAAGTACAGGGATTCCCTAGCGAGGAGACTTATTTGATTGTTTTCAATGTTGGGACAGCAATTTTTGGGGAGCACTATACTCTGGAGAATGATAGATGGTGCCCACCATACACTGGAACATTCCAAAGGTGGACATCAGACACTGGAGCAGCATTTACAGGGCCCATTATACACTAAAGCATTAGAAATGGGGCCCATTATGTTTGGAGCATTATTTGGGCCCATAACACAGTGGAGCTTCATCCATGGGGACCAACATATACTGTAGCATTATGTGGAGCTCATCATATACTGTTTCAAACATTATATGGGACCAATGATTCTGTATGGAGAAATAGATGGGCCTCGTCATGAGATGTAAAAAGTGAGGTATTTTTCATTGTACTATAGCGCTATTTCTCTGCCGTATCGGAGCATGATGAGTTGTGGTATGTGTTAAAGGGGCGCTCTTTCGCCCAGGGCACATGAAAACCTGGAGCCAGCCCTCCCCCCCACAGTTTGTAGCCAAATAACCCCCATTTTTCAGTGCGTAACTTGTATTATGAAGTTAATTAAGGTTGACAAGCTTAAGAAAGAAGAATTGATGCTTTTGGCATTCAAATGGGCACTGTAGGTGTGTTTCCTGTCCTCCTCTCACTGCCGACTTTTATTCCCCATTGACTTACATTGGGTTTCGTGTTTCGGGACGACCCCGACTTTTCCCTATAATCGGACGATCTTGCTCGACCCGACTTTTGGAAAAGTCGGGTTTCAGAAACGAAACGCGACCCTAAAAAACCAAAAGTCGCTCAACTCTAGTATTGAACAAACCTCTGAATGATGACAATATTTTTTTCAAAACTAAAGAAACTCTAAATACACTGTTCCATATTAATATGCACAACAGAGTTTCTAAACATTTTATAGGTTGCAAAGAACTGAAAATGGTTGAATTTACTGTATTAAGAGTACAGACTTACAGAAATCGTAAACTTTTTCAATCAAAATCATCTTAACAGGCCAAGTTAAATGTTAGCATAAGACCCCTTCTTTATTATCACCTTCACAATTCTTGCATCCTTTGAAGTTATACATTTTTGGATTGTTTTTGCTTGAATTTCTTTGCTGGATGTCAGAATAGCTACTGTCTTGATGTGAATTGCTTCCTACCCTTAGAGATCTTTTATTTGATTATACGCTAAAGATTCTCAATAGGGTTGAGATCAGGGTAGGATTGTGGTTATGACATAAGTTTCTCTCCTTTTGTGGTCATAGAATAAAAGAAAAGTAAAGTGGAATATCACAATTCCTGGATGCAGGTGTTGGACAACCACTAGACATCACAGGGCAGTGTGACGCTAATGAGAGGTGACAGGTATGCTAATGAAGACCAGAGGCAGAGTTTTCTTCCAGCCACAGCATGGCCCAAAGCCTTGAATAATGCATTAACATGAACAATTAATAGATAATTTCTGCACAAGACCACAGATGTGGGGCATACATGCATGAAAATTTCAAGCATTCGAGAACCTGTAGGACCATAATAATATGTTTGGTATGTCCAAAAGAGAGACCGTTTCCATTTAATACCTCTCCATTCCATAAAACTATTCCACCATTGGGTCTTTCTTAGTGTTTTCTGTATTGCAAGTACTTAGAAATTAAAATGTGTTTCAGAAAATAACAGCTAGATCCCTAGTGATGAGTAGAGTGAATATGTTTCATGATGAAATATGTGTTAGGCACTGAGATTCGCTCTACTGAGCATCCTTGTGATGTGGTGACCTCTCATTGGTGGTTGGCCATCAGCTGCTCAGGTCCTGTGCCGGTTCCGGATTGGTCCACTAGCAAGGTCATGTCTGATTGGCAATGACTATAAAAGGATTTTTGCTGCACCCTTCTGATAGGCGTCGAGTTCCCGCCACTGCAAAGGGGGAATATCAAGTCATGTCCTGTGCAGTCTCCCAGGTTCAGCTATAGAATCCAGCATTAGTCAGTGGTGAGCAGACACTCCTGGGACTAAGTGCTGCTTTTCACCATCTGAGCACCACCGCTCATTGGTGGTCCGAGGTCACATGCTCAGGTCCTCAAGCAGCTCCGATTGGACCATCAGGAACGTCCCAGAAGGCAGCGGTTATAAAAGGATCACATGGCCGTGCACTAGTATAGATAATATGGAGTGAGTGTTGTATGCACGTATGAGGCCATGTGCAGACGTTGCATATTTTTGGTCTCATTTTTCTGCACAAAAAATGCAGCTGCTGGCAGAAAACGCATGGTGGAATGTCTGCGTTTTTGATGCGGTTTTATAGCGTTTTTTATGCGTTTTTTAAGCGTTTTTTGGGATGCGTTTTTCTTGCGTTTTTCAAACAATTTTCCATGCATTTTCTATGCTGATTTCATGCATATTTTGTGCAGTTTTGCTTGCATTTTTCTACCTGATTTGTCTCCCTTTTTTGAAAGCAAAAATAAAGAGAAGAAACTTCAAAATCGAAAAAAAAAAAAATGATGTCACTTCCTAGTCCAACCTCTTTCTCCATTTTAGATTCGGCACACTTTCGTAATCATGAGTGCTAACCTTGAAAATGATCGGAGTGAACAACGAAGCACACAGCATGGCGAAGAACATGGTGAAACTAATGTATGGCTACACAGGCCACAATGCCTCCAAGCTTTTGGAGTATTGCTTGATTATCTGAATCAGCAAAGACTCCAGGTAAGCAACACTATATGTAAAAATATTGTTTGTGAGTCCTCATCACACATAGTGAGATTGCTAGCGAGGTCGCTGAAACATCACAGCTTTTGTGACGCAACAGCGACGTCGCCAGCCATCTTGCTACATGTGATGGATATGGGCGACCGTCCCCCTGCTGGATATTGCTGATTGAGCTTCAATGTCCTGTCCATTTTTTGATCGGTTTTGTTCCGCTGGCCTCATGCATTGCTATGTTTGCTGACAATGAGCGACTGCGATGGTGGCGCAGAATTCAAGGACGCAGGCTGGGGTCGTCAGATTAGCTGCTGTGTGACAAGGTCCCAATGACCGCTGAGGTTACGGCTTGCCGTATAGTGGCTGTGTAAATTGAATAGATCTGCGTGTTGAGTGAACAGGTAGTGACGTACCAACCATCTTTAGGTCTCATCGTTTTCCTCAGCGCTGGAGCGTTGTAGACTCTCACGGGACCTTAACCCAAATTATTTTATCTTACTTGCAGGCCAGAAAGAGAACCAGAAGAATGTGGGTACACCCCATTGTGGCAGAACATACAGGAAAGGGTCACTTTCGTGTGCTATACCAAGATTTGAGAAGGTAAGTTACCCATATGTGACGAGAATTTGTTATGTAAAATTTTGGTAACTACAAATCAGTATGTGATGTAACTTATTATTTTTTTTAACAGATATCCCGAGACATTTGTGTCCTTTTGCCGGCTCACCATCCCGGCATTTGACCTGTTCCTGAGCATTATGGGAGATTACCTTATGATATTTTTCCACAACTAATAATAAAACAAATTGTAAATCTTAATTTATTATAAAACCAATAAAAGACTTTATGACCAACATAGTCTTTTTCTATTTTTTTTTAAATATAAAATCTTTCAACAACAAAGAAAAGGTTCAACAAACACAAGTGTTGTCCGAATATGGCCTCACAAAACGGTGACAGCAGGTCTGGTGTCAGCAACTCAGAACTAATGAAGGTAATGGAGGACTTTGTCATCCAGGACCTGCCTTATGCCCTAAACTAGTTGAGCAAGATTTAATCTTGGTAACTCATGTTTTCAGAGTTAACATCTCCATAATAAGAATAGTTAACGGGAGGTCGCTGATACTGTTGGTCATCACGCTGTTGTGGTGGTGGTGGTGGTGGCATTGGTGGTTGTGGAGGCGGCAATGGTGGTGGTGGTGGACGCCTTGATCGAACACTTTGTGTGGCCTCTATTACAATATCTGCTAAAGGTGAGATAGGCGAAGGGTCTTCAAATTCTGACAGTATTGCATTTACTACTGTCATAAACTTAGTCTGCCTTTCCGCTGACAGTAACCGAGCTTTGCTGGCTATGCTGGCACCAAAAAAATCCAAGTGATCTTCCCTGGAAGATTTATTGATTAGATCTATGGTGTCATTAACCCTTTTTGTAGTCACATCCATTTTTGGGGGGGTTTTGGCCTTGCTTTTTTTGGCCAGCGGCTCGGTTACTGTCAACGGATTGGCAGCTGTTTGACTGTTTGGGACAGCAGTATTTTGGGTCTCTGCACAAGATGCCATCCCTGAAGATGA
This sequence comes from Dendrobates tinctorius, assembly GCF_039654945.1. Lineage (NCBI taxonomy): Eukaryota > Metazoa > Chordata > Amphibia > Anura > Dendrobatidae > Dendrobates > Dendrobates tinctorius. The sequence goes on from NW_027361676.1 coordinate 79,474,655, forward strand.
CGCAGCCGACACTACACCAGATGTACAGGGAGACTCAGGTTCACAGAATGAAGACCCATCCATAGAATCTGTGGATCCTGCGGCCTCTTGGCTGGCATCTTCAGGAAGCGGCGAAATGTTTCCATCAGTGCTGTCATAAAAAAAGATAACAGTTTTCAGTGATAATTCAAATTTTAGTCATCCTAACAACATTGAAATTATATCTAAATATTCACCTCCTCAAAGTCCTGCTGGTTAACAAGAAACACATATCCTGATACAAGCTGAATTTTATTTTCGCCGGTGAAGATCCACTGGTGCCAATCTTGGCTTGGATTTTTTGAAATCGATCTCTCACCGATCTCCAGCGTTGCTTAACATCATGCACTAAAATGTAAAGAAAAAACACATTATGATCCATGCAATACGTTTAAAAATGAAGAGTTGGTCTGTATAACCAACATAACAAAATGTACTTACTAATTTTCTGCTGCAGGGCAACGCTGTACCCATCAAATTCATGATACAGCTGACGGCAGATTCGGGACCAACACATATCCCGTGTATACTTGTCTTTGTAGGCCTCATCGGCCGGGTCCCAGATAGCTGGCATGTCGCTTATCTGTAATGGATAAGAATATGTTATTTATATCTTCATATTTAGTTTGTTAGCATACAATCAATGTCGTACACACACACACACACAGTCACGTACACACACTTCCCTCACAATGTGATAGCATCGGGCACACGTATCCGTCAACTCCTGGACAGTCTGAGTTGCAACGTAACATTGGTGGATGGAGCAAGACATGATGTCCCAGGGTGTCAATCGGATTATGGGGAATGGACGGTCCAGGCCATGGCTTAACTGCCTTCAACTATCAAGAACTGCTGACACACTCCAGCCACATGAGGTCTGCCATTGTGGAACCTAGGGCCAACTGCACCTGGATGGCTGTGTGCCTCGACCAAGAAAAACCACCCCACACCATTACTGACCCAGTGCCAAACATGTCATGCTTAATGATGCTGCAGGCAACAGATCACTCTGTATGTTGTCTCCACACTCTGTCATGTATGTCACATGTGCAGAGTGTGAGCCTGGTGCCTGCGCCATCCTTCTGCATGACCGTTTTAGCAGTGGGTTATTAATAATGGTGTGGGCTGTTTTTTATTTTGAGGGCAATGTGTAGTATTGAACTGAAACACGCGCATGGAGGCCACACACAATACTACGGTGAATTAGAACTAGATTACACATTCCTTTGTGTTTTTTTCAATCCAAATACAGGCCTCCATTGTTTTACAAATTTGCTCGCTATGGATATTTTTTTTAAAACAGCTGTGGGGTTGATATTCAAAGCCTGGGAAGATTCTACCCTTTCCCAGGATACCAAAAAACAGTCCACATTTACTTGATTTAGCATTCTGCACTTGAACAAAATGGCGTGAGCCATCGCCATCTTGTTCAAGTCCAGAATGGCAAAGCCAGCAACTGGGGCTTGATTTTTGATATCCTTGGAAGGGGATAATCTTCCCAGGCTTTGAATATCAACCCATCGCTGTCATCTGAGCCTTTGATGGCTAATAGAATATGTGGCCCCCCAACCAAAAAAAATTACGTGGGGTCCCCATATATTTTGTTATTCATCAAAGGCTCTGCTGACAGCGGCGGCTTGATATTAATACCCTTGGAAGATTAACCTCTTCCCAGGCTACCAAAAACAACACATAGTTGCTGTTTGTCCTTGTCTGGACTTGAAAAAAACTGGCGTGGGCTCCCGCCCAATTTTCAAGTCCAGAGAGGAAAAGCAAGCAAGTGTGTGCTGACTTTTTGTAGCCTGGGAAGAGTTTCATCTTCCCAGGCTATGAATATCAACCTGCCGCTGTCAGCAGAGCCTTTCATGGCTATTCCAATAGGGGGACCCCCCCCAAAAAAAAGACGTGGGGTCCCCCTATATTTTTTAGCCAGAAAGGCTATGCCGACAGCTGCGGGCTGATATTCATAGCCGAGGAAGGGGCCATGGATATTGGCCCCCCCCTGGCTACAAATATCAGCATGCATCCGCCCCAGAAATGGCGCATCGATCAGATGCGCCAATTCCGGCACTTAGCCCCTCTCTTCCCACATCCTGCACCGTGGTGGCGGGATGTGGGGTAATAAAGGGTTAATGTCACCTTTGATTGACAGGTGACATTAAGCCGGGGTAATAATGGAGAGGCGTCAATAAGACGCCGATCCATTATTAATCCTATAGTTTAATATGAAAAATAAAACACACAGAAAAAATTTTTTCAATGTTCTTCATTTAACCATACTTACCCATAAAAAACCATAACCTGTAAAAAAAATAAAATAAAAAAACACAAAAATACCAACCTGTCCGACGCAATCCATTTAAAATCGAGTGTCCCACGTCGATCTCTAGTGGAGAACAGTCACATCAGTAGATGTGACTGCTCTCCACGGGTTAAAAAGTCACACTGACAGGAGAAAGTTCCTGCAGTGTGACTGCGCATGCGTGTAAGTTTACCGGAGTTCATGAGTTCAGTGAACTCCGGGACTCACTTTACGGCAATAACGACAGGTCAATTACCGTAAAGTGAGCTCCCGGGCCGTAAAGTGAGCTCCCGGGCCGTAAAGTGAGGTCCCGGAGTTCATTGAACCGCCGGGAACCCACCGCCGACCAGCGCACACTGCAGGAGCAATTTTAACTCTTGCAGTGCATCACCGGAGGACAGCGTGGGACAGAACCTTTTTTTTTTTGGCTGTATTTGTTTTTTTGGAACATTTTAATGGGAGACCAGTGAGGGAAGGCTTCGGGCAGGCGAAAGTGGTATGTGGTAAGTATGTGTATATGTTGTGTGTTGTATGTACTGTTTGTTACATGTTTTTTTTGTTTTTAACCCATTGTGGTCATCCGCCTGACGATGGGACAACTCTCCCATCATATTTGGATGGGAGAGCTGTCCCATCCGACGAATGACCACAATCTGTCACTACAGACACACAGACTGACGCACATACTGACACACACACACAGACTGACACACACAGACATAACTTACCAACTCAACCATACGCCTCACATCCATCCTCATACGACGGTACGACTCCATTTTATTTTCAGACAGCATACACTTCCTCCTTCCTGTTCCGTCACTTCCCTTTCCTGCGGTTTTGGATAGCAAATCAGCAGCAAAACCGCTGATCTTTTTTTGATCAGCGGTTTTGCTGCGGAATTGAAAGATATAATGGGAGTCTATGGGTGCAGAACCGCAGCGGAACCGCATAAAAAAAGTGACATGCTGCGGAAAATAAACAGCTACGTTTCTGTGCGTTTTTTTCCGCAGCATGTGCACATCAAGTATGCGGATCCCATAGACTCCCATTATACGTGCACTACACTGCAGATTTTAGGCTATTCCACGCGGTACAAACCGTGGCGGAACCCCAATTAAATCCGCAACGTGTGCACATGGCCTGAATGTCTCTGGTAACTGGCTCATTATGAAACCCCTACTGTTGTGAGTTCATTTTTCCCTTCACCATTGAGGTCTGATGAACTCCCTCCTCTAGTGAAAGAAGGTAGTGAGACTGATTACCAAACACCTGGGCAGCTGGATGATGACTGGGTGGCTGGAATTGAGGACTGGATATAAGGCTGCCGACGCCCTTTTTCCTGGCTGGTGATTTTCCTGCTGGATTCTTGGAGACCAGTCTGATTCCTGCATCTCAAAGCTAAGTTTTCCTGCTCTGCTTTGTACTCTTCAGTTTTGTTTTTGTTTTGCCTTGTTTTTTGGGAGTTCTGCCATCCCCGGCCGGGGGTGAGCTGGATTCCATTTTTGTCTCTGATCTGTTGATATTTTGCTCTGTCTTCAGAATATACCTGAGTGCTGATATAGTCTTTTGAAGCCTAGCGACTTCAGGGCCTGTTTTTCCTATCAGTCGGTTGGCTCATTTTGATAGGGTTTTTGCGGATGGCAGACAGCAGCTTTCCTATTCTGTCCTATGTAGTTAGCTTGGGCCCCATCATTTGCTCAACCTATCTTTCTATCTGTGTTAGTGTTTTCATCTTGCTTCACCATCATTATATGTTGGGGGCTGCCTATTGCTTTGGGGTCTTCTCTGGGGCAGTTTAGTTTTTCCCCTTTCTGTCCCTTTTAGGCTATTTAGTTCTCCGGCTGTGATCGAGGGGTCTAGGGCACCGTAGGAACCCCCCACGGCTACTGCTAGTTGTTGTGGATAGGTTCAGGGGTCTGCAATCCGATAGCTGCCAATCTCTCTGGTTTTTCTGGACTTAGCTGGTATTTTGTTTTTTCCTCCTTCAGTGACTCATCATAACAGAATCACCAGCCATACCGCAGATCCTAGGGTACTCAATAGCAGGAGAGAATTGTAAAAAAAAAAAAAAAAGAGAAAAGTGTCAGAATTTTTTTTTTTTTTGTGTGTGCATATTTTTTCCTCTATATCTCTGAGGCCATAGGGGGAATTTTTCTTTCAATGGAGATGAAGCAATTGTCCAATCGTGTGGAGCAGCTCGCTGCTGAAGTGCGGGGAATTTCCACCTATCTTGCTCATTCACATGCTGCTGAACCAAAGATTCCTTCTCCTGATGTATTTTTGGGGGATCAGTTTAAATTCTTGAATTTCAAGAATAATTGTAAATTATTTTTTGCCTTGAAGCCTAACTCGTCAGGGAACTCCGCGCAGCAGGTTAAAATTGTCATCTCTTTGCTGCGCGGCGATCCCCAGGATTGGGCGTTTTCTTTGAAACCTGATGATCCTATTCTGAATAATGTGAACGCATTTTTTCAAGCCTTGGGGTTGCTGTATGATGAACCTAATGCTATTGATCAGGCTGAAAAGACCCTGTTGGCATTAAGCCAGGGTCGGGATTCGGCAGAGTTGTACTGTCAAAAATTCCAAAAGTGGGCGGTCCTTACTACCTGGAATGATGGTGCCTTGGCAGCCCTCTTTCGGAAGGGTTTGTCAGAAACTGTAAAAGATACTATGGTGGGATTTCCTGTTCCCTCTGGTCTTGACGATTCTATGTCATTAGACATTCAGGTGGATTGGCATTTACGTGAACGCAAAACTACACGAGAGATGTTACCACCTGTTGAACAAATGTCTGCACCTATGCAATGTGATAGAGTTTTGTCTAGGGCGCAACGTCAGGAGTTCAGAAGGCGTAATAAGCTGTGTTTTTTTTGTGGAGATGCCTCGCATATTAATTCTGTCTGCCCTAAACGAGAGAAACGTTGTGCACACAAGTTTTCTGTGGGTGGTGTTCAACCTAAGTTTCTTCTGGCAATTACTCTGATCTGCTCCCTGTCTACATTTTCCGCCAAGGCTTTTGTGGATTCAGGAGCAGCTCTGAACCTGATGGACTTGGATTTTGCTAAACATTGTGGATTTCCTATGACACCTCTGCGGACGCCTATCCCTTTGAGGGGTATTGATGCTACTCCTTTGGCGAAGAATAAACCTCAGTTTTGGACCCAGGTGGTAATTGCGGGTCGCCCCAGACCATCAAGAAAATTGCAGATTTTTGGTGTTGCATAATTTGCATGATACCATTGTTCTGGGGTTTCCCTGGTTGCAAATCCATAATCCAGTTCTGCAATTACCGTAAAGTGAGCTCCCGGGCCGTAAAGTGAGCTCCCGGGCCGTAAAGTGAGGTCCCGGAGTTCATTGAACCGCCGGGAACCCACCGCCAACCAGCGCACACTGCAGGAGCAATTTTAACTCTTGCAGTGCATCACCGGAGGACAGCGTGGGACAGAACCTTTTTTTTTTTGGCTGTATTTGTTTTTTTGGAACATTTTAATGGGAGACCAGTGAGGGAAGGCTTCGGGCAGGCGAAAGTGGTATGTGGTAAGTATGTGTATATGTTGTGTGTTGTATGTACTGTTTGTTACATGTTTTTTTTGTTTTTAACCCATTGTGGTCATCCGCCTGACGATGGGACAACTCTCCCATCATATTTGGATGGGAGAGCTGTCCCATCCGACGAATGACCACAATCTGTCACTACAGACACACAGACTGACGCACATACTGACACACACACACAGACTGACACACACAGACATAACTTACCAACTCAACCATACGCCTCACATCCATCCTCATACGACGGTACGACTCCATTTTATTTTCAGACAGCATACACTTCCTCCTTCCTGTTCCGTCACTTCCCTTTCCTGCGGTTTTGGATAGCAAATCAGCAGCAAAACCGCTGATCTTTTTTTGATCAGCGGTTTTGCTGCGGAATTGAAAGATATAATGGGAGTCTATGGGTGCAGAACCGCAGCGGAACCGCATAAAAAAAGTGACATGCTGCGGAAAATAAACAGCTACGTTTCTGTGCGTTTTTTTCCGCAGCATGTGCACATCAAGTCTGCGGATCCCATAGACTCCCATTATACGTGCACTACACTGCAGATTTTAGGCTATTCCACGCGGTACAAACCGCGGCGGAACCCCAATTAAATCCGCAACGTGTGCACATGGCCTGAATGTCTCTGGTAACTGGCTCATTATGAAACCCCTACTGTTGTGAGTTCATTTTTCCCTTCACCATTGAGGTCTGATGAACTCCCTCCTCTAGTGAAAGAAGGTAGTGAGACTGATTACCAAACACCTGGGCAGCTGGATGATGACTGGGTGGCTGGAATTGAGGACTGGATATAAGGCTGCCGACGCCCTTTTTCCTGGCTGGTGATTTTCCTGCTGGATTCTTGGAGACCAGTCTGATTCCTGCATCTCAAAGCTAAGTTTTCCTGCTCTGCTTTGTACTCTTCAGTTTTGTTTTTGTTTTGCCTTGTTTTTTGGGAGTTCTGCCATCCCCGGCCGGGGGTGAGCTGGATTCCATTTTTGTCTCTGATCTGTTGATATTTTGCTCTGTCTTCAGAATATACCTGAGTGCTGATATAGTCTTTTGAAGCCTAGCGACTTCAGGGCCTGTTTTTCCTATCAGTCGGTTGGCTCATTTTGATAGGGTTTTTGCAGATGGCAGACAGCAGCTTTCCTATTCTGTCCTATGTAGTTAGCTTGGGCCCCATCATTTGCTCAACCTATCTTTCTATCTGTGTTAGTGTTTTCATCTTGCTTCACCATCATTATATGTTGGGGGCTGCCTATTGCTTTGGGGTCTTCTCTGGGGCAGTTTAGTTTTTCCCCTTTCTGTCCCTTTTAGGCTATTTAGTTCTCCGGCTGTGATCGAGGGGTCTAGGGCACCGTAGGAACCCCCCACGGCTACTGCTAGTTGTTGTGGATAGGTTCAGGGGTCTGCAATCCGATAGCTGCCAATCTCTCTGTTTTTTCTGGACTTAGCTGGTATTTTGTTTTTTCCTCCTTCAGTGACTCATCATAACAGAATCACCAGCCATACCGCAGATCCTAGGGTACTCAATAGCAGGAGAGAATTGTAAAAAAAAAAAAAAAAGAGAAAAGTGTCAGAATTTTTTTTTTTTTGTGTGTGCATATTTTTTCCTCTATATCTCTGAGGCCATAGGGGGAATTTTTCTTTCAATGGAGATGAAGCAATTGTCCAATCGTGTGGAGCAGCTCGCTGCTGAAGTGCGGGGAATTTCCACCTATCTTGCTCATTCACATGCTGCTGAACCAAAGATTCCTTCTCCTGATGTATTTTTGGGGGATCAGTTTAAATTCTTGAATTTCAAGAATAATTGTAAATTATTTTTTGCCTTGAAGCCTAACTCGTCAGGGAACTCCGCGCAGCAGGTTAAAATTGTCATCTCTTTGCTGCGCGGCGATCCCCAGGATTGGGCGTTTTCTTTGAAACCTGATGATCCTATTCTGAATAATGTGAACGCATTTTTTCAAGCCTTGGGGTTGCTGTATGATGAACCTAATGCTATTGATCAGGCTGAAAAGACCCTGTTGGCATTAAGCCAGGGTCGGGATTCGGCAGAGTTGTACTGTCAAAAATTCCAAAAGTGGGCGGTCCTTACTACCTGGAATGATGGTGCCTTGGCAGCCCTCTTTCGGAAGGGTTTGTCAGAAACTGTAAAAGATACTATGGTGGGATTTCCTGTTCCCTCTGGTCTTGACGATTCTATGTCATTAGACATTCAGGTGGATCGGCATTTACGTGAATGCAAAACTACACGAGAGATGTTACCACCTGTTGAACAAATGTCTGCACCTATGCAATGTGATAGAGTTTTGTCTAGGGCGCAACGTCAGGAGTTCAGAAGGCGTAATAAGCTGTGTTTTTTTTGTGGAGATGCCTCGCATATTAATTCTGTCTGCCCTAAACGAGAGAAACGTTGTGCACACAAGTTTTCTGTGGGTGGTGTTCAACCTAAGTTTCTTCTGGCAATTACTCTGATCTGCTCCCTGTCTACATTTTCCGCCAAGGCTTTTGTGGATTCAGGAGCAGCTCTGAACCTGATGGACTTGGATTTTGCTAAACATTGTGGATTTCCTATGACACCTCTGCGGACGCCTATCCCTTTGAGGGGTATTGATGCTACTCCTTTGGCGAAGAATAAACCTCAGTTTTGGACCCAGGTGGTAATTGCGGGTCGCCCCAGACCATCAAGAAAATTGCAGATTTTTGGTGTTGCATAATTTGCATGATACCATTGTTCTGGGGTTTCCCTGGTTGCAAATCCATAATCCAGTTCTGGATTGGAAATCTTTGTCTGTGGTGAGTTGGGGTTGTCGGTGTGCCCTTAGTGATGCTCCTGTTTTCTCCACCTCTCCCCAGTCACATGATGTTCCTGACTATTTGGCTGACTTTTATGATGTATTTAGTGAGAATGAGTCTGTGTCTTTGCCTCCTCATAGGAGTTATGACTGTGCTATTGAGCTGAACCCGGGGTGTAAATTCCCCAAGGGTTGGCTTTTCAATTTATCTGTACCCGAGCACGAGGCTATGCGATCCTATATTAAGGAGGCATTGGAGAAGGGTCATATTAAACCATCCTCTTCACCCTTAGATGCTGTTTTTTTTTTCGTGGCTAAAAAGGATGGTTCATTAAGGCCTTGTATTGACTATCGTGCCCTCAACAAAATTACTGTTAAATATCAGTATACTTTACCCCTGATTTCTGTTCTATTCTCCAAAGTTAAAGGTGCTTGCTGGTTTACCAAGCTTGACCTCAGGGGGCGTATAATCTTATTCGCATTAAGCATGGGGATGAATGGAAGATGGCGTTTAATACTCCGGAGGGACATTTTGAGTACCTGGTGATGCCTTTTGGGCTCACTAATGCCCCTTCTGTCTTCCAGTGCTTCATGAACAATATATATCGAGACTTTGTGGATAAATTTTTGATTATATATCTGGATGATATTTTGATCTTCTCCAAGAATTGGGACTCTCATGTGGAACATGTTCGGACCGTGTTCCGGATTTTGAGGGAGAATTCCCTGTATGTCAAGGGATCGAAATGCCTTTTTGGGGTACAGTGGATTTCATTTTTGGGATTTATTTTGTCTCCGTCAACTATTGAAATGGACCCAGCCAAGGTACAGGTCATTTATGATTGGGTTCAGCCCACTTCTTTGAAGGCCCTCCAGAATTTTTGGGGTTTTGCTAATTTTTATCAGAAATTTATAGCTAATTTTTCTGGTATTGCCAAGCCATTGACTGATTTGACTAGGAAGGGTGCTGATGTGCTGAATTGGTCTCCGGAGGCTGTTTCTTCCTTTCAGGAGCTGAAGCGAAGATTCACTTCTGCTCCGGTTTTGCGGCAACCTGATGTCTCACTCCCGTTTCAGGTGGAGGTGGACGCTTCTGAGATTGGTGCAGGAGCTGTGTTGTCCCAAAAAGATCCTGTGACATCTAAAATGAATCCTTGTGCTTTCTTTTCCCGAAAGTTCTCCCCATCCGAACGTAACTATCTATGATGTGGGGAATCGGGAACTGTTGGCCATGAAATGGGCATTTGAGGAGTGGAGACATTGGTTGGAGGGAGCCAAGCACCAAGTCGTGGTCCTTACTGACCACAAAAATTTGATTTACCTGGAGTCGGCCAAGCGCTTGAATCCTAGACAGGCTAGGTGGGCCTTGTTTTTCACACGTTTTGATTTTGTGGTCTCTTTTCTTCCGGGCACTAAGAATGTCAAGGCAGACGTCCTCTCTAGGAGTTTCCTTGCTGATTCTCCTGTTGTGACTAAGCCTGCTACCATCTTAGGCGAGGGGGTAGTTCTTTCTGCCATCTCGCCCGATTTGAGACATGCTCTGGAAGAGTTTCAGGAGGACAAACCTGAGCGTTGTCCCAGTGGAAAGTTGTATGTTCCTGACCAGTGGAGGAAGAGAGTGATGTCTGAAGTTCATTGCTCTGCATTGGCTGGTCATCCAGGTATTTTTGGTACTAGAGATCTGGTGAGTCGATCTTTTTGGTGGCCCGCCTTGTCTCATGATGTCAGGAATTTTGTGCAGTCCTGTGGGACTTGCTCCCAGTCTAAACCTTGTTCTCGCTCTAGTGGCTTGTTGATGCCTTTGCCGGTGCCCAGGAGGCCATGGACCCATATTTCAATGGATTTTATCTCTGATATGCCTGTCTCTCAGAGAATGACTGTTATTTGGGTGATTTGTGATAGATTCTCTAAGATGGTCCATCTTGTACCACTCCCTAAGTTGCCATCTTCCTCTGAGTTGGTGCCCTTGTTTTTGCAACAGGTCGTCCGCTTGCACGGGATTCCTGAGAACATTGTATCTGACAGAGGAGTTCAGTTTGTGTCTAGATTTTGGAGGACTTTCTGTTCCAAGCTGGGAATTCAGTTGTCCTTCTCCTTTGCGTTTCACCCTCAGACCAATGGGCAGACGGAGAGAACAAACCAGACTTTGGAGTCGTATCTGAGATGTTTTATTTCTGCCGATCAGGATGATTGGGTTTCATTTTTGCCCTTGGCCAAATTTGCTTTAAATAATATAGCTAGTTCTGCCACTTTGATGTCACCTTTTTTTGCAACTTTGGTTTTCACCCTCGATTTTCTTCAGGGCAGGTGGAGCCTTCTGCCTGTCCAGGTGTTGACACTGTGGTGGAGAGAATGCACCAGATCTGGGACCAAGTAGTGGATAAGTTGTCTCTCTCCCAGGAAAAGGCCCAGCAGTTTTCCAACCAGCGTAGGACCGTTGGTCCCCAGTTTAAGGTGGGTGATATGGTTTGGTTGTCATCAAAAAATATCGCTATGAAGGTGGCTTCTCCTAAGTTTAAGCCTAGATTTATTGGACCTTACAAGATTTTGGAGATTATTAATCCGGTCTCTTTTCGGTTGGCTCTTCCTGTCACATTTAAAATTCATAATGTGTTTCATAAGTCCTTGTTGAAGAGGTTTGTTGAACCAGTAGTTCCTGTGGTGGCACCTCCTGACCCTATATTGGTTGAAGGTAACATGGAATATGAGGTAGAGAAGATACTGGATTCCCGTCTGGCTAGACGGAGACTCCAGTATTTGGTTAAGTGGAAGGGTTATGGTCAGGAGGATAATTCCTGGGTCTCTGCCTTTGATATTCATGCCGAAAGATTGGTGCGTGCCTTTCATCGGGCTCACCCGGATCGCCCTCGTGGCATGGATGAGGGTTCGGTGACCCCTCCTCAAGGGGTTCATTTTTCCCTTCACCATTGAGGTCTGATGAACTCCCTCCTCTAGTGAAAGAAGGTAGTGAGACTGATTACCAAACACCTGGGCATCTGGATGATGACTGGGTGGCTGGAATTGAGGACTGGATATAAGGCTGCCGACGCCCTTTTTCCTGGCTGGTGATTTTCCTGCTGGATTCTTGGAGACCAGTCTGATTCCTGCATCTCAAAGCTAAGTTTTCCTGCTCTGCTTTGTACTCTTCAGTTTTGTTTTTGTTTTGCCTTGTTCTTTGGGAGTTCTGCCATCCCCGGCCGGGGGTGAGCTGGATTCCATTTTTGTCTCTGATCTGTTGATATTTTGCTCTGTCTTCAGAATATACCTGAGTGCTGATATAGTCTTTTTAAGCCTAGCGACTTCAGGGCCTGTTTTTCCTATCAGTCGGTTGGCTCATTTTGATAGGGTTTTTGCGGATGGCACACAGCAGCTTTCCTATCCTGTCCTATGTAGTTAGCTTGGGCCCCATCATTTGCTCAACCTATCTTTCTATCTGTGTTAGTGTTTTCATCTTGCTTCACCGTCATTATATGTTGGGGGCTGCCTATTGCTTTGGGGTTGTCATGTCGGACACTGTTCACACCAGGGTGTCCGGCAGACAGCGGTAATACCCTGTTGGGTATTCTGTTCCAGTCGGGATAGGGTTAACCGGTTGTCATGCTGGCTGAGAGCTGGGCCACGCCCTTGGTCTTTAAATAGTTCGTCCTGACTATGGGCGTCGCCGACTATAGCTTTAGCCTAGTGATAGCAATACCGGTCAGCAGTGGTGGTGTTGGAGCGTCTGATATCTGGTGCAGTATATCCCTCAGTGGTTCTTTCTCCAATCTGTTATATATATATTTGGTTGCCCTTGCACATTATTGTATTCCCTTGTGTATTAACTTTGTGGTGTTTCTTTTACCCCTGTCCATACGTATTTGTGGGGTCTGGTGTCTGGTCCCCTCACTGGGTGGAGGGTGGTGGGTTCAGCTTAGGGCTGGACAGGAGACAGGGACAGGGTGGAGGCTCAGGCAGGCACACCTTCAGTGTAAACCCTGGGTAGAGGGACAGACAGGGTTCCCCTAGTCTGAGGGACATCGCAGGGGTCCCGGGGTTTTTGCCTAAAGTAACCTAGGCATACCATGACAGGGGTCTTCTCTGGGGCAGTTTAGTTTTTCCCCTTTCTGTCTTTAGGCTATATAGTTCTCCAGCTGTGATCGAGGGGTCTAGGGCACCGTAGGAACCCCCCACGGCTACTGCTAGTTGTTGTGGATAGGTTCAGGGGTCTGCAATCCGATAGCTGCCAACCTCTCTGGTTTTTCTGGACTTAGCTGGTATTTTGTTTTTTCCTCCTTCGGTTACTCATCATAACACCCTACCCTTGGTACGCATGTGTTGTTCAGCCTTGCCAGGTAGTACCTTGGCTGATAGTGCAGGTAGGAGGCAGAGTCAGGGCCTAGCTTCAGCGCCAAGTAGTGGCTTTGCCTGTACGCCACTCCTCACTTGGTCTGCACTCCACAGTAGCCAAGGTCTATTAGTGGAATTCGCAGCTGTGACGCCGTGTGCCTAGTGGGTCTAGAGAGGCTCTTACCCTGCTTCCTTGGGGCAGAGTCTTGTGACAGTACACTAGTGCTGACTCAGCTGCGCCCTGTGACAGTTAACAGGGTATGGCATTTGTGTTATGCGGTACCGTGGCTCTGTGAAGCAACAGAGCCTGTCGCTACTACATACTGGGTAATGTTTAACCCACGTTTAACCCATTTAGTGTTCACCATTACTGAGCAGCAGTTAACATCTCTGGATGGTGGACCCCAGGCTGCGAACGCACCTTATTACCATCTTTTTATTATTTGGTGTATTCCGCCAGCCCTAACACCGTCAATGCGCTAAGAGCATGCATATTTGCTGTGTGTTTTGGTGAGTCAGTTACCATCCTGAATGTACGTGTGCTGCTAATAGCTCTGCAAGTGCATTTCTAGACAGGCAGTGCAAGGTGGGAACGCCCGCTTGAACTTAGTGTCTGCATCGGGCATCCTCAAAAGCCACCATGTGTCAGAGCAGGTTCAATCACCAGCGCAGTCGGGGGTTAGTTATAAGGATCTCACTAGCGTCAATTCCTCTATGCTCCTGTGATGTCTAACTGGGCATAGCTTAGAGTGCTCTCAGTTTTGTACTGCTCTGTGGAGTAACAGAGTCAAGCACTTTGCACTCCGTTCACACCGAGTGACGTTTAACTCGGTGTGTGTGTATGGTGATTGCTTGCAGCTATGCTCCGCCAATGTCCTCTAGCTGCGGTTTTTCCATCACCGCACGGTGAACCCCGAGTTGCAAACGCACCGTCTCATAATTTACATTTGGTGCGATCCGCAAACCCCAACAACATGTCACTTAAATTATAATGTGTTTTACATGATGAAGTACATTGCAACAATGCACAAAGTTGTACTGAGGATAACTGAACTACAAAGCACTCATCCCTATGAAGTTACCAGAAAGTTATGTAGGGAATATAGATGCTTCATGGAAGGATGATGAGAATGCTGTACATTTTCATATCAATATATTTAATTAGTCAAAGTAGTTTCATTCTTATATGCTGGGCCAGGTATCTACTTTTATCAGCTATTTAAAATAAAGCAATTTAAAGTTCGGTTTTGTAGTGTGAAATTGGAAGCAAAATGAACAATGTAGCATTCAGTGTGACAAATGATCACTATAATTTGCTAAGATCTTTGTTCTTCTACTTACCCTATGTGTTTTGTTTGTTGGATTATTAATTTCAAAAGCCTTTTCTTTCATTATTTTCTGTTTAAATACATTATATCTCTGCAAGTCTCCAATTTCATACACCGACATTTTGTTTTATTCTCTGTAAGTTACCAAACTGTGGGGACATTTTTCACTGTGAACATTGTTTCTTTGAGGAAATACTGTATCTCCGTAACACAACACAGTATAGTAATGATGGAACCAATGTGCAGTGTGATACCACAGCCTCTCAGCATGTCTTCGTGTTGGGACTGCAATATGAATGAGAATTTCACATTTGCTACAGATATACCAGAATGTACAGTAAAAATATATAAATAAATAACATTTTCCCTGAATATGTCGATAATTTTTAGGTTTGCAGTCAGTTGCTCTGAACACATTTTTGCAACCTGATGAAAATATTGCTGAAGGACTGGCTAAATCTAAAAGGATTTTCTGGAATTTTAATATTTATAACCTTTTTAGACTGATTTGGAACGGTCTTTTTGCACTCTTCCAATCAGCTGTTTGAATTGGTGGTGGTATACAATCAAGCACTACAGCTTGTAGCGGTATATGCAACTTTGTTTTAAGTAAAGTGACATTAGAGCACATCAGCATTCCAGAGTAAGTGCTTGTGCAGAAGGCTGTATTATCAATTCAAGCGCAATGCAGCAAAATATGGAATTGCACCTGGACCAATATTAGCCTCTGAGGCCGTGCATAATTAGCTTGAAAATCTACTGAAGTCTGCATTAAGTCTAATAGTAAATCAGTGGAAGTGATAAAAATCAGAACCACACCATTCTCATACTGATGACTTATTCTATGGAGAGGCTATCATTTCAAAATTGTGTAACATCTCATCAAGTATTAAACCCTTAATGACTGCCAATATGCCTTTTCACAGCTATTCCCATTAGTGTCAGCTGTACATGACAGCTGAAGCCCTGTGTTATTGACCCCAGCCAGTTTTGCAACTGATTGTGGCCGATTAGCCCCTTAAATACCACTGTCAATCACAACAGCAGTATTTAAGTTGTTACAAGGGGTTCACAAGACCCCCTTAGTAACCATCAGAACCCCATGATGAGAATCGCAGGTCTCGATATTTACCAATCTGAGACTCACAGATACAGTCAGTGAGACACTGACTGCTCTCCTGCACTGCATTATATGAGTACAGTCATGGCCAAAAGTTTTGAGAATGACACAAATATTATATTTTCACATGATCTGCTGCCCTTTTATGTGTGTTTGTCAGATGTTTTTATCACATACAGAAATATAATTGCAATCATATTATGAGTAGCAAAAGGTTATATTGACAGAATGAGTTAATGCAGCAAGTCAATATTTGCAGTGTTGACCCTTCTTCTTCAGGACCTCTGCAATTCTCCCTGGCATGCTCTCAATCAACTTCTGGATCAAATCCTGACTGATAGCAGTCCATTCTTGCAAAATCAATGCTTTTATTTTGTCTGAATTTGAAGGTTTTTGTTTGTCCACCCGTCTCTTGATGATTGACCACAAGTTCTCAATGGGATTAAGATCTGGGGAGTTTCCAGGCCATGGTCCCAAAATCTCTATGTTTTGTTCCCTGAGCCATTTAGTTATCACCTTTGCTTTATGGCAAGGTGCTCCATCATGTTGAAAAAGGCATTGTTGATCGCCAAACTGCTCTTGGACGGTTGGGAGAAGTTGCTCTTGGAGGACATTCTGGTACCATTCTTTATTCATGGCTGTGTTTTTAGGCAAGACTGAGAGAGAGCCCATTCCCTTGGCTGAGAAGCAACCCCACACATGAATGGTTTCAGGATGCTTGACAGCTGGCATGAGACAAGACTGGTGGTAGCGCTCACCTGGTCTTCTCCGAATAAGCCGTTTTCCAGATGTCCCAAACAATCGAAAAGGGGATTCATCAGAGAAAATGACTTTACCCCAGTCCTCAGCAGTACACTCCCTGTACCTCTTGCAGAATATCAGTCCGTCCATGATGTTTTTCCTGGAGAGAAGTGGCTTCTTTGCTGCCCTCCTTGAGACCAGGCCTTGCTCCAAGAGTCTCTGCCTCACAGTGCATGCAGATGCACTCACACCTGCCTGCTGCCATTCCTGAGCAAGCTCTGCACTGCTGGTAGCCCGATCCCGCAGCTGAAACACTTTTAAGAGACAGTCCTGGCGCTTGCTGGTCTTTCTTGGGCGCCCTGGAGCCTTTTTGGGCAACAAGGGAACCTTTCTCCTTGAAGTTCTTGATGATGCGATAGATTGTTGACTGAGGTGCAATCTTTCTAGCTGCGATACTCTTCCCTGTTAGGCCATTTTTGTGCAGTGCAATGATGACTGCACGTGTTTCTTTAGAGATAACCATGGTTAACAGAAGAGAAACAATGATGCCAAGCAACAGCCTCCTTTTAAAGTGTTCAGTGGTGTCATTCTTACTTAATCATGACAGATTGATCTCCAGCCCTGTCCTCATCAACACCCACACCTGTGTTAATGGAGCAATCACTGAAACGATGTTAGCTGGTCCTTTTAAGGCAGGGCTGCAATGATGTTGAAATGTGTTTTGGGGGATAAAGTTAATTTTCTAGGCAAATATTGACTTTGCAAGTAATTGCTGTTAAGCTGATCACTCTTTATAACATTCTGGAGTATATGCAAATTGCCATTAGAAAAAATGAAGCAGTAGACTTTGTAAAAATTAATATTTGTGTCATTCTCAAAACTTTTGGCCATGACTGTACAGCAGTATATGAGACCAGTGATCAAAATAAAAAATATACGTCACACAGAGAAAAAGTGTGAAAAAGTGAAAAAATTCAAATAAACTATGTGAAAAAGTAAAAATAACACTAAAAAAAAGTGCACACAAATCATGAAAATCTGTTTCACAACTCAAAACGCAACATTTTTGATTAAACGAAAATACAAAAATGTACACATAAATGGTATCGACCCTTCTGGAACTACCTGCTCTGTAAAACTGGCATGTAATTTATTCTGTTTGGTGAACGCCATAAAACATAAAAATAAAAATACAACAAAAATGTTGCTTTTTTATTATAGTGACTCAAAAAAGTGATTTAAAAGTCATATAAACAAATGAAAATGTCAAACCGTCCCTCAAAAAACAAGTCCTAACTTGAATCAATCAGCAAAAAAGAAAAAAGTTACAGCTCTCAGAATAAGACTATGCAAAAACAAATTAATTTTGCTAATATATTTTTTTTAGTGTGTAAAAATAGCAAAGCATATCAAATATATAAATCTTGTATCAGTGTAATCATACTGATCCAATGAACAAATTGGTCTTATCACTTTTACAGCACGGTGAACGGTGAAAAAAATAGAATAAAAGCAGTTACTTAATTACTTGATTTTCTTTATTCTGTGTTTGAAAAATCTGAATAAAAAGCGATTAAAAAATATTCTGTACCCGAAAATGGTACCAAAATGATCTGCATGTCGTCCCTACAAAATAATAAGCCCTAATACAGCTCTATTCACCAAAAGTAATAATCAGCTCTCTGAATATGGTGATGAAAAAAACTACTTTTTATAAAAAAAAGCATTTTTACTGTGTGATAGCATTAAGAACCTAAAAAAACAGATATAAATCTGATATTGCTGTAATCGCGCTGACCCAAAGAATGTATCCACCCTATCACTTATACTACACGGTGAACCACGCAAAAAATAAAAATGCTCATCTCGAATTTATCCTGCGCTCTCAGCTGAGCGCTTACATCAGGGTTTTTGTGTAAATTCCTCAAAAATGCGATTCAGACAAAATCCAGGATGGAACCACTTACTTATGAGGCAAACGGGGTCACTTTGGACTGGTCTATGTTCTGGTGGTGTCTCATCATTTTAGGCATCTTTTTAGAGCACAAGTGTTGATGACTACAGATCTGTGCACATCTAAAACAATGGATACCACTAGAGCAGATGCCAAACGGAGTGCAAAGTGTCTCCATTTTTTTCATAGTGGGTCATTCCATTGGGGGTTTCATCTGAATCACATTTTTGTTGAATTCACAAGGAAACCCCAAGGTAAGTGCTCAACATAGAAAACAAGAATGTGATCCCAGCCTTCTACGGGAAGAGATTAAAAAATGTAATGTACCCCAAAGTATTACCAATAAAAACCCCAATTTATCCAGCCCACACTCAGGTCCATCATCTGTTACTGGAACTTTAGGGGGTTCCCATGGTACTGCTAGAGCAAAGACTCTGGAAAAGCAACATGGCTGCTGCCCTCTCAATTAAAATCTAGTGAATTATGCACTCCCAAATCCAAATGCCCCCTCCTTCTGAGCGTCACTGTGCCTAAACCACAGAAAGTGGCCACTTGTTTGGCATTATTGTAGTGGGGAGAAAGCACATAATTTACTGGTGCTTATTTCCAGAAGCACATGTTGGGCACAATGTATGGAGGCACTGCAATATATGGGGGCTGTAAACTGTATGGAGACACAATGTATGGGTTCTCGATTAGCAGATTTGTAATTCTCCAAAAATAGAAAAAATGGCGCTCCATCCTACTCAGTCCTGACATGTGGCCAAACGGTAATTTATAACAACTGTGGTGCAGTGACTGCTGTGACAGCTAGGGGCGCTGTATGGGTCATGCACACAGGTATATCCATTGTGGTAATGGATATAGGATGAATGCCAGGATGGTAAATGACCATTATGTATCCCAGAGTGGGTGGCCCTGGGATGGGAGCTTGAACATGTGCTAATCAGCAGAGGTACTGCTGAGGTTTTGCTACACTGTATCAGGGAGAAGCTTCCAGGTGGCTGGTGAGACGGGTGGGACCAGTCACCTACAAACCCATACAGGGGCTAGTGGCTAAACACCCATAGTAAGCATGTATATATGTGTGTATGGCTGGATGTTTGAAATAGGACCTGCGATGAGGTCATAGCCATGTAATCCTGTGGGCGTGGCTACAAACCATATAAGGTGACCAGAGTAGGTCACATGAGTGAGTGCCTGGATCTGATTGCAGCACGTGTGGAAGGTCCTGGAAGGCCGACGTGTTAGAGGGTCTGCTGCCCTCCTGAACAGTACATGCTGAAGCCGCGGACCTGGTGAGGCCTGTGTATATTGGCCTGTTTGTGTGGGACAGTCCCCAGGAAGGAATGGATGTCCTGAAAGAGAAAGCAACTAAGAAGGTAATCCCGGACAGGGTGAACTAACTGTGTTTTAGGCAAGAGCCTGCGTGCTGGACATAGCAGCCTGTGTGACCACAGGTTTAACAGAGCGGAGCTCTGTCATGACCATTATGCTGTTTGATATAAGCCTGTTTGCTTTTATGGTTTATGCTGCCTAATAAACCACATGGACTGATTTATGTTGAAAAACCCGACCTGGTTAATCGGCTGTCAAGCGAGTGTCCCCAACACGCACAATAGGCACTACCCTACACAATATATGAGGCAGCACCACATTTGGGAGGAGTTGCATATTAAATTGTGGGGTCTAGCTTCACATAGTAACCTTTGTTTACCTGAAATATTTTCAACAAATGCAAAAAATACATTTTTACCACTAAAATGTCATATTTACACATCTCAATGTTATAAAAATCTGTGAGGCACCTATGGGTTAAACATACTCACTATACCCATAGATAAATTCCTTGAGGGGTATAGTTTCTAAAATGGGGTGACTTATGGGGGTTTCTGCTGTTTTCACATGTCAGGGGCTCTTCAATTGCAATATTACATTCACAATCTATCCCAGGCAAATAGCAGTTTTTCCTTTCCTAGCCATTCCATGTGCCAAGCAGAAGTTTTTGGTCACATATAGGGTATAGTCGCATTCATGACAAATTGCCCAACAAATTATGGGGTCCGTTTTCTCTTATTATTCATTGTGAAAATTACAAATTTGGGGCTAAAGCAACATCTTCATGAAAAAAAAATGAAATGTTTAATATGACAACCTAATTTTATCAAATTCTGTGCAGTGCCTGTGGGTACAAAATGCTCACTATACCCCTGGATAAAATCCTTGAGAAGTGTAATTTCCAAAATGGGGTCATTTGTGGTGGTTTTCACTATTTTCACTATTTAGGCACAATAGGGGCTCTGCAAATGCTACAAGACACCTGCATACAATTCCATCAAAGTCTATGATCCAAAACATCACTCCTTCCTTTCCAAGCCCTGCCATGTGCGCAAACAATATTTTTCCTCCTCATGTGGGGTATTGCTGTACTCAGGAGAAATTGCACAACAAATTTTGGGGTCCACTTTCTCCTGTTATCCTTGTGAAAATAAAAAAAAAATTGGGGCTGCAAGTATATTTTTGTGGGTAAAATGTGATTTTTGCTTTTCAAACAGCTCCATGTTATAAACTTATGTGAAGGACCTGGGGGTTCCAAGGGCTCATGACACATCTATATAAGTTCCCTAAGGGATCTAGTTTCCAAAATGTGGTCACTGTCTGGGGGTTTCCACTGTTTAGGCACATCAGGGCTCTTCAAACAAGACATGGCATCCGCTTTCGATTCCAACCGTTTTTTTGCATTCAAAAAGTCAAACAGTGCTCCTTCTCTTCAAAGCCATACCATGTGCCCAAAGAGTAATATTCCCCAACAAATGGGGTATAGGCGTACTCAGTAGAAAATGTTCAACACATTTTGGGATCCAATTTATTATGCTACCCTAGTGAAAGTAAAAAATTGTGGCCAAAAGTACATTTTTGTGGGTAAAAGTGATTTACCCTATTTTGTGCATTATAAGACGCATTGGATTATAAGACACACCCCAAACTTGAGGAGAAAAATAGGAAAAAAACTTTTTTTAATAAAATGGTGGTGCCTCTTATAATCCATGCATCTTATTGCTTACAGGGGGTGGTGGCTGTGGTGAAGCGGGGTCCCAGGGAGGAGACAAGAGTGGCACGTTGCTGCAGGCCGCAAGCTGGGACAAGAGTTGTTCCAATGTGCACCACTGCCGGTGAAAATGGTAGCAGTGCTCTGTGGTGCAGCGGGGCTCCATCGGCATTTTTTGAAAGCCCGGAGCCCCCTGCATATCCATTACAATGATGGGTGGCCTCCAGGAAAATGGCTGCAAGGGCTGCGTATGCTCAGATTGAGATCTCGAATCTTCAAGATGTCATTTACTTGAAAAAATATTATTTGCTTGAAGCAGCTGTATTCTATTAAATTATTACATTTAACCTCTTAGTGACGAAGCCAAGTTTAACCTTAATTTTTTTTATATCTGACCAGTGTCACTTTATAATACTGAATTAATTTAACACTGATAGCCATGCTGTATTTCAGACAAGTTTTTCCCTGTACGTATATGTTTTTTCTTTCTGCTAGGAAATACCTACCTATATTCTTGCTTAACATTTTTGTGTTCAGTGAGCTGAGAACAGAATGCCCTGAAATGTAATTGGCTGCTCCAGAATGACCATATAAATAATGTCTAGCTGTTTGGACATTTCATGCAAGAAATTATTAGTTAGAGTTTGTTGCAAAATACAATGGGATGAAATATGGGTGCAGTCAGTTATAAAGAAAATAAATTAGATAAACCTGGGAGAATAGATCTCCTTTTTACCAGTTGATAGGTAGTAATAGAAGTTAAGGAAAAAAATGGCAGGGTCTTTTAAATCACCTTTTAAAACATTGGTTTATTTGGAAGTTGGAGATTATAGGTTGTTAATTTATTTATTTCTGTGATTTTGTGAAAAGTACATACACTTTTTTTTATCAAAATGGACTTGACTTCATTGTAGCTGAATATGTGGGGTTATTTTAAACTAAAAATAAAGATGTTTAAAGAGGACATGCCACCTTACAAAAAATAGCCAGTTTTTTCTCTTCTTTTATTTCCTTTTGGTAATCTACTTTTTCCTTATAAAAATATCCTCCATACAGTTCCAGTGATATGAATCTTTTGTGCTAATTTTGATTGTCTTTTATAGTCTTTTTTATTTTTATATTAAAATAATTTGGTGCTAAGTTTTTTAGACTTTACCCCTTTGGTAAAAACCATTGCAATTACAAACAAATGTGAAGTTCCATATCTCCTTATCTCTGGAACAATATGATGGATAAAAAAAACAAACAGACTAAAAAGAGAATACTAAGAGGAGTAACAGGAATAAAACAAGATCAAAAGCTGTCCACTTTTGACCTGGTGACAGGTAATATTTAAATGTTATATAAAAGCATTGTTGTAAGGGGGCTTTGCAATATCTCTCTGGATAATTCTATCTACGTTTACTTTATCAACTCATTGGATTTAGTGATTATTGTTTTTTCATCTCAAATCTAGAGTAAAGATGGTGGTACTGTGAGAGACTTGCAAATAATTGAATGAATGTTACTAACATAGAAATTAGAGTTTAGTGTCCACACCTTAGCAAAATTTCATCTGAATACTTATGCCTTCTCTTTCAACAAACATGAACATTCTGCTTAGCCTAATGGTTGCGGTTTTTCAGTGGGGTGATAAAGTCATCCTTGGCAGTAAAATAACTAAGATGAGAGCTGAAAAATTAGGTACATGTGCTTCTCACAAAATTAGAATATCATCAAAAAGTTAATTTTTTTCAGACCTTCATTACAAAAAGTGAAACTCATATATTATATAAAGTCATTACTAACAGAGTGATCTATTTCAAGTGTTTATTTCTGTTAATGTTGATGATTATGGCTTACAGCCAGTGAAAACCCAAAAGTCATTATCTCACTAAATTAGAATTCTTTATAACACCAGCTTGAAAAATTATTTTAAAATCCAAAATGCTGGCCTACTGAAATGTATGTTCAGTAAATGCACTCAATACTAGGTCGGGGCTCCTTTTGCATCAATTACTGCGGCATGGCATGGAAGTGACCAGCCTGTAGCACTGCTGAGGTGTTATGGAAGCCCAGGTTGCTTTGATAGCAGCCTTCAGCTCGTCTGCATTGTTTGGTCTGGTGTATGTTATCTTCCTCTTGACAATACCCCATAGATTCTCTATGGGGTTAAGATCAGGTGAGTTTGCTGGCCAATCATACTTTTGTTTTTAAACCAAGTATTGGTACTTTTGGGAGTGTGGACAAGTGCCAAGTCCTGCTGGAGAATGAAATTTCCATCTCCAAAAAGCTTGTTGGCAGAGGGAAGCATGATGTGCTCTAAAATTTCCTGGTAGATGGCTGCACTGACTTTGGTCTTGATAAAACACAGTGGACCTACAACAGCAGATGACATGGCTCCCCAAACCATCACTGTTCGTGGAACCTTCACACTAGACCTCAAACAGCTTGGATTGTGTGCCTCTCCACTCTTCCTCCAGACTCTGGGGCTTGGATTTCCAAATGAAAGGCAAAATTTACTTTCTTCTGAAAACAACAACTTGGACAACTGAGCAACAGTCTAGTTCTTTTTCTCCTTGGCCCAGGTAAGATGCTTCTGTTGTTGTCTGTTGGTCATGAGTGGCTTAACACAAGGAATGTGGCACTTGTAGCCCATGTTCTGGAGAGATCTGTGTGTGTGGTGGCTCTTGAAGCAATAACTTCAGCAGCAGTCTACTCTCTGTGAATCTCCCCCAAATTTTTGAATGGACTTTTCTTAGCAATCTTTTCAAGGTTGCGGTTATCCCGGTTGCTTGTGCACCTTTTTCTACCACACTTTTTTCTTCTATTCAACTTTCCATGCTTGGATACAGCATTCTGTAAACAGGCAGCTTCTAAGCAATTACCTTTTGTGGCTTACACTCATTGTGGAGTGTGTCAATGAATGCCTTCTGGACAACTGTCAAGTCAGCAGTCTTCCCCATGATTGTGGAGCCTACTGAAACAGACTAAAAAACCTTTTTAAATGCTTTGGAAGTCTTTGCAGGTTTTTTTGTTTTTTATTCTAATTTACTGACATAATAACTTTTAGGTTTTAATTGGCTGTAAGCCATAATCATCAACACTAACAGAAATAAACACTTGAAATAGATCACTCTGTTTGCAATGACTCCATGTAATATATGAGTTTCACTTTTTGTATTGAAGAAGTGAAATAAATTAACTTTTTGATGATATTCTAATTTTGCTAGAAGAAATTATAATTGAATCAAAATTTAGAGATGCCCACACATATTAAATACACTTCTGTTTCCAGCAAAAGTATGAAGTTTGGCAAACTGCTAAGGTAAAAGAAGCATATATATGATTATACCCCATGATAACGTCGTCAAAAATTGGCATCATAACTCTGTCAGACTGCAGTGTTCAATTTTCACAATCTACAATTCATCCTTTGATTTATTTAATGTAATTATACTAGATCTCTTCATACATGCACAAAACATTTATGAACAACAGTAGTCAACAGTATAGTAGCATAATTATATGCAATAAATCATGACATACTGCATATGACAGACCCGTTTCTAAATGGATCCCATTGACTGATAATGGTGATTTGCTGTTGTAGCATGGTTGAAAGGCTGGTAGCGATGGGCGAGGTACTCGTCTTCCACGTCCCAGCACGCTACATGAAAATAGGGGTCTTGGCTGAGTGTGTGGGCCTGTGTTTTTGTGACGATACACTTCTGCAAACTGCATGGTGCTATTATATTTGACTGGCAAGGACCAGATGTTACAGAAATTATTGAGGGAGAACAAAGTCCAAAAATAAACTTCTTTGTACTAAACATTAATGTAGTGAAATCTGTGTACAGCACAAAGTTTCATGAACGTTTCTTTAACAATTAGCAGGATTGTACACTTTTCTTTCTCATGTGAAGCTATGCTGTCTCTCTCAGTTCCTCTCTCTCTGTTGTCACTATAGCCTTGAAAACTATCTTAAGAGCTTCCATCTTCCTCTATTTTCTTCAAGGTATGTAACAGAAGATATAATGCCAAGGTCCCTCATAGCTACTCTCAGTTGCCAGCTGACTAATGAGGACCCTGCGGCGAGGAGTTAGTTGCCACAACTCCTCAACAGCACTTCCAATGTTATGTCATAAACTCCATACAGTAGCAATGCATCTTTCTTTATCTGTAGGAGAGGATATGTCTAGGGATGAGCGAGTAGTGAAGTATTCGGACTCGCTGTACTTGTTACGAGTACCTCCTAATACTCGGGTACTCGTAACAGGTAGTGAGTCCAATGTAAGACTATGGGAAATACAAGTAATGGGTTGTGTGTGTGCTGGGCTGGGCGGGGACTGTGCGAAGACTGTGCTGGCTTGTGGGAAGACTGTGCCGGGCTGTGCGGAACTGTGCTGGGCTTTGCAGGTACTGTGCGGGGACTATGCTGGGCTGTGTGGGACTGTGCTGGCCTGTGCGGGACTGTGTTGGGCTGTGCAGATACTGTGCGGGACTGTGCAAGGCTGTGCAGGACTGTGCTGGGCTTTGCTGGTACTGTGTGGTGACTATGCTGGGCTGTGTGGGACTGTGATGGCCTGTGCGGGACTGTGCTGGGCTGTGCAGGTACTGTGCGGGGACTGTGCCAGGCTGTGCAGGACTGTGCTGGGCTTTGCTGGTACTGTGCAGGGACTATGCTGGGCTATGTGGGGCTGTGCTGGCCTGTGTGGGACTGTGCTGGGCTGTGTAGGGACTGTGCAAGGCTGTGCAGGACTGTGCTGGGCTTTGCTGGTACTGTGTGGTGACTATGCTGGGCTGTGTGGGACTGTGATGGCCTGTGCAGGACTGTGCTGGGCTGTGCAGGTACTGTGCGGGGACTGTGCCAGGCTGTGCAGGACTGTGCTGGGCTTTGCTGGTACTGTGCGGGGACTATGCTGGGCTATGTGGGGCTGTGCTGGCCTGTGTGGGATTGTGCTGGGCTGTGCAGGGACTGTGCGGGGACTGTGCTGGGCTGTGCGGGGACTGTTCGGGCTGTGCCACATATTGTGAGGCGAGTAGTGAAATACACGCCAGGATTCGAGTACCGCGAGTACCACATTACTCGCTGAGTACCGAATCTTAACGAGTATACTCGCTCATCCCTAGATGTGTCCCAATAGCGCGACTGCTTCCCTATCTTTACTATGGTATGTACACTCTTCCTCCTGTTACCTCTCAGTTAAAACTGCACAGCATCCTGATGGGCTTCCTGGTTGAGGCCTCAGTCCCCTTTCTTTAATTTGTTCTTTTTGTCATCCTGTCTGCAATTCAGCTTCCCTCTGCTTCATTCTTCTCCTAAAAATCTTACTATCTGGATCTTTAGTCTTCCTGTTTCCACACGAACGCCCATTAACTTGCAGATCTGCCAACTATCTGCTGGATACTACACCCTATCCATCTCACTACCTACGAAGTCATGTCCTGTGTCTCTTTGCAACTCCTTCCATTATGGGCTAGTTCCATCTATTAACTTTGGCTATCTCTACTAACTACCTGTTGCTGGGCAGAATACAACTTCATCGCATGGCAATGCAAATTACTAAACATTCAATACAGTAGATGTGC
The DNA here is from genome assembly GCF_039654945.1 of Dendrobates tinctorius. Classification (NCBI taxonomy): domain Eukaryota; kingdom Metazoa; phylum Chordata; class Amphibia; order Anura; family Dendrobatidae; genus Dendrobates; species Dendrobates tinctorius. The sequence goes on from NW_027361676.1 coordinate 79,501,409, forward strand.
AAAACATCCAATGCTTTATTTCAGCGCAGATTTTTCTGCTTGCATTGTTCTTGCTATTCTTTTTGCCACAAAACACCAGGACCTGAGAACCTAATAAAGTGAGATTTCTTTTAAAAATCACCATTAATCTAAAATATATTTTTTATGCAACAGATTTTATTTATTTTATATCTGATGTGATTTCATATTTTGAAAGAAAACACTGTTGCACAAAAATCTATAAACTTCTGTTCTTAACAAGCCATAAGTTGCTAATGAAAACTGAGAGCAATTAACAATAATGTTAGTTCACTTCTTAGCTAGTCTGACCTATTTTGGAATCAATCTTATACAAGGTCTTGGATACAGATTGGACCAAATTTTACCAAATGTTATTCCTTATTATATTATAAGGTTTCTAATATTCTATCACTACATCTATTTTGAAAAGAGTGCGAAAAGAAAATGTGCATAACTCAGTCATAGCTGTGTTTCTGTTATTAAATTAAAGAAAGGAAGATAGAGCGAAACAAAAAAGCAAAATACCAGAATTTCAGGTTTTTGGTCATGCAACTCATAACAAAATACAATAAAGATCGACCAAAGTGTCATATTTACCCCAAATAGCAAAGATGAAAAAACATCAGGTGACCACACTAAAAATAAGCATTCACAAAGCTCTATCATCAGGAAAATAAAAATGCTACGGGTTTTGGAAAATTAATTAATTAATTTCTGATTTTTTTTCAAAACTTAAAAAAAATATGCCAGTTTGAATCATAATCATAATGGCCTTTACAATCATATTTCCAGGTCATTTTTACTGCAGTATAATCATCAAAGAAACAAAACACAAAACAATTGGGGGTTTGCAGTTTTTTTCCCAATTTCACCTTGAAATTATTTTTACTTTTTTTTAGTAAACCGTTTAATGAAATGGATAGTGCCATTCATAAGTACAACAAGTTATGGACAAGGCAACTGTTAGGTGGATTCATAACTGGCTTAGTGATCGGACCCAAAGAGTGGTCGTAAATGGCTGCACATCAAGTTGGAAGAATGTCTCAAGTGGGGTACCACAGGGCTCTGTCCTGGGCCCTGTATTGTTCAACATCTTTATCAACGATTTAGATGAAGGAATTGAGGGTAAACTGATTAAATTTGCTTTTGACACAAAGCTAGGAGGGATAGCTAAAACCAGAGAAGAGAGAGAGAGGATTCAAAAAGATATAAATAAACTGGAGCAGTGGGCAGCAACTAACAGAATGGTTTTTAACAGGGAAAAATGCAAAGTACTACATCTGGGCAATAAAAATGAAAAAAGCATATACAGAATGGGAGGAATACGGCTAAGCAACATCATATGTGAAAAAGACTTGGGTATACTAATAGATCACAGACTGAATATGAGTCAACAGTGTGATGCAGCAGCAAAAAAGGCAAATGCAATTCTAGGATGTATTAACAGAAGCATACAGTCTAGATCACGTGAAGTCATTATTTCCCTCTACTCCTCTTTGGTCAGACCTCATCTGGAATATTGTGTCCAGTTTTGGGCACCACATTTTAAAAAAGACATCAACAAACCGGAGCAAGTTCAGAAAAGAGCGACCAGAATGGTGACCGGTCTGCAAACCCTGTCTTATGAGGAAATGTTTAGTTTGCAAAAGAGAAGACTGAGAGGAGACTTAATAGCTGTCTACAAATATCTAAAGGGCTGTCACATTGTAGAAGGATCAACTTTATTCTCATTTGCACAAGGAAAGACTAGAAGCAATGGGATGAAACTGAATGGGAGGAGACACAGATTAGATATTAGAAAAAACTTTTTGACAGTTAGAGTGATTAATGACTGGAACAGGCTGCCACGAGAAGTGGTGAGTTCTCCTTCAATGGAAGTCTTCAAACAGAGGCTGGACAGACATCTGGCTGGGATGATTTAGCGAATCCTGCTTTGAGCAGGGGGTTGGACGAGATGGCCCAGGAGGTCCCTTCCAACTCTACGATTCTATGATTCTAAGTTGCATGAAAAACAAGCCCTAATATGACTTTGTCTGCAGGAAAATAAAAAGGTATGGCTCTTAGAAAAAGGGGAGGATAAATTAAAGTGCAAAAAAAGAAAAAAAAAATGATTGTACCTCTAGGAATTGCACTGTATGCGCATGCCAGATGAGACAGCAAGGGGCTGGCATTTGGTGCCTAGCAGGCCTGACATGTATAAAAGACCATTCTGCTGTTCTGCTATGGTAAAATGTAAATATGAAATAAAAGGCCAAACATAATTGGTATTTCATAGTGAATGCAATGGAAAAATGGAAGAAATGCCATTCTTCTAATCATTTTGCATTCTTTATATCTAAAAAAAAGTTATTAAGGTGTCACTTGGTAAAACTGAAACCTACAATTCAGGCTGCAAAAAAGCCCCAAAAACTGAATGTGTATACATACTGTAAAACAAATTATTTTTTTTTAAAAATGTTGTAATGAGCAAGAATTGTAGTAAAAAAAATGTATAAATTTGGTAAAGCCATAATCATAATAATCCACATATTAAAGAATACCATATTGTAAAGATAAAACAAATCTCAAGAAAACAATGGAAGAATTAATGTTTTTTTAATTAAGCCCCCAAAGATGATTTATAAAAGTTTTTCAGTACATTATAGATACCCTAAAATTGTGTCTTTAAAAGTAAAAAAAAAAACTTTTCATACAACATGAAATAAATTATTCTGCTACAATGACAGACAGTTGAAAAAGTTTCTAATGCTCAAAATGTGGGGATGAAAAAATTCAGATTCCTTAAGAATTCCCCATCTAATCTAGAGAATAAAGGGGCCACATCACTGTACCCCTTCATTGTTTTTAATTGCACAGGGATACTTGATACTAGGCTGCAGAATATATATGGTATACACAAGTGAGCATATTTTTTTTGTAATAGGAAGATCATTTTTCATATAAGTTTCAGAATTATAGCTAAGTCACCATGTGGCCCCATAGTGGTTACTGAAAGTTGGCTACATTCAACAATTTAGTGCTAACTTTCCAGCAGTGCTCCTGTTTTTTTATTTACATGCAGCTGACCACTGCAGCCGATCAGCAATCCAGGCTTCCATCACTTATAGATGGTGCCCATAGTAAGTTTTTATTTAATCTCTGTAGTGACTGATTGACATTAGAAAAAGCATTCTGCAAATATGAAAATAAATGAAAAATAAGCTAGGCATTTCTGCATCCGTACCATTGCCTTCATCAGACCAGCCCAAATATATGAAATTGAGTATTGTGCCAAAATCCAGCTAAGACTGGGATCACACATGCGAGAATCTCAGACGAGTCTCGCATGATAATACCTGGCACTGCCACCGGCATTCAGATCGGAGCGTGCGGCCGCATAGCAATACATGCAGCCACATGAGTGCCGGCAGCAGTGCCCGGTATTAACATGTGAGACTCATTCGAGTTTCTCTCATGTTTGATCCCGGACTTAGGCCTCTTTCACACGAATGAATGGGTCTATGCAGATGTCAGCGTGTTTTCACGGACCGTGTGTCCGTGTGCAAAACATGGAGACATGTTCGTTTTAACACGGACCATGGCCCGCAACATGTGCTGCACACGTGCACACGGAGAAATGTTCAAAATAATAAACCAACCATTTATATTACCTGTCTGGCACTCTGTCACATCCCATGGCGTAAATCCATCTCGGGGGTTAATAATAATAATAATCTTTATTTTTATATAGCGCTAACATATTCCGCAGCGCTTTACAGTTTGCACACATTTCATCACTGTCCCCCCGATGGGGCTCACAATCTGAATTCCCTATCAGTATGTCTTTGGAGTGTGGGAGGAAACCGGAGTGCCCGGAGGAAACCCACGCAAACACGGGGAGAACATACAAACTCCTTGCAGATGTTGTCCTTGGTGGGATTCGAACCCAGGACCCCAGCGCTGCAAGGCTGCAGCGCTAACCACTGAGCCACCGTGCTGCCCTATAATACGGGGTTAATACGTTTACAGCTGGAGCGCTGCTAACACAGCTGCTAACCCAGCTGCTCCCGACTGTAAATGATTGGGGAATGAATGGAAGCAGAGCGCAGACTCAGTGATGAGCGGTGACGTCACCGCTAGTTACTGAGCATGCGTCACCTTTTTTCCAGTAGATTGAGGGTGTTTACCGGTACCGGTATTATCTGGACGTGTGAAACTGCCCTTATTCTGTATTTTCTGAGCTGCCTTACCAGGGTTTTGAAAAAGCATCTGTTTTTCTAAAAATTCGTTCTATTTGTTCTCCTAGGTTTGCCACCAATTGAGATTATAGGAAGAGCAGGATCTAAAGGGGGTTTTACACATAGTGATATCGCTAGCGATATCGCTATAACGTCACCGATTTTGTGATGTTATAGCGATATCGCTATGTCTGATACTTACCTCCGACCGGCTCCCCTGCTGGTTATCGCTGATCGCACGAGAATGTCCGGCTCCATTTCTCGTCGGGCGCTTCCTGCTGGGCTTCCTGCTGGCGCCGACGAGCGACGTGTGGAGGCGGGCGGGAGGACGTCAGGATCGCTGTGTGTGAAAGGTGAGTATCGTGCGCTGCGTCGCTGTTGCATCGCTGTTGCATCGCTGTGAAGTCTGCCTGTGAGACAGCTCACTAGCGATCATTTAGCGAAGAACCAGCAATCCTGATGGGGTCGGATCGCTGGTCGGATCGCTGGTGTATCGCTAAATGTAAAGGGGCCTTAAGACTTTAATCCTTTATCCTTTGAACATTGTTGTGCCTGGCAGTTAAACAGCCATGCAAGACAAGGGAATATACTGCCTTAGGGCAGTTTCACAAGTCAGTGGCTCTGGTACGTCTAGTGACAGTTTTCTCACATACCGGAGACACTGACACACGTAGACCCATTCTAATGAATGGGTCAATGCACATATCAGCGTGTTTTCACGGACTGTGTGTCTGTGTGGAAAATACGCTGACATATCCATTTTTGTGCGACAGCACAGATCACACGGACCCATACATGTCAATGGGTCCGTGTAAACATGTACCGCACACGGATGCTGTCCATGTGCTTTCCGTGTGCGGTCCGTGTGCGTATTTCAAAATATAAGGTTAAATTTTAATCCAATTGTATCAATGCTAGCCAGGTGTCTAGACATTACCTGCAAAAAAGTTTGCTCACAGTCAGGACACCATTTTTTGGAGTGAGGTGAAGTTGGACTCTTCTCACAGTGGTTGGAAGTTTGTTGTATGGTCATTTTTCACAAAATTATGGCCCCACGTGTGGACACAGAACAGCTTATACGTCTGGTGGAGTAACATCCCGAACTTTGGCACACTCGATCTGATGGATACCATGACAGGCTAGCCATAGAACATGCTTGGTTCGCTGTAGCTGAACAGCTCTACCCTAGACCTGGTTGGTCCACATATTCACCAGCCAAGCAGGCAAAGTTTGGTAAGTTACCCCATAGATGTTCCTTTTTAACAATCAACTTCAAAAATGTTTTAAGATGTAAAGATTTGACATGGTTATTTATATTTGCAAGCAGGGGTGGATTAAGGGTAGCCAGGGCCGCGGGCTGTTCAGACTCTGTGGCCCCCCTGGTCATGTCACGGGGTCGGGAAGTCACTAGTTTTCATGTCGCATACTGTGCGTCAAGGGGCAGGAAGAGGTTAAATACTGAGGTAAAAAAACCTCTGCAAAAACGCAACATGTGCACGAGGCCTCACAAATACTGAGGTAAAAAACACCAAATGCTCAGCGTGTCCATGAGGCCTTACAAATACTGAGTGAAAAACTCACCAAATACTCAGCGGTGCATGAGACCTTATAAATACTGAGGTAAAACTCACCAAATACTCAGCGTGTGCACAAGGCCTTACAAATACTGGAAGGTTTCCATCTAAGATCTAGTCCTGGCTCACCTGCACCTAACATCGAAACCAGCTAATCGTCTGCAATCACCTGCTGACCTGGACCCATGACCTGTCAGACAAGTTACTTCACATGAGTCACACAGAGGCTTCTGCTTCATGAACTTCCCCAGATTGAAGAAGCAGCCTCCAAAGTGCAGCCTGTAGCCAGATACACAGGAAGAGATGCTCCTCATCACAGGCTGTGCCCAACATGTCAGCAGAGGGGTTAATGCAACAGACAAGTCACCGTCTCCTCACACACTGGACACGAAGCTGCATCTGGTGATGAACAAGCGCACATTGGGCAATGCTAGTCATGTCCCAGATGTTCAGCATGTGGAGGACCAAGGGCGGACCAAAAAAGACCCCAGGATTGGTACAGGAGCATGGGAAAGTGGACGGCGGTCGGAGGGGCAGGGTTTATATAGGGGTCGGAGAAAGTAAATATATAGATATGCGGGCAGTGCACACATGCACAATCCTCAGGTTGTATAACTTTCAACTGGTCAAATCATTTCTCTCAGTAGGCCAAGAAAGAAATGTGGCAGGAATAAAGTACACCTCATAGTAACTTATGTGTGAGGCAGAGGTGACAAGACCTGCTATCTCATGCCCACCTTACTAGAGCTGCCCACTGCCCACATATAACAAAGTTGATGGAAACAGATGACTTCCACTATGATGATTGGTTACCGGCCGCCCAACCACACCCATTTCACAACTAGTCACACCCATGTCCAAGCCCCAACCACACCCATTTAGCACTGCTGATCACACTGACTGGTACTGAGGGCACAGTGGCTGGTACTGTGGGCCCAATGACTGGTACTGAGGAAAACAAAGAACAAAAAAACAGAGAGAGAGAAAAAAGAAAAAAGAGAGAGAGAGGAAGGAGAGAGAAAGAAAGAAAGAAGAAAGAAAGAGAGAAACAGAGAGAGAAAGGAAGAAAGAACAGAGAGAAAGAAAGAGGGGACAGAAAAAAGAACAGAGAGAGAAAAAAAGAAAGAGGGGAAAGAAAGAATGAACAGAGAGGGAGAGAGAGAAAAAACAGAGAGAGAGAAAGAAAGAAAGAGGGGAAAGAAAGAACAGAGAGAGAAAAAAAGAAAGAAAGGGGAAAGAAAGAAAGAACAGAGAGGGAGAGTATTAATAAAGAGGGGAAAAAAGGAACAAAGAGAGAAAGAAAGAAAGAAAGAGTTGAAGGAAAGAACAAAGAGAGAAAAAAAAGAAAGAAAGGGGAAATAAAGAACAGATAGAAAGAAAGAGGGGGAAAGAAAGAACAGAAAGTGAAAGAAAGAAAGAACAGAGAGAAAAAAAGAAAGACAAGGAAAGAGGCAAAGAAAGAAAGATTCTCTAAAGATACTATACATGCCTGGCTCACATTGTAGTGCCCACCTGAGCCTCCAGGTGCAGGACATATCATGATCCACTCACATGGTCGACATTCCAGAGTCCAAGGCGATCCCACTGTCCGCACTGTCGGAAGAGGACATAGGACATGGTGATGATCTGAAGCATTCCCTGAAGTGCCTCCATGGTTCCGTCACAATCTCCACCGGTCAACTTCCAGCACGTCACTTCTGATGGAATGTCACGTGTGAGTTTTCAAGTGCTCCTCGGGGGTCCGCCGTATACTCCTCTGTCGGCGGGAAAAGCAAGCTCCCGGTCAGGGCAGTGGGGCAGACTCTCAAAATCTGGGACGGTTGGGCGGTATGAATGCTCCACATCATACTCCATGTACACGAATGGTTCTGCATACCTCATACACACATGGTTCCGCTTTGTATGCCTCATACACATGGTGCACAATTAAATAAAGCCAGATGAAGCATCTATGTTTGCTGGTCGGGCAATGTGTGGAGGTCAATCCTGATATGTCTGTGTTCAGACCTGGTTGGCCTTCATCTGCACTTGCTTCATCTGGCTTCATGGGAGCGATCCAGTAATTTTCAGGTACAGATTGCACTTAATGTGGTCATGCTCTTAGGAGGCTGTAATGGCACAGTATTTATTATAAATGTAGAGTAGGACCCCCCATATGAGATTGCCTTGGCGCGGCGGGGTGGCTCAATTAAATTGATCAATTTTTTTGCTAAATATCTCATTTTTGAATACAGCTGGATATTATGTGCATATGCACTTTAATTTATGCGTTCTAACCTTAAGCAGTGCTGGCTTCCCCCCCTATTTTTTTGTTGTTGGTTTGTGGCTCACCACCACTGTTGCCGTGCACGCTTGGCTATGTCCGCTATAATTTTTCTGTGTTCATTGTGATGGATCTAGGCTGCTGTGCACACACACGGCAGCCCCGCCCTGCCCCAAGATTTATTTAATTGTGCACCTGTGTCTGGGCCAACATCACCCTTCATCTATGTTTGCTGGTCGGGCAATGTGTGGAGGTCAATCCTGATATGTCTGTGTTCAGACCTGGTTGGCCTTCATCTGCACTTGCTTCATCTGGCTTCATGGGAGCGATCCAGTAATTTTCAGGTACAGATTGCACTTAATGTGGTCATGCTCTTAGGAGGCCGTAATGGCACAGTATTTATTATAAATGTAGAGTAGGACTCCCCATATGAGATTGCCTTGGCGCGGCGGGGTGGCTCAATTAAATTGATTATATAAAGAATGTCCAAATTTTACACATACACACGTGGATACTGTATGTTAAAATTTGAATATTTTCCATAGTCAACACCTACCTTCATATGTTGTCACAAATTACTACAATGTAACTAGTTAGTTGATTCAGTGCTTGTTGTCAATTATTTATATTTATGCCTTTTCTCCTAGGACGTAGGACAACCTGGATGACTCCGATGATTCGCTCACCCCAGACAGATCATTGGCATGTACCTCAGCATCGGAGACTGAACCCCCAGAGGACCCCACTCCACCAACACAGCCTGAACAGGTTTCTGATGCCGGTGAAGCCTCCACTGATGCTACTCAGGGAAGCACACAAGAATCTGGTGAAACAACATCACAAGCAGCAGCCCCAGTGCCACAAGCAACATCAACATCATCAGCCCCAGCACCACAGGCAGGATCGACAGCCAATGTCCCTCACTATCTTGCCCACACTCTCAGAGATCGACAAACCAGGCGACATGAAGACACACGAATGTTGCCTGGACTAATTGATGAGCGATCTTTAACCATCATGAATTCCCTGATACCCGAAAATTCAGTTGAGCGGTTTTGAAGATCCCTCTCCACCTGCTTAGCCAAAGTTCCTGAAGAACGGCGGCAGGAACGTGTACGGGCTGCAATTTTGACCCTCATTGCTGCATGCCAGGGAGAGCAGGAACCCAATCATGTTATAGGGCCCATTCTAGGGATGGCCAGCTTCTTATACAAATGGCATCTGATACTAACATCAGAGATGGGTTAAATATTGGAACACCATCCTAACCGGCCGAACCTATCATAGCAACACAACAAGATGAGAGCATGGCTGCATCCATTCCTGTGCCTCCAGCTCCTGCCTCTAGACAACATTATGGCCCAATGTCAGGCCATGCTTCTGGCCCCCCTGCTCCTTCCTCAAGCCAACATTATGGCTCAATGTCCGACCCTTATTCTGGTCCCCCTGCTCCTTCCTCGAGCCAACATTATGGCCCAATGTCCGGCCCTTATTCTGGTCCCCCTGCTCCTTCCTTGAGCCAACAATATGGCCCAATGTCCGGCCCTTATTCTGGCCCTCCTGCTCCTGCCTCTAGCCAACATTATGGCCAAATGGCGGACCCTTATTCTGGCACAACTGCTCCTGCCTCTAGCTAACATTACGGCCAAATGCTTCTGGGTCTTTAGCTCCTGCCTCAAGACATTCTTTGCAAAAAGGGTCTGGCACTTTTTTGGTTCCTCCTTCCCAGGCCTCCAGACATCATTATGGCCAAGTGTCTGCCCCCACCAGCACCTACAGCCAACAATCTGAAAACCTGGCTTCCATCATGTCTGTGTCACGTGGACCCGTCCTGTGTGACGCGACCAGCAGGCCGGTAACTGAAACAACAAGACACGGCACGTGAATCTGTCCTGTGTGACACAGCCCGCAGGCCGGTAACTAAAACCACAAGACACGGGGAAAGGGGAAACAGTTACAATGGTGGGCCCTGCGATAGAGAGCAGGGACGTGGAGACCTCCTGCACTCCCCTGAGTCAGTGTCCCTCACACTCCTAACGTTCCCTAGGCAGGTTCCACACTGGGCACCGATCAGGATACCTGTCACCCTAGCACACCTTGCTAGGGAGCTGGGTGATGCAGGCACTGGCACCACCGCTGTACTAATGCACACCAGGAAAAATACAGACAGTCAAACACCACTTAGCTTTGCTCTGTTGCTCTTGCTCCCAGCAACAGAGTCCACCGCCAGAATGCAGCTTTCCTCCTGAATAGCTGCCGCCAAGCTCTGTCAGAGCTGCAAGGAAATCCCCTCTGACTCCTTGCACAACAGGGCTCTTGACTGAGCTGCCAGGACCTCTCTCTAGATCCTTCCTCCACCAAGGATGGTCGGAATGAACACTATCCTCCAACAGTGATTGCAAAACCTGACACTCTTTTATAGGTAAGAGCCAGCAATCACACCTGCTTATAGATCACATGCACTAAACTAAAGAAACCAGAGTGCAATGATGCTCACCACCACTGCGGGCAAACTAGAACAAAAAACACCACTGTGTAATAATCCTAATGGCCACCGGGGGCAAAACCAAACTTAAGCACACAGCTTAAAAAAAAGTTTACATATGCTTTTATCTGTCATGATCCAGCATGGATCATGACAGCCTGTGGGGGATAGTAGTGCTGTTAGTTTTGCCCATCCACAGCCCTACACTCTACCATTAAGGCAGAAGACACCTGTGTTTGACCATTTTGTTGCACACAGCCATCTGACAAGAGGTGAGAATAGTACATCACAATCCTATGTCAGCCAGATTTTTCTGAGTCAGAAAGTACTTCAGTTCAACCACAACATGTCCAGTCATCCTTTTTGGGAGTGTCTTTGGAACCCCAACCTTATCCACCATCTCCATCAGTTTTCCCTACAATGTTCACATCCACACCTCATCAAACAACAACTCTCCAGGGCCAATTGTCTACAGGTCAAATGGGCACACACTCCACCAGCCCAGAACGTGAAAGTGCACTCAATCCCAGTGACAAGTCTTTCTCCAATCAGAGTGATTTAGTTGATTTGTAAATAATCTTGCTAAATATGTAGAGTACCCAAAAAAGGCAGCCAGAACAACATTCCCAAAAATTATAGAGGTGCTTTGTTTTAATAGGCCATCACATTGAGTTTTTGGCTCGTGTTTAGCCTTTCATTATCTGTAATTGTTTGTATATCGGCCTTAAGGTTTGGTATATGTCTGGGTGTGTGTGGTCTTGCACCCTTTTGTTTTGGGGGGTTGGAGGTGAGGCTCTTTTGTTGTATTGTAAGTAAAATACATAGCTTTCTGTTTTTTCATTTTGGAATGTAAAATACATTTTGAAGCCATATGTGGGAACCAAAAATAAATAACTTGTTTAATTGTTCCTATATATTTTGTTTATTTTTTACAAATGAATCTGTTGCATCAAACAGGCATCCAAACATTCACATTTGATACATAGTTTATTGTGTAAAAAATAAAATGTAATGGCACACGGCAATTGCTAACAATGCACACATAGCAGATCATCTTTTTTAAATGTGTGTAAGTTTTGTTCACATGGTCAACAACATAGATTAAATGAAATATACTATAATTAAAGAAGATACAATCATGGGCACACGGTTTGTTCCCACTTTGTCATACTGTTACTTACAGCTCATTCACACTGTAGTGTAAACTTATGAAATGCTACCTGTTGGGAATTCTCTTGATCTGACATTCATGCTGAGAGATTGGTTTGTGCTTTTCACCTGGCCCATCCTGAATGGCCTGGTGGCGTGGATGAGGGTTCGATGACCCCTCCTCAAGGGGGGTACTGCTGTGAATTCTCTTGATCTGACTTCTGAGTCGGGGCTCCCTCTGGTGGTTACTGCGGGTAGTGGAGCTGGCCGGGTTGACAGAAGTCTGCCACCTAACGATGATGACTGGAAATCTGGGGTTACTGACTGGGAGGATATAAGTGAACAGGCTTCCCTCAGTTGCTGCTAGTGATTGTTTCTTCCTGTGCATTTTGAGGTCTGCTATCTCCTGCCTGATTCTGCATTTTTCAGTTAAGTTGTTCATTTGCTAATCCTTTGCATCTGATCTGGTTTTGCCTCTTTTTGCTTTGCTGTGAGGGTTCAGCATGCTCCCTGCTGGGGCAGTGCTGGACTCCGCTTCATATGTTACAGCTTTTGTCAGTTTGTTCAGTCCCCTGTTAAATTAGCCTCTTTTGCTTTGCTGCCAGTTCACACCAGAATGCTGATTCAGTAGGGGAGAGGTCGTGAGACCTCAGTGTTTTTTGTACATCAGACATGTTGGATTTTTTAGGGGTTTTGCATGATTGCAGACAGTGTCTTTCCTTTCCTATTCTATCTAGACAGTTTGGGCCCCATCATTTGCTCAGTCTATTTTCTGCCTGTGTTCGTGCCTGATCTTGTCTCACTGATAATATATGTTTGGGGGCTATCTATTTGGGGTTCTACTCCGGGGTACTTTAGATTTCACCTTTCTTGCTTTAAGCTTAGTTAGTTCTCCGGCTGTGCCGAGGCATCTAGGGCATCGTAGGTACGCCCCATGGCTACTGCTAGTTGTCTTGTTAGGATTAGGGGTCTGCAGTCTGCTAAGTTACCAACTTTTCTGGTTTCCTGGTGGCCTAGCTTATTCCTGACATCCATCTATTCATAACAGAATCACCAGCCAAAACTGTAGACTCTAGGGTACTCTAAAGAAGGAAAGAATTGTTAAAAAAAGTGTCAGAATTTTTTTATATATTTTTTCCTCTTTTTCCCTGGGGCAGTAGGAGGATTTTTTCTTTAATGGAGGCTAAGCAATTATCCGTTCGTGTTGAGAAGCTCGCTGCTGAAGTGCGGGGAATTTCTGCCTATCTCGCTCAATCATCTGCTGTAGAACCAAAGATCCCTACTCCTGATGTGTTTTCTGGGGATCGGTCTAAATTTTTGAATTTTAAGAATAATTGTAAACTATTTTTCGCTTTGAAACCTAACTCATAGGGGAGTTCGGTGCAGCAGGTTAAAATTGTCATCTCCTTGCTGCGCGGTGATCCCCAGGACTGGACTTTTTCTCTGACACCTGGAGATCCTATTCTGGTTTATGTGGGTGCGTTTTTTCAAGCTCTGGGGTTGTTGTATGATGAACTTAATGTTATTGATCAAGCTGAGAAATCCTTATTGGCATTGAACCAGGGTCAGTATGCTGCAGTTATATTGTCAAAAATTCCAAAAGTGGGCGGTCCTTACTAAATGGAATGATGATGCCCTAGCAGCTCTCTTTCAGAAAGGTCTGCCAGAAACTGTAAAAGATGTTATGGTGGGATTTCCTGTCCCCTCTGGTCTTAACGACTCTATGTGATTAGCCATTCAAATTGATCATCGTTTACGTGAACGTAAAACTACGCGAGAGGCGGTGCTGCCTTTTGAACAAATTTCTGAAAGCATGCAATGTGATAGGGTTTTGTCGAGGACACAATGTCAAGAGTTTAGAAGGCCTTAATAAGTTGTGCTTCTTTTGCGGGGACGCCTCTCATACTATTTCTGTCTGCCCTAAACGAGAAAAACGTTTTGCTCACTCATTTGTGGTGGGCAGTGTACAGCCTAAGTTCCTTTTGGCAATTACTCTGATCTGCTCCTTATCCACATTTTCCGCTAAGGCTTTTGTGGATTCAGGAGCAGCTTTGAATTTGATGGATTTTGACTTTGCCAAATGTTGTGGTTTTCCCAAGGTGCCCCTGCGGACCCCTAACCCTTTGAGGGGTATTGACGCTACTCCTTTGGCAGAGAATAAACCCCAGTTTTGGACCCAGGTGATAATGCGGGTCACCCCGGACCACCAAAAGAATTGTACATTTTTGGTGTTGCACAATTTACATGATACTGTTGCACTGGGATTTCCTTGGTTGCAAACCCATAATTCTGTTTAGGATTGGAAATCTGTGTCTGTGGTGAGTTGGGGTTGTCAATGTATTCTTAGTGACCCTCCTGTTTTCTCCACCTCTCTCCAGTCTCATGATGTTCCTGACTATTTGGCTGATTTTTCTGATGTATTTAGTGAGAGTAAGTCTGTGTCTTTGCCTCCTCATAGGAGTTATGACTGTGCAATTGAGTTAATGCTCAGTTGTAAATTTCCCAAGGGTCAGTTTTTCAACTTATCGGTACCTGAACTTGATGCTATGCGATCCTTTATCAAGGAGTCATTGGAAAAGGGTCATATCAGACCATCCTCTTCACCTTTAGGTGCTGGGTTTTTTTGTGGCCAAGAAAGATGGCTCATTAAGGCCATGCATTGACTATTGTTCCCTTAACAAAATCACTGTTAAATATCGGTACCCGTTACCCCTGATTTCTGATTTATTTTCCCGAGTTAGAAGTGCCTGTTGGTTTACCAAACTTGACATCAGGGGGGCGTATAATCTTATTTGCATTAAGCACGGGGATGAATGGAAGACAGCGTTTAATACTCCGGAGGGACATTTTGAGTACCTGGTGATGCCTTTTGGGCTAACTAATGCCCCTCCCGTCTTCCAATATTTTATGAACGATATTTTCCGGGACTTTGTGGATAAGTTTTTGATCATTTATCTGGATGATATTTTGATCTTTTCCAGTGATTGGGATTTTCATGTGGAACATGTCCGGACTGTGTTCCAGACTTTGAGGGAAAATACTCTGCATGTTAAGGGATCGAAATGTCTCTTTGGTGTACAGAAGATTTTGTTTTTGGGATTCATTTTGTCCCTGTTAGCTATTGAAATGGACCTGGCCAAGGTACAGGCCATTTACAATTGGATTCAACCCACTTCTCTGAAAGCTCTCCAGAAGCTTTTGGGTTTTGCTAATTTCTACCGTAAATTTATAAGTAATTTTTCTGGTATTGTTAAACCACTGACGGATTTGACCAAAAAGGGCGCTGATGTGGTGAATTGGTCTCCAGAGGCTGTCTCGGCATTTCAGGAGCTTAAGCAGAGATTCACTTCTGTTCCGGTTCTATGGCAACCTGATGTTTCACTCCCATTTCAGGTGGAGATAGATGCTTCTGAGATTGGTGCAGGAGCCGTTTTGTCTCAAAGAGATCCGGCAACCTCTAATATGAATCCCTGTCCCTTCTTTTCTTGAAAATTTTCTCCATCTGAACGTAATTATGACATGGGGAATTGGGAATTGTTGGCCAGAAAGTGGGCATTTGAAGAGTGGAGACATTGGTTGGAGGGAGCTAGACATCAAGTTGTGGTCCTCACCGACCACAAGAATTTTATTTATCTTGAATCAGCCAAGCGCTTGAATCCTAGACAGGCTAGGTGGGCCTTATTTTTCACGTGTTTTAATTTTGTTGTCTCCTTTCTTCCGGACACTAAGAATGTTAAGGTGGAGGCCCTTTCTTGGAGTTTCTTTGCGGATTCTCTTGATGTGAAAAAGCCTACTACCATTCTAAATGAGGGTGTAGTTCTTTCCACCATCTCACCCGATTTGAGACGTGCCCTGGAGGAATTTCAGGAGGACAAACTTGAACTATGCCCTATGGGAAAATTGTATGTCCCTGACCAGTGGAGGAAAAGAGTTATGTCTGAAATTCATTGCTCCGCGTTAGATGGTCATCCCGGTATTTTTGGTACCAGAGATTTGATGAGTTGGTCTTTTTGGTGGCCTGCCTTATCTCATGATGTCAGCAATTTTGTGCTGTCCTGTGGGACTTGTTCTAGGTCCAAGCACTGTTCTCGTTCTAGTGGTTTGCTGATGCCCCTGCCGGTGCCCAGGAGGCCATGGACCCATATCTCAATGGATTTTATTTCTGATCTCCCTGTCTCTCAGCGAATGACTGTTATCTGGGTGATCTGTGATAGATTTTATAAGATGGTCCATCTTGTACCACTCCCAAAGTTGCCATCTTCTTCTGAGTCGGTGCCCTTGTTTTTACAACAGGTGGTTCATTTGCACGGGATTCCTGAGAACATTGTGTCAGACAGAGGAGTCCAGTTTGTTTCCAGATTTTGGAGAGCTTTTTGTTCCAAACTGGGAATTCAGTTATCTTTCTCCTCTGCATTTCATCCTCAAACCACGGAGCAGACTGAGAAAACAAACCAGACTTTGGAATCGTAATTGAGATGTTTCATATCTGCTGATCAAAATGACTGCATCTCATTTTTGCCCTTGGCAGAATTCGCGCTAAACAATAGGGCTAGTTCTGCCACTTTGATGTCTCCTTTTTTCTGTAACATTGGGTTTCAGCCTCGATTTTCTTCGGAGCAGGTGGAAGCTTCGGCCTGCCGAAGTGTGGATTCTGTGGTAGAGAGAATGCAGCAGATTTGGGACCAAGTAGTGGATAAGTTGTCCCACTCTCAGGAAAAGGCCCAACGGTTTTCCAGCCAGCATAGGTCCATTGGTCCCCAGTTTAAAGTGTGTGATATGGTTTGGTTGTCCTCAAAAAATATTCCTATGAAAGTTGCGTCTCCAAAATTCAAGCCAAGGTTCATTGGACCTTATAAGATTTTGGAAATCCTTAACCCCGTTTCTTTCCATTTGGCTCTTCCAGTTATGTTTAAGATTCATAACGTTTTTCGTAAATCTTTGTTGAAAAGGTTTGTGGAGCCAGTAATTCCCATGGTGGCACCCCCTGACCCTGTATTGGTTAAGGGTAATTTGGAGTATGAGGTAGAGAAGATATTGGATTCTCGTCTGGCTAGAGGGAGACTCTAGTACTTGGTCAAGTGGAAAGGTTATGGCCAGGAGTATAATTCTTGGGTCTCTGCTTCTGACATTCATGCCGAGAGATTGGTTCGTGCTTTTCACTGGGCCCATCCTGATTGGCCTGGTGGCGTGGATGAGGATTCGGTGACCCCTCCTCAAGGGGGTACTGTTGTGAATTCTCTTGATCTGACTTCTGAGTCGGGGCTCCCTCTGGTGGTTACTGTGGGTAGTGGAGCTGGCTGGGTTGACAGAAGTCTGTCACCTGATGACGATGATTGGAAATTAGGGGTTACTGACTGGGAGGATATAAGTGAGCAGGTTTCCCTCAGTTGCTGCTGGTGATTGTTTCTTCCTGTGCATTTTGAGGTCTGCTGTCTCCTGCCTGATCCTGCATTTTTCAGTTAAGTTGTTCATTTGCTAATCCTTTGCATCTGATCAGGTTTTGCCTCTTTCTGCTTTGCTGTGAGAGTTCAGCGTGCTCCCTGCTGGGGCAGTGCTGGACCCGCTCCATATGTTACAGCTTGTGTCAGTTTGTTCAGTCCCCTGTTATATTAGTCTCTTTTGCTTTGCTGCCAGTTCACACCAGAATGCTGATTTAGTGGGGGAGAGGTCATGAGACCACAGTGTTTTTTGTACATCAGACGTGTTGGATTTTTTAGGGTTTTTGCATGAATGCAGACAGTGTCTTTCCTTTCCTATCCTATCTAGACAGTTTGGGCCCCCTTCGTTTGCTCAGTCTATTTTCTTCCTGTGTTTGTGCCTTATCTTGTCACACCAATAATATATGTTTGGGGGCTATCTATTTCTTTGGGGTTCTACTCCAGGGCAGTTTAGATTTCACCTTTCTTGCTTTAAGCTTAGTTAGTTCTCCGGCTGTGCCGAGGCATCTAGGGCATCGTAGGTACGCCCCACACCTATTGCTAGTTGTGTTGTTAGGATTAGGGGTCTGCAATCCGCTAAGTTACCTACTTTTCTGGTTTCCTGGTGGCCTAGCCTATTCCTGCCATCCTCCTCGGTGACCTATTCATAACAGCTACCCAAATCCTAGTGTATTGGCATTTACACCTATGTTGCTCAATGATAGTGTGTGAATGTATTATTTAGCTAGCTCGCATTGGCTTATGATTCTACTGAAAATAAGTTGCAGCATGCTGCTATAGTAATTTTTAATAAGATGACAACACACAATAGAACTCCATGGCTCAACCAAGTTCAGCAATCCAACACTTACATTCGGCGAGTGCTGTTGGTGTTGGACACACCAATTGCATGTTGCAATATCAATGAGATATATGTATGTATTGTATATGTATACATGCAATAATATATATATATACATATATACAGTTGTGGCCAAAAGTATTCACACCCCTGCAATTTTGTCAGATAATACTCAGTTTCTTCCTGAAAATGATTGCAAACACAAATTCTTTGGTATTATTATCTTTATTTAATTTGTCTTAAATGAAAAAACACAAAAGAGATTGAAGCAAAAAGCAAAACATTGGCCAGACAAAAGTATTGGCACCCTCAGCCTAATACTTGGTTGCACAACCTTTAGCCAAAATAACTGCGACCAACCGCTTCCGGTAACCATCAATGAGTTTCTTACAATGCTTTGCTGGAATTTTAGACCTTTCTTCTTTGGCAAACTGCTCCAGGTCCCTGATATTAGAAGGGTGCCTTCTCCAAACTGCCATTTTTAGATCTCTCCACAGGTGTTCTATGGGATTCAGGTCTGGACTCATTGCTGGCCACCTTAGAAGTCTCCAGCGCTTTCTCTCAAACCATTTTCTAGTGCTTTTTGAAGTATGTTTTGGGTCATTGTCCTGCTGGAAGACCCATGACCTCTGAAGGAGACCCAGCTTTCTCACACTGAGCCCTACATTATGCTGCAAAATCAACCCCAAAACATCAGGGAACCTCCACAATGTTTGACTGTAGGGACCGTGTTTTTTTCTTTGAATGCCTCTTTTTTTCTCCTGTAAACTCTATGTTGATGCCTTTGCCCAAAAAGCTCTACTTTTGTCTCATCTGACCAGAGAACATTCTTCCAAATCGTTTTAGGCTTTTTCAGGTAAGTTTTGGCAAACTCCAGCCTGGCTTTTTTATGTCTCGGGGTAAGAAGTGGGGTCTTCCTGGGTCTCCTACCATACAGTCCCTTTTCATTCAGACGCCGACGGATAGTACGGGTTGACACTGTTGTACCTTCGGACTGCAGAGCAGCATGAACTTGTTTGGATGTTAGTCGAGGTTCTTTTTCCAATATCAGCACAATCTGGCGTTGAAATCTCATGTCAATTTTTCTTTTCCGTCCACATCTAGGGAGGTTAGCCACAGTGCCATGGGCTTTAAACTTCTTGATGACACTGCGCACGGTAGACACAGGAACATTCAGGTCTTTGGAGATGGACTTGTAGCCTTGAGATTGCTCATGCTTCCTCACAATTTGGTTTCTCAAGTCCTCAGACAGTTCTTTGGTCTTCTTTCTTTTCTCCATGCTCAATGTGGTACACACAAGGATACAGGACAGAGGTTGAGTCAACTTTAATCCATGTCAACTGGCTGCAAGTGTGATTTAGTTATTGCCAACACCTGTTAGGTGCCACAGGTAAGTTACAGGTGCTGTTAATTACACAAATTAGAAAAGCATCACATGATTTTTCGAACAGTGCCAATAATTTTGTCCACCGTCTTTTTTATGCTTGGTGTGGAATTATATCCAATTTGGCTTTAGGACAATTCTTTTTGTGTTTTTTCATTTAAGACAAATTAAATGAAGCTAATAATATCAAAGAATTTGTGTTTGCAATCATTTTCAGGAAGAAACTGAGTATTATCTGACAAAATTGCAGGGGTGTCAATACTTTTGGCCACAACTGTATATATATATATATATATATATATATATATATATATATATATATGAGCAAAACATATGTTTACACCAGACATACTGTAGATGTATATATTTTCTACAGTCACAAGGCAATCATTACTCTGGCGTGTTGGGTGCATTAACATCAGGAGATGACAGGATAGAAGACATGCTTTGCACACAGTTAAAACATATATAATGTGCAGATATATAGATGTCATTGCCAAATACAATGGGTTTAGTGTTTGTGGCAAGTACTGGACATGTTTTGAATTTTTGACAGATACTTTCAAAGCACAGAAATGCCATCCCCTCAGGTGCAATGTTCCAAACAAGCAGAGGGAAAGGCAGCACCTGGGGTCAGATGCTGATAATCTGGTAAGGGTTTAATACCTATGTAGCTTCACAGGCTACTAATATCAGCACACAGCTATATCTTTATCTTTTACTGCCTATTGACATGTGGTCAACACCTATAACACTTAAGTGAGGTACCCATAGCTTACAAAATCAGCAAAAGGTATGCAGATAGATGTTGCCTGATATTATTTGCCTAGGAAGGTGCCTTGGATAATGCTACCTCCCCGCATTAAATTCTAAAACAAAATTGGGTCAGAAATGTAGCATATTGAAGATGCCATAATTGCCGCACTTTGCCTGGCTCTTACCACGCCCTGTAGTGGGGTAAAGTTGGTTACTGAGGCCTTAATGTTAACTTTGCAATGTAAGGTGCCATGAAGGCAGCTTTATAATGTTGATGTATCAAGAAGCCAACTATACATTAATGATCAGATACATGTTAAATGAATAAATTTAGACCCAGCCACGAACATAGAATAACATTAAAGGAAACAATTACCATTGTTTAAAATATTGATGATCTTGCTAACACACGCCGAGCTCTTGTCATCCCCAATAATGTTACCAAAAATAATATATTACTTACCTGTCCGCCGTTATGTCACACGCAGTAAGCCATATCTGGGGCCTAGGCCGATTACTACCAGGACAGTGTTAAGATGCATTCGTCAACACTGTAAACTAATGTGAAATTAGGAGATGATGGCGTTGCGCACCTTCAGTGACTAGCTATGACCTCAATGAAGCTGCACCCCCCCTTCACAGCCTCAAGTGTGCTAAACTATTGAGCTTGGGAAAAGGCAATTTCTATTGGAATTAGCAATGGTCAAGCTGATCGTCATGTGTCACACTCACATTCCAAACCCACAATTGTTCTTCAGGGTTTTCTTTATTTTGGCAGACACATTCTTTATTGATGTAAAAACATACTTTACTACAAGTAAGCATTAGCCTAAACCAAGACCTAAATTAAACAAAATGAGGTATTAGTTATTTGGTATTGGATTGGTAACCAGAAGAATTTTTAGAAGGCCAGGTATATGTTACCAACATCAAATTTAAGCCCGCAACCGGCATCAAGGGTCCTCATTGTCTTGCGAGTCCCTAACCAAATTATTAGCCAAATGGCACAAAAATATCATAAATAAAGTTAAGAAATTAAGACATATGTAAAGCTAACATTAGTTGTTCAGCTCAATTTGCCATGGCACACTACCCTCTGGTGTTCGAAAATTATCCGCAAAAAGATTCCTGACTTGAAGGCCAGACTGTGCAACTTGTGTAGCACGCTGACTTTCCTATGGTAATGTCACATTTACCACTCCCTCCTCATCCAAATCATCCAAGGATGGTTCTTGTTTTCTTGAAAAATTATGCAAAATCACCGCAGCCTTTATGACTGCCTAGACATTGTCTGGATGCATCTGAATTTGTGTTTCAAAGATACACCATTTACTAGTAAAGATCCCAAAAGCACACTCAACCAATCGACGTGCTTTTATCAGTCGCATGTTAAAATTTCACCTCCGTGTGTTCAAACGTCGACGTGGAAATGGGCAAAGAACATGCCTGGACAGTGCAAAACCCTCAGCAGCAACCATAATAAATGGTGCAGGTTGGGACAAGGCTCCTGGAAGCACACATGTTTGAGGAATATTAAAATTGTTCTCAGCATGTCGCCTAGCTAATCTGGAATATCGAAAGATGCGAACATCAGAGGCACTCCCATATGCCCCAATGTCAGCAATTACAAAACAGTAGTTGCTGTCAGCTACAGCCAGCAGCACTGCTGAAAAATACTTTATGTAATTAAAGTAACGAGACCCTGATTTTGGTGGCTTCTTCACACGAATGTGTATACCATCCAGAGCACCTATGCAATTTGGGAAGTCTGTGGCTTCCCTGAACTCCTGGGCAATCCTCACCCAGTCTTGTTTGGTTGGCTGAGGCATGAATCGGCTCTTCAGCTTGTCCCAAATGAGATCACATGTTGAATGCACAATCCCGGAAATGGTTGACGTTCCAAGGAGGAACTCAAAATGGAGGAAAGAAAATGAGTTGCCAGTAGCCAGGAATCTCCTTACAAAACAATAGTTTAGGTGTGTAAGAATCAAAAAAATGTACAGAATATGATGGAAAGGAAAACAATACTAACATAGTGAAGCTCAGACAGCACAAATATTTATAAGAGATATGTTTATTCAAATCTAAAGAACGACCATGAATGAAGTACACAGATGTAAGTTAGAATAGACAGCTGCCAAATTTTGCATGTTACTAGTTTGGGTGAGGGTGATATTATTAGGTTAATTGTAATACGTCATAGTTAAATTGCTTTTAGGCCTGTAGTTCTAGGAGAATATTAAGCAAAGACATGTATGGCAGTTTAAATAATGTTTAGTGCATAACCTAGGGAAATCAAACATTGCACAATATAATGTGAAAGCATGAGCAAAATGTGTGATTTCAAAAAGTTACCTCAAAGTTACTAGCAAACGCTGTTCCGGAGAAATGCTTAGTCGCATGCAGGTGTCTGGTCTGAGAAGGTAAGGACGCAAAAACTCAAGACTTGTGTCAAATCCAGAAATTGTTAGCCGACAAAAAGCCACAAACTTCAACGGGTATTGCCGAAGTTCAACATAAAATTTGGTAAAATGACCATGTGCCCCATGGAATAATAGTATAGTGTGAACCCATAGCCTTTTTTTTGCTGTGGTTCCTCACCAAGCATATGTTGGCGAACCCCAAATCGACGTAACACAAGCCATGCCACCCACAATAACGCCTCATTTGAAATAGACATATTTGTGAGGCTTAAGGAATAATAACACACAACCCTAAGCTAATATGTCATTGTAATAAACCTTTTGGGCAATGTTTTAAATCCTCATCACTAATGGCTCACACCTTTCCCAGTTTAAAGCATTAAATTGACACATTACCCTTCATTTGGACATAGAAACCGTAGAGTTGGATACGTATTCACACGGACAGCACACGGACGAAAAACATGGACACACGGATTGAAAACGGATGACACACGGATGGTCTATGTGTACACATGAATAGTATAACGTGGCACAGCTGTGTCGGTGCACAAAAGAAGCTTCCCACACCAGTATAGAATAATCAAATGTCATCTTATGGAGATAGTCTAAAAAGATGAAAATGTAATGTAGAGATGTATAAAGTAGTAGACATAAGGGCAGTTTCACACATCCAGATATTTCCGGTACCGGTAAACACGGTCCTGGAGCAATCCGTGTCGGTGTGTCCATGTGTACACATAATCAAAAAATTTTTGGCACTCAACTCGTTGCAAAGATGAAGAATTTTTATTTGCAGTCACAAATATAGACGTTTCGGCTCTATCAACTAGCCTTCATCAGTAAACTGCAAAGTCGACAAAAGTATATACAATATACAATCAGATACTACAGATAATCAATCCATGAAGATATCAATAACAGAAGAAACAAGTATTGGTATGTGCACAAGTGGTAGGGAGGACGGAACAAGGTATATAGGAAATGTGGCTCATGGAAGGAAAAGAAACAGAAATACACATAAAAGTAAAAGAAAAGACATCAAACATACCAAGACAGCTCCTATCTCTATAATTTTCTGGACATCTATGGTGAGACAAGATTTAAATCAATAAAATTATCCTGTTAAGAAGTAATCAATGGAGTCTATATATATATACTCACTATATTGTATGACCAATAGTAAATTAGGTGCTATTGGAGGTGATACCATCCACCATGTAAGAACTGGTATATAAACCTGGTTCAAAAAAATATATATGTGTCTGTGAGCAAACATTACAGTAGTGTGGGAATATTACAATGTATGACGATACTGGAACTAACCTGTAGATTTCAATGAGAAGGGGTAGTAGAGAAATATTCCAAACGAGATCATATACAGGATCTAACATGAACACAGTATACCCTTAGAACTTATTTAACCTTAGGCGTTATAATGTATATCATGTTGAGATTTACTCACTATTAGATCTGTGACTTTGAAAAGCTCCAAAGGTTGCACCAACCAGAAGTTGGCAGAAACATCCTATTGCTATGCCTGAAGGGAATTGTCCCAAAGGGGATTACTTGTGGGATCTAACATAAAGGAAAATGCAATCAATCATAATAATAGGCTCTGGGGCTCCCTATCCTGGTTATCAGGTATATCTTAATGAGCTTATACTCACTGTTAAATCCTGTGACTCATAGAAAACCCCAATTTCACGCTGTAAGAACAGCAGCTGGCTGTAGTTTCAAATGTCTGTCTGTAGGGACAGTGAGGGGTTAAAACTGATAGAGTACTCATGGAACTCTTGCAGACTAATGAAGCCAGCTTGCTTACTGTTGGTGGGTGGCAGCAGGACCTGTGTGACCATGGCATCCACCGCTGGTGTGGCAGGTGACTCAGACTAGAATCGCTGTGATTTAAGTAGGGAGTAGGCGGGACTACTGCTGGAGTGACAGAGCCGTGTTCCAGGAAGTGACATCATGGCTGCTTCACTAGCTTGTGGCGAGGAGATTGTTGTCCTGAGTAACCAGGAAGAGTCATAGGAAAAACAATGTCACTATAAAAGCCTGTTAGGCAGGGGAAAATGAAAGCGTTACTATCTGGTGCTTATATCAGAAGTAGCACTGGACAAGCGCCCTATGTATTTTTATATAAAGGGTCCTAAAATCGCCCTATAGGAAATTGCATATATCTCTGCTGTTATATATAACGTGCCCACATTTATGTGTAGAGCTCCCTCTAGTGGGGAATGAATAGAAGGCCATAGGGAGAAAGAGAGAAAAAAAAAAATCATGAAAAACATGCAGAGAATACCATTCTCAGAGAATAAAAGCAGACCGGAGGTATAAGTGAGCCTGTGGGAAACGGGGAGGGGAAGTCCAAGGGGAGAACAACATCATTAAGGTGACATTTGCGTGACGGTCAGTATAGGCGACTCTGTAAAGATAAGACAATATGTTAGATATCACATATCCGGAACACGCTAATTCCATGAAAAAAACAATGTGCCTCAAAAGATATTTGCTAGAAAATATCCACATATATAGTATAATGACATCATATTGTATGGAGATGAGTAAATGAGAAAAGCCAGACACATAATACGGAAACCTTCTGTTAAATAAACGCCAATAGGTCATAATCTCTATTGAGGCCCTTTGGTGCCAGTGTCTGTAATTCGTGTATCCAAAAGACCTCTCTCTGTTTAAGAATTTGGATACGGTTGCCACCCCGCCGGGGAGGGGGGACATGTTCGATGACTGAAAATCTCAACTGTGGAATACTATGTCCAGCCGTAATAAAATGATGTGGTAGTGGCAGTAAAGTATTCCCACATCTGATCGTGGACTTGTGCTTGCTGATACGATCTTTAATCGGTTGGGTAGTTTCCCCGTTATAAAGAAGTCTGCATGGGCATTTGATCTGATATACTACATGTGTAGTGTCACATGTAGTGAAGTCTTTGATTTTATACCGCTTGCCTGAGTGAGGGTGATAAAAATGATCACCTTTCAACACGTTACTACACTGGTTACAGTGTAGGCATGGGTAAGTACCTGTTTTAGGTGTAGAGAGAAATCTCTGTGTTGTAACTCTAACTCCTGAGCCCATGTCTGCCTTGATGAGAGTGTCTCTAATGTTTTTAGGGCGTTTATAGCAAGGTAAAAAATTCTGGTGAAATTCTACAACCTCCGGATGAGCCTCCCTCAAAATGCCCCAATATTTCCGTATGGAACGGTGTATGATGTTTGCATATGGGTGAAATATATGGACAAATGGTATCCGTCCTGTTACTGTACTACGAGTGGCAGTTGGAGGTTGGAGTGCATGGTCCAATAGGTCAGGCGGGTAACCTCTTGCCTGAAATTTGGTGTATAGGGCGATTTTAGGACCCTTTATATAACAATACACAGGGCGCTTGTCCAGTGCTACTTCTGATATAAGCACCAGATAGTAACGCTTTCATTTTCCCTTGCCTAACAGGCTTTTATAGTGACATTGTTTTTCCTATAATTCTTCCTGGTTACTCAGGACAACAATCTCCTCGCCACAAGCTAGTGAAGCAGCCATGATGTCACTTCCTTGAACACGGCTCTGTCACTCCTGCAGTAGTCCCGCCTACTCCCTACTTAAATCACAGCGATTCTAGTCTGAGTCACCTGCCACACCAGCGGTGGATGCCGTGTTCACACAGGTCCTGCTGCCACCCACCAACAGTAAGCAAGCTGGCTTCATTAGTCTGCAAGAGTTCCATGAGTACTCTATCAGTTTTAACCCCTCACTGTCCCTACAGACAGACATTTGAAACTACAGCCAGCTGCTGTTCTTACAGCGTGAAATTGGGGTTTTCTATGAGTCACAGGATTTAACAGTGAGTATAAGCTCATTAAGATATACCTGATAACCAGGATAGGGAGCCCCAGAGCCTATTATTATGATTGATTGCATTTTCCTTTATGTTAGATCCCACAAGTAATCCCCTTTGGGACAATTCCCTTCAGGCATAGCCATAGGATGTTTATGCCAACTTCTGGTTGGTGCAACCTTTGGAGCTTTTCAAAGTCACAGATCTAATAGTGAGTAAATCTCATCATGATATACATTATAACGCCTAAGGTTAAATAAGTTCTAAGGGTATACTGTGTTCATGTTAGATCCTGTATATGATCTCGTTTGGAATATTTCTCTACTACCCCTTCTCATTGAAATCTACAGGTTAGTTCCAGTATCGTCATACATTGTAATATTCCAGCACTACTATAATGTTTGCTCACAGACACATATATATTTTTTTGAACCAGGTTTATATACCAGTTCTTACATGGTGGATGGTATCACCTCCAATAGCACCTAATTTACTATTGGTCATACAACATAATGAGTATATATATATATTCTACAGTTATAGACTCCATTGATTACTTCTTAACAGGATAATTTTATTGATTTAAATCTTGTCTCACCATAGATGTCCGGAAAATTATAGAGATAGGAACAGTCTTGGTAGGTTTGATGTCTTTTCTTTTACTTTTATGTGTATTTCTGTTTCTTTTCCTTCCATGAGCCACATTTCCTATATACCTTGTTCCGTCCTCCCTACCACTTGTGCACATACCAATACTTATTTCTTCTGTTATTGATATCTTCATGGATTGATTATCTGTAGTATCTGATTGTATATTGTATATACTTTTGTCGACTTTGCAGTTTACTGATGAAGGCTAGTTGATACAGCAGAAACGTCTATATTTGTGACTGCAAATAAAAATTCTTCATCTTTGCAACGAGTTGAGTGCCAAAAATTTTTTGATTATTCTATACTGGTGTGGGAACCTTCTTTTGTGCACCGACACAGCTGTGCCACGTTATACTATTGATTGACTCACCCCTATGTGTGGACGCTGGCTACTATGTCCTCCCTGACCTTTTCTTACAACCAAGAAGAAACTAATGCTATTCTTTCTAAGCTTAGTTTTTCCAGTGAATTTCTCAAAGTCCCACCTAAGGAGATGAGAGGGAAAGACCTGGAGCGGGAACTAAGACACCAGACAAACCTCAAGCTTCATTGTGCAACATTGTCAGAGTATCTCCGAGTCCAACGTATTCCGAGAGGACTTAGGGTCCCGTTACGACCCACCTTGTTCAGTGATTCCACAGACTTTTGCCAAAAATTTGAGCAAATATTAAATAAGTGCTCATATGATTTAATGACTCTCACAGTGGAACATTTGCAGGCAGCCATTAATACCAGTCGTGACACCATTAAGAATATTGAGTCACAATTGGCCTCGTCCAGTACACCTGAGGAACTCACCACTTTAAAAGATAAACTCAAAGGGGTCATTGACCAACATAGACGGGACACTGAACAGAGGAAGAGAATTAAATTCCAGAGAGATACTGAAGATTACAACAATAATAGGGTGTACCATTGGCGCTATAACACTACCTCTCGATTTAATTCCTCCAGGTTTGAGCAACAGTCTTCAAACGATCCCTCCACATCGGGTTCGGAAACAGATAGAAGAGACTATCGTTCAGGACATTTTTTAGATCAACGAAAAAGATGTCCACGCAGAAGAGGATCCGCCGCAGCCAACGGAGGAAGAGGCTCAGATTCCTACAGGATAACGAGGTCCCAGGTACGAATTCCCTAGTCTTTAACATTTCCTATAGATCTCTCAGTATTGCAGAACATAACCTCCTACAAAAGGGCCTGTACTATTGCCCTTCATTCAGGTTCAGCACCTTCCAGATGGACATGGACTTTCAGCGATTTTATCGTCGCATAAGGTTATTGGTGCATTTTGCCAAAAAGGACAAGGAGATGCCCCCTTCTCAAACTACCACCCTGTGTCCCATTTCTATAGACCGTTTAGGGCTCCGTAATAAAAGTACCTACCGACCGCCACCTAGTTCACATGCGGTTGAATCTTTTATTGAATTCATTGACGGAGCCTTTTCAAAATTACGACAGAACATTGAGAAAGGAGTTCTACATGTTTCCCCTAACCTGGATACAGCTGATTTTCAGGCACTGGAGGCGCTACGACAGGATCCAGATATCATTATCAAACCCGCCGATAAAGGTGGGGCTATCGTCGTAATGGATAAACAGGACTATATAAGAGAAGTGATGCGCCAACTAAGTGATAGCTCGGTTTATACGGTTTTACCACATGAGCCTGTGAGATCTATTACAGAGTGTATCAATACTGTCACCACTGAATATACTAGAAAAGGAGTGATTGATATTAAAACACGCGACTTCCTGACTAAAACAGATCCTATCACCCCGGTTTTCTACATCCTCCCTAAGGTACACAAGAGACTGGAGCACTCTCCGGGCCGACCGATAGTGGCATCAACAGATTCTATTCTGTCGCCATTATCAATACTTCTGGAAAAAGTACTAACTCCCCTTACACGCCAGGCATCATCATTTCTGCTGGATACAGGGGACTTCCTTAGAATAATACGGTTCTTAGGTCCTGTCCCTGGAGATTCCTTTCTGGTGTCCTTTGACGTAAAGGACCTCTATACATCCATCCCACATGATTTGGGTATCAGTTGCGTAAGAAGATGTTTATTGAGATCAGAGATGGATGGTAATATGGTCAACTTCTGCATTGAACTATTGACATTGGTATTGAGTAAGAATTACTTTCTTTTTGGGGATACATTTTATTTACAGACAAAAGGGACCGCAATGGGGTCCAACGTCGCACCACCTTACGCTAATACATTTATGGCGACCTTTGAGGAAGATGTAGTGTACCCCAACCCCCTCTTCAGGACCTACTGTCTAGTCTGGAAGAGATTCATTGATGATGTCTTCTGTATCTGGACTGGTCCAGCAGACACATTAGATGAGTTCCATAATACATTAAACACAGCTTGGTCCGGCCTGTCCTTTACCATCACTAGGGACACACATGAGGTTAGCTTCTTAGACACGAAGGTCATAAAGAGTGAAGAGGGACTACTGAGCACTGATCTTTTTGTCAAAACCACGGATCGTAACAGTTTGTTACACTACAGAAGTTTGCACCACCTCTCTACAAAGAGATCAATACCCTCATCACAGTTCAGGAGGGTAGAACGCATTGTCTCTGACCCTGTGGTCAGCTAAACTAGACTAAATGAAATGTACACCAAATTTCAGGCAAGAGGTTACCCGCCTGACCTATTGGACCATGCACTCCAACCTCCAACTGCCACTCGTAGTACAGTAACAGGACGGATACCATTTGTCCATACATTTCACTCATATGCAAACATCAAACACCGTTCCATACGGAAATATTGGGGCATTTTGAGGGAGGCTCATCCGGAGGTTGTAGAATTTCACCAGAATTTTTTACCTTGCTATAAACTCCCTAAAAACATTAGAGACACTCTCATCAAGGCAGACATGGGCTCAGGAGTTAGAGTTACAACACAGAGATTTCTCTCTACACCTAAAACAGGTACTTACCCATGCCTACACTGTAACCAGTGTAGTAACGTGTTGAAAGGTGATCATTTTTATCACCCTCACTCAGGCAAGCGGTATAAAATCAAAGACTTCACTACATGTGACACTACACAAGTAGTATATCAGATCAAATGCCCATGCGGACTTCTTTATAACGGGGAAACTACCCAACCGATTAAAGATCGTATCAGCAAGCACAAGTCCACGATCAGATGTGGGAATACTTTACTGCCACTACCACATCATTTTATTACGGCTGGACATACTATTCCACAGTTGAGATTTTCAGTCATCGAACATGTCCCCCCTCCCCGGCAGGGTGGCAACCGTATCCAAATTCTTAAACAGAGAGAGGCCTTTTGGATACACGAATTACAGACACTGGCACCAAAGGGCCTCAATAGAGATTATGACCTATTGGCGTTTATTTAACAGAAGGTTTCCGTATTATGTGTCTGGCTTTTCTCATTTACTCATCTCCATACAATATGATGTCATTATACTATATATGTGGATATGTGGACCTGTCGGCTGCCTTTGACACAGTGGACCATTCCCTATTATTACAGACCCTCTCATCCCTCGGCATCACAGACTTGGCCCTCTCCTGGATCTCATCATACCTAACAGACCGGACATTCAGCGTCTCCCACTCACACACCACCTCCTCACCTCGCCCCCTATCTGTCGGAGTCCCACAAGGTTCAGTCCTTGGGCCCCTGCTGTTCTCTATTTACACCTTTGGCCTGGGACAGCTCATAGAATCTCATGGCTTTCAGTATCATCTTTATGCTGATGACACACAGATCTACATCTCTGGACCAGATATCACCTCCCTACTAACCAGAATCCCTCAATGTCTGTCCACTATTTCATCCTTCTTCTCCACTAGATATCTGAAACTCAACATGGACAAAACATAATTCATCATCTTTCCCCCATCTCACGTGACCCCCCTTACGAACCTATCAATTACAGTAAATGACTGCCCACTTTCCCCAGTCCCACAAGCTCGCTGCCTCGGAGTAATCCTTGACGCTGATCTCTCCTTCAAACCACATATCCAAACCCTTTCCACTTCCTGCCGACTTCA
>NW_027361676.1:79537500-79695000 GCF_039654945.1 Dendrobates tinctorius
GAACTGCCGCTCACTGGATTTTTTTTCTTTTTCGGACCATTCTCTGTAAACCCTAGAGATGGTTGTGCGTGAAAATCCCAGTAGATCAGCAGTTTCTGAAATTCTCAGACCAGCCCTTCTGGCACCAACAATCATGCCATGTTCAAAGGCACTCAAATCACCTTTCTTCCCCATACTGATGCTCGGTTTGAACTGCAGGAGATTGTCTTGACCATGTCTACATGCCTAAATACACTGAGTTGCCGCCATGTGATTGGCTGATTAGAAATTAAGTCTTAACACACAGTTGGACAGGTGTACCTAATAAAGTGGCCAGTGAGTGTATAACAATACACAGGGCACTTGTCCAGTGCTACTTCTGATATAAGCACCAGATAGTAACGCTTTCATTTTCCCCTGCCTAACAGGCTTTTATAGTGACATTGTTTTTCCTATGACTCTTCCTGGTTACTCAGGACAACAATCTCCTCGCCACAAGCTAGTGAAGCAGCCATGATGTCACTTCCTGGAACACGGCTCTGTCACTCCAGCAGTAGTCCCGCCTACTCCCTACTTAAATCACAGCGATTCTAGTCTGAGTCACCTGCCACACCAGTGGTGGAGTCCGTGTTCACACAGGTCCTGCTGCCACCCACCAACAGTAAGCAAGCTGGCTTCATTAGTCTGCAAGAGTTCCATGAGTACTCTATCAGTTTTAACCCCTCACTGTCCCTACAGACAGACATTTGAAACTACAGCCAGCTGCTGTTCTTACAGCATGAAATTGGGGTTTTCTATGAGTCACAGGATTTAACAGTGAGTATAAGCTCATTAAGATATACCTGATAACCAGGATAGGGAGCCCCAGAGCCTATTATTATGATTGATTGCATTTTCCTTTATGTTAGATCCCACAAGTAATCCCCTTTGGGACAATTCCCTTCAGGCATAGCCATAGGATGTTTATGCCAACTTCTGGTTGGTGCAACCTTTGGAGCTTTTCAAAGTCACAGATCTAATAGTGAGTAAATCTCAACATGATATACATTATAACGCCTAAGGTTAAATAAGTTCTAAGGGTATACTGTGTTCATGTTAGATCCTGTATATGATCTCGTTTGGAATATTTCTCTACTACCCCTTCTCATTGAAATCTACAGGTTAGTTCCAGTATCGTCATACATTGTAATATTCCCACACTACTGTAATGTTTGCTCACAGACACATATATTTTTTTTTGAACCAGGTTTATATACCAGTTCTTACATGATGGATGGTATCACCTCCATTAGCACCTAATTTACTATTGGTCATACAATATAGTGAGTAAATATATATATTCTACAGTTATAGACTCCATTGATTACTTCTTAACAGGATAATTTTATTGATTTAAATCTTGTCTCACCATAGATGTCCAGAAAATTATAGCGATAGGAACAGTCTTGGTAGGTTTGATGTCTTTTCTTTTACTTTTATGTGTATTTCTGTTTCTTTTCCTTCCATGAGCCACATTTCCTATATACCTTGTTCCGTCCTCCCTACCACTTGTGCACATACCAATACTTGTTTCTTCTGTTATTGATATCTTCATGGATTGATTATCTGTAGTATCTGATTGTATATTGTATATACTTTTGTCGACTTTGCAGTTTACAGATGAAGGCTAGTTGATAGAGCCGAAACGTCTATATTTGTGACTGCAAATAAAAATTCTTCATCTTTGCAACGAGTTGAGTGCCAAAAATTTTTTGATTATGTGTACACATGGACACACCGACACGGATTGCTCCAGGACCGTGTTTACCGGTACCGGAAATATCTGGATGTGTGAAACTGCCCTTATGTCTACTACTTTATACATCTCTACATTACATTTTCATCTTTTTAGACTATCTCCATAAGATGACATTTTGCTGAGTTTTTGATGTTGCAGATTTTCTGCACAACACAATATCTGCACTTTTTAAGTACAGTTGTGGCCAAAAGTATTGACACCCCTGCAATTTTATCAGATAATACTCAGTTTCTTCCTGAAAATGATTGCAAACACAAATTCTTTGGTATTATTATCTTCATTTAATTTGTCTTAAATGAAAAAACACAAAAAGAATTGTCCTAAAGCCAAATTGGATATAATTCCACACCAAATATAAAAAAGAGGGTGGACAAAAGTATTGTCACTGTTCGAAAAATCATGTGATGCTTCTCTAATTTGTGTAATTAACAGCACCTGTAACTTACCTGTGGCACCTAACAGGTGTTGGCAATAACTAAATCACACTTGCAGCCAGTTGACATGGATTAAAGTTGACTCAACCTCTGTACTGTGTCCTTGTGTGTACCACATTGAGCATGGATAAAAGAAAGAAGACCAAGAACTGTTTGAGGACTTGAGAAACCAAATTGTGAGGAAGCATGAGCAATCTCAAGGCTACAAGTCCATCTCCAAAGACCTGAACGTTCCTGTGTCTACCGTGCGCAGTGTCATCAAGAAGTTTAAAACCCATGGCACTGTGGCTAACCTCCTTAGATGTGGTTGGAAAAGAAAAATTGGCAAGAGATTTCAACGCAAGATTGTGCGGATGTTGGATAAAGAACCTCAACTAACATCCAAACAAGTTCAAGCTGCCCTGCAGTCCGAGGGTACAGCAGTGTCAACCCGTACTATCCGTCGGCGTCTGAATGAAAAGGGACTGTATGGTAGGAGACCCAGGAAGACCCCATTTCTTACCCCGAGACATAAAAAAGCCAGGCTAGAGTTTGCCAAAACTTACCTGAAAAGAAAGAAACGTTTTGGAAGAATGTTCTCTGGTCAGATGAGACAAAAGTAGAGCTTTTTGGGCAAAGGCATCAACATAGAGTTTACAGGAGAAAAAAAGAGACATTTAAAGACAAAAACACGGTCCCTACAGTGAAACATGGCGGAGGTTCCCTGATGTTTTGGGGTTGCTTTGCTGCCTCTGGCACTGGACTGCTTGACTGTGTGCATGGCATTATGAAGTCTGAAGACTACCAACAAATTTTGCAGCATAATGTAGGGCCCAGTGTGAGAAAGCTGGGTCTCCCTCAGAGGTCATGGGTCTTCCAGCAGGACAATGACCCAAAACACATTTCAAAAAGCACTAGAAATGGTTTGAGAGAAAGCACTGGAGACTTCTAAGGTGGCCAGCAATGAGTCCAGACCTGAATCCCATAGAACACCTGTGGAGAGATCAAAAAATGGCAGTTTGGAGAAGGCACCTTTCTAATATCAGGGACCTGGAGCAGTTTGCCAAAGAAGAATGGTCTAAAATTCCAGCAGAGCATTGTAAGAAACTCATTGATGGTTACCGGAAGCGGTTGGTCGCAGTTATTTTGGCTAAAGGTTGTGCAACCAAGTATTAGGCTGAGGGTGCCAATACTTTTGTCTGGCCCATTTTTGAAGTTTTGTGTGAAATGATCAATGTTTTGTTTTTTACTTCATTCTCTTTTGTGTTTTTTCATTTAAGAGAAATTAAATGAAGATAATAATACCAAAGAATTTGTGTTTGCAATCATTTTCAGGAAGAAACTGAGTATTATCTGACAGAATTGCAGGGGTGTCAATACTTTTGGCCACAACTGTACATTAGGTTTCTCTCATTTTTTGTGACTTTTTACAGATGTTTTGTATTGCATTTTTGATGCTGTGTTTTTTGTCTCTTGTTGCTATGTCATGTTTTAAATATAGCTGGTTTAGTTTTGATACTTCCTGGTATCGGTCTTTCACAAAACTTTATTAATGTAGTTATGTGCAGATTACATGCATTTTTTTATGCGTTTTTGCTGTGGAAACGCACTAAAATGCATGTGTATTTTTTATCGGGAGATTTTTTATGGTGAAAATCTGCACATAAAGCTGGTCACTTTACACTGAGTTAAAAAAAAAAAAACACAGAGCATGAGATTTCTATCAATCCTATCTACCTTGCTGGAACTGTTATGAGTTCATTTTCTCCTTCACCTCTGATGTCTGATGAACTCCCTCTGCTGGTGAAAGGAGGTAGTGAAATTGATCTGGATGGGAAGAACCTGTCATCTGAACAGGTGGAGTGTGATTGGACATCCGGAATTTCTGAGTGGATATAAGGCAGCCGACGCCCTGCAGGGCTGCTGGTGAGCCTTTCTGCTCTGAGCTCTGGCATCCAGTTTTGTTCCTGTCTACTAAAAGCTAAGTTTTTGCTCTGCTATTTTTCCATGAGATTTTGTCTGTTTACTTTGTGTTTGTGTTCAGCCTGCCCTGGTTGGGACTGGCTGAACTCCATTGTTGTCTCTGATCAGTTGATCTCTTTGCTCTGTCTTCAGAATATACCTGAGTGCTGATATAGTGATTTTGAAGTCTAGTGACTTCAGGGACTTTTCTATCAGACGTGTTGAACATTAGTTTTGGTAGGGTTTTTTGCGTGATTGCAGCCAGCATCTTTTCTGTCCTTTCCTATCTAGTTAGTTGGGCCCCATCATTTGCTCAGCCTGTCTTTCTGTCTGTGTTTATGTTTTCATCTCTTTTTCACCGACAATACATGTTGGGGGCTGTCTATTGCTTTGGGGTCTGCTCTGGGGCAGTTTAGATTTCCACTTTCTTTAGGCTTATTTAGCTCTCCGGCTGTGATGAGGGGTCTAGGGCACCGTAGGAACCCCCCACGGCTACTGTTAGTTGTGGTGAATAGGATCAGGGGTCTGCAATCCGCTAGCTACCAACCTCTCCGGTTTTCTGGACTTAGCTTGTGTTTTTGTTTTTTCCTCCTCTGGTGACTCATTCATAACATGGAACTGTGAGATGCTGCAGTTTTGATGCAGCAAAAATATGCAACATCAAAACCTCACCAAAAATCTATCATGTTCACACAGCCTTACAGATTGTATATAAATACAGATCTGGAGGGCTGCAGGAGGATTAGTGCTGGATAGGGGAGAAAGTAAGTGAGAAATATATAATGAGAAATATATCCCCTTTAAGATTAACAGCAGTCTTCAAGACACAATTACCAGCCTAGGTGGGGTCCCAGAGAGTCTGCTATTATGGCTGGCAACTCTATTCACTTTTATGTTGTTTAATGACAAAGTAGCCATATATCCTCAATTACAAAACATACAATAAATGATAAATAAGGCATTTGGAAATTATTTTCTGCAAAGTGCAACCTCCATTTTTCAATCAGGTTGTTGAAAGGTTGTTATTTTTCAATTATTCTTTGTTTTTTTTAACATGAAACACACAGTAATGAGGGTAATAAAATGTGACAACTCGCACAATGGTATGAGTTCACGCTGTAGCACAGTATCTGCAAAGCAGAAATAGCTAATACAAAAGTATATAAAACACTCATTTGCATTCTGCAGCCTGTGCCTTTATAAACTCGGCTTAAACACTTCATGATGATTGAGAGATTGGAACTGAGTTGAGAATTTTGTGCAGAGCCATCAGCAGGCTATTTGTCTATACTTTATCTTTTTCTATGGGAAAAAAGACTGGGCATTTCATACAACATTTTCTGATTACAAATCCAATAACTTTGTACCTTTCGGCTGTCTAGTAAAAATGTGAAACATTTATGTAGATCTTCCTTTTAGAACTTATACTTTTTAATTTACAATTTTCAACATCATTTAGAAGCGCAACTCATTATAAACAGCAGTTGTAGAGCATATCATTTACAGATTAATATAATTAGGCTATTCCTCTGCAGCATCTAAATCATCCAAAAAACAATTGTGTAATAAGATTTTGTTTTAATGCTGCTGTTAAGTATCAGATACCTGGAGTGTTATGTATGTTAGAGATTTTTTGGCAGCAGATAGTAAAGATTTACCCTGAAGCTGCCATAAGCTAACTTCATTTTAAGTGCTGCCTAATGCACAGTCAAAAAATAAAGTTCTTTATTTCAATAGTACTTCATAAAGTCCAGGGCCTGCAAATCAGAGGATGTAGAAACATTTTCCCTAATTACGCAATATACACTCACTGGCCACTTTATTAGGTACACCATGCTAGTAAGGGGTTGGACCCCCTTTTGCCTTCAGAACTGCCTCAATTCTTCGTGGCAGAGATTCAACAAGGTGCTGGAAGCATTCCTCAGAGATTTTGGACCATATTGACATGATGGCATCACACAGTTGGCGCAGATTTGTCGGCTGCACATCCCTGATGCGAATCTCCCGTTCCACCACATCCCAAAGATGCTCTATTGGATTGAGATCTGGTGACTGAGGAGGCCATTTGAGTACAGTAAACTCATTGTCATGTTCAAGAAACCAATCTGAGATGATTCGAGCTTTATGACATGGCGCATTATCCTGCTGAAAGTAGCCATCAGATGTTGGGTACATTGTGGTCATAAAGGGATGGACATGGTCAGCAACAATACTCAGGTAGGCTGTGGCGTTGCAACGATGCTCAATTGGTACCAAGGGGCCCAAAGAGTGCCCAGAAAAAATTCCCCACACCATGACACCACCACCACCAGCCTGAACCGTTGATACAAGGCAGGATGGATCCATGCTTTCATGTTGTTTACGCCAAATTCTGACCCTACCATCCGAATGTCGCAGCAGAAATCGAGACTCATCAGACCAGGCAACGTTTTTCCAATCTTCTACTGTCCAATTTCGATGAGCTTGTGCAAATTGTAGCCTCAGTTTCCTGTTCTTAGCTGAGAGGAGTGGTACCCAGTGTGGTCTTCTGCTGCTGTAGCCCATCTGCCTCAAAGTTCGACGCACTGTGAGTTCAGAGATGCTCTTCTGCCTACCTTGGTTGTAACGGGTGGCAATTTGAGTCACTGTTGCCTTTCTATCAGCTCGAACCAGTCTGCCCATTCTCCTCTGACCTCTGGCATCAACATGGCATTTCTGGCCACAGAACTGCCGCTCACTGGATTTTTTTTCTTTTTCGGACCATTCTCTGTAAACCCTAGAGATGGTTGTGCGTGAAAATCCCAGTAGATCAGCAGTTTCTGAAATTCTCAGACCAGCCCTTCTGGCACCAACAATCATGCCACGTTCAAAGGCACTCAAATCACCTTTCTTCCCCATACTGATGCTCGGTTTGAACTGCAGGAGATTGTCTTGACCATGTCTACATGCCTAAATGCACGGAGTTGCCGCCATGTGATTGGCTGATTAGAAATTAAGTCTTAACACACAGTTGGACAGGTGTACCTAATAAAGTGGCCAGTGAGTGTATATTGTACAGTAGGTTTAAATGGAGCATAACATTTTTAAAAAAATCTATAACTGATACAAGAAATAACTTACAGGGGTTTTACAGTAAAAATAAATTGCATATGTTTTAATTTACATATCAACAGCGTCAAAGTCAGTTATATTGCTGTGAGCTGTGGAAGACTGCTGACTCACAAGCAGGAGATAAGTACTGTAAGCATTTACTGTAAAAAAGGAAGAAGAGCACTGTATCTTGGAAAGGAAAGATGACGGCTGGTTCACAGAGAAGAGGGCACTAACCAATTTCCTAGAACAGGAAAAGGTGTAAACTAGAGATGATCAAATGTGATTGCCATAGATGGAGTGGTAAGAAGGGTTGTGTCACCCTCAATATGGTTTAGTTATAACTTGGAAATCACGTAATGTTTTTAACCCCTTCATGACTGGAGCTTTTTTCGATTTTTCGTTTTCATTTATCGCTCCCCTTCTTTCCAGAGCAATAACTTTTTTATTTTTCCATCAATATGGCCAATTGAGGACTTATTCTTTTGTGGGACGAGTTGTAATTTTGAACGACACCATTGTTTTTACCATGTCGTGTACTCAAAAACGGGAATAAAATTCCAAGTGCGGTGAAATATTGGGAGACAGTGAGTATCACCTGGTACGAGAGCAGTGGTACTGCCTGCCCCTGAAAGGGGATCTTGTTGACTGGAGACATTGTATTTTGGCCATATAGCCAGAGATATTGTAAAACCATGGAAGTAAGGAATAAAAAATAGTTGCATCGTTAACCTGCCTAGAGGATTATTACAACCCACAACCTCAGATTTTCACAATAAGATACAACAGTCTGTCAATTACTGAGCTCAATTTCCTCAGTATCCGTGGATGAATGCCATTTGGGCATTGTTGCTTTTGATATACTGGAAGCCATGGCCTGGAGCAAAGTGGCGAAGGGAATGCATTTTACGGAGGAAGCTGAAAAAAGTGGCGCAGAGAATCGGATGGCAGAACAGATGAGCAGTGAAGTCAGTATTAATTTCCTTTTTGCATGTTACACTTATAATGTACTTGGGTGTGGAGAGACCCAAAGCATATTAAGATACATTCAATTTTAATTGAATTACTTCAGTGGGATTTGTATTTCCTTGTAAAATCTGTAAAATTGTAAAATTCAAATCTTGGAAGATCTGCTCATCTTTAGTTGTACAGGATTTAAAAAATCAAGGCTGCTTGCTTCCATAAATAATCATATCATGTTAGTCCGCCCACAGCAACAATTCATGTGCAGCATCTACGTGTACTGCAATTAAATAGACCAGAATTTAACATGCTACATATGGTATGCACCTGGTTATCTACCACCATTATTTGCTAATAAACATGTCTATTTATCTATTCTTTCTGCAGGTATATGTAACACTGCTATCCAGAATTTTCAAACCCTGGTATTCCTTGCCTCTGCTCATTCCTGGAATGTGTGATGGTGCTATCCAGCTTTTTCAAACCCCGATTTTCCTTGCTTCTGCTCATTCCTTTTATCTGTGACACTGCTATACAGCTTTTTCAAACCCTGATATTCCTTTCGTCAACTCACTAGGTATACGGCATGGATCCTGAACTTTTCTTTTTGGGTTTGCCCATCTCTACTTATATTCTCTTCCTTCATCACCCAAGGTAAACAATCCCCACTTCACAAACTTACACACCCTCGCAGAAATCTCAAACACCTTGATTTACACTCACTTTCTGAGTCCCTTCTCCCTCTTGCAGACACAGGTTGCTTACACAATGCAGATGCCACTGCAGGTTTGTATAACACAACAACTGCTGCAAATCTCAAACACCCTCACACACACCAAAACACAATCAACAGGCAACCCTGACACACCAGCCTAACTAAAGGACTGAGATGGTGGATTAGTGGAGATGAAAAAAATCAAATTCTAACAAGCACTTCATCAGATTCAAACATTCCCTCACCACTTTCAAGCCCACACTCCCTTTAGAAAAACAAAACAAACCTACATCTAATCTCTCATATCCTCCTGTCTCACAACACTAAACAGCTATTCAACAAAATTCTCTCCTCCATTCGGCAGCAACTCCTTCCTCTCCTCTCTTAGCTGAATAAATTGCCTCATTCTTCAAGCAGAGGATTTATAACATCAGGGAAAACTTTGATCTACAGTCCCCACAGCTACTCCTCGTAACTAATCAGCCCTCCTCCTCCAAAATCAGCTTCTCAACAATTGCACAAGACCAACTTTTCTCTCTACTCTCCAGATCACATCTCACCACTTGTGCACTTCACCCGATCCTGTCCCACCTCATCACAAACTTCATCACAGTCTTATTTCCAATCTCATCCCATCACTAAGAACTGGTGTCTTCCCGTCATGCTTTAAACATGCCCTGATCAGAATCATTCTCAAAAATCCCTTCCTCTGTGTCTAGCTGTCTCCCCTGTATCACTTCTCCACTCTGCATCAAAACTACTTGAACAAGACGTCCTTCTTGTTCTGTCCTTCCACCTTTCCTCCTGCTCCCTGTTTGACCGCTTTCAATCTGGCTTCTAACTGCATCATTCCACTGAAACTGCTTTAACTAAAATCACCAATGACTTACTAACCTCCAAATTCAAGAGACACTATTTTGTCCTTCTCCTCCTGGACCTATCCTCTGTCTTCGGCGCAGTGGACCATTTCCTATTACCACAGATTCTATCATCTCTTGGCATCACAGACTTGACTCTGTTTTGGATCTCTTCATGCTTAACAGACATTAACTTCTCCCACTCACACCTCCTCATCCCATCCCCATCTGTTGGTGTGCCCTAAGTTTTAGTTCTAGGACCCCTGCTCTTCTCTATCTACACCCTCGACCTGGGACAGCTCAAACAAATCCATGGATTTCAGTATTATCTCTATGCTGATGCCACACAAATCACCTTCTTACTAACCAGAATCCTACAATGTCTATTCGCTATTCATCCATCCTCTCTGCTCAATTTCTAAAATTTAACATGGAAAAAAATGAATTCATCATCTTTCCCCATCTCACTCAACCCCCCTTGACAGACCTAGCCATCAAAGTCAATGACTCCTCTCTCTTCTCAGCCCCGCAAGTTCGCTTCCTCGGGGTATACCTTGACTCTGATCTCACCTTCAAACCATATATCCAAGCCCTTCCCACTTCCTGTTCACCCCAACTCAATAATATTTCCTGATTCTATACATTACTTAATCAGAAATCTGCAAAAACACTAGTGCACACCCTTGTCATCTCCCTCCTCAACTACTACAATCTCCTGCTCTGTGGCATCCTCTCAAACACTCTTGCACACTTTCAATCTATCCTAAAATTTGCTGCCCCACTAATCAACATGTCCCCGTGAAATTCCCTGGCCTCTCCTCTCCACCAGTCCCTTTTCTGGCTCCCCAAAGTCCAGCGACTCCTGTTCAAAACCCTAGTAATGGCATACAAAGTC
Source organism: Dendrobates tinctorius (assembly GCF_039654945.1). Classification (NCBI taxonomy): domain Eukaryota; kingdom Metazoa; phylum Chordata; class Amphibia; order Anura; family Dendrobatidae; genus Dendrobates; species Dendrobates tinctorius. The sequence goes on from NW_027361676.1 coordinate 79,548,152, forward strand.
ATCTAAAACCTTTCTCCTCAATACATCTGTGACCTTGTCTCCTTGTACTTACCTGCATGCAAACTCCGATCCTTACAAGATCTATTTCTCTACTCCTCTCTTATTGCCTCTTCCCATAATTGCATACATGATTTTTCCTTTATATCCTCTCTACTTTGGAATTCTCTACATCAACATATCAGACTCTCCCCTACCATGGAAACTTTCAAAAGGAAAGCCTACTTGTTATGAGTTCATTTTCCCCTTCACCATTGAGGTCTGATGAACTCCCTCTTCTGGTGAAGGAAGGTAGTGAGGCTGATTACCAATCACCTGAGCTGGGAGAGGATGACTGGGCGACGGGGATCTCTGACTGGATATAAGGCAGCCGACGCCCTTCTGCCTCGCTGGTGATTTCTCTGTGGAATTCTAGGAGACCAGTCTGATTCCTGCTCCTCAAAAGCTGTTTTCTGCTTTGCCTTTTAGCATTTGTGTCTTGGTTTTAGTTTGCCTTGCTTTTCTGGATTCTGCCATTCCCTGCTGGGGTGAGCTGAATTCCTTTTTGTCGCTTTGCTCTGTCTTCAGAAAATACCTGAGTACTGACATAGTCTTTTTGAAGCCTAGCGTCTTCAGGGCCTTTTTCCCTGTCAGTCTGTTGGCTCTTATTTTGACAGGGTTTTTCACAGATTGCAGACAGCAGCTTTCCTATCCAGTCCTATCTAGTTAGCTTGGGCCCCATCATTTGCTCAGTCTATCTTTCTATCTGTGTTAGTGTTTTTTCTTCTTGCTTCACCGTCATTATATGTTGGGGGCTGCCTATTGCTTTGGGGTCTGCTCTGGGGCAGTTTAGATTTCCCTTTCTGTCTTTAGGCTAGGCAGTTCTCCGGCTGTGATCGAGGGGTCTAGGGCATCGTAGGAACCCCCCACGGCTACTGCTAGTTGTTGTTGATAGGTTCAGGGGTCTGCAATCTGATAGCTGCCAACTTCTCTGGTTTTCTGGACTTAGCTAGCATTTCTGTTTTTGCCTCCTATGGTGACTCATTCATAACAGAATCACCAGCCATACCACAGATCCTAGGGTACTCAATAGCAGGAAAGAATTGAAAAAAGAAAAAAAAAGTGTGTATATTTTTTTTCCTCTATATCTCTGAGGCCGTAGGGGGAATTTTTTTTCTCTCAATGGAGATAAAGCAATTGTCTGATCGTGTGGAGCAGCTCACTGCGGAAGTGCAGGGAATTTCTGCCTACCTTGCTCATTCACATGCTGCTGAACCAAAGATCCCTACTCCTGATGTGTTTTTTGGGGATCGGTCTAAATTTTTGAATTTCAAAAATAATTGTAAATTATTTTTTGCCTTGAAGCCTAACTCGTCAGGGAGCTCCGCGCAGCAGGTTAAAATTGTCATCTCTTTGCTGCGTGGCGATCCCCAGGATTGGGCGTTTTCTTTGAAACCTGATGATCCTTGTCTGACTAATGTGAACGCATTTTTTCAAGCCTTGGGGTTGTTGTATGATGAACCTAATGCTATTGATCAGGCTGAAAAGACCCTGTTGGCATTGAGCCAGGGTCGAGATTCTGCAGAATTGTACTGTCAAAAATTCCGAAAGTGGGCGGTCCTTACTGCCTGGAATGATAATGCCTTGGCAGCTCTCTTTCGGAAGGGTTTGTCAGAAGCCATAAAAGATACTATGGTGGGATTACCTGTTCCCTCTGGTCTGGACGATTCTATGTCATTAGCCATTCAGGTTGATCGGCGTTTACGTGAATGCAGGACTGCACGAGAGGTGTTGCCACCTGTTGAACAAGTGTCTGAACCTATGCAATGTGATAGAGTTTTGTCCAGGGAGCAACGTCAGGAGTTCAGAAAGCGTAATAAGCTGTGTTTTTTTTGTGGAGATGCCTCGCATATTATTTCTGTCTGTCCTAAATGAGAGAAACGTTTTGCACACACGTTTTCTGTGGGTGGTGTTCAACCTAAGTTTCTTCTGGCAATTACTCTGATCTGCTCCCTGTCCACATTTTCCGCCAATGCTTTTGTGGATTCGGGAGCAGCTCTGAACCTGATGGACTTGGATTTTGCTAAACGTTGTGGATTTCCTATGACACCTCTGCGGATGCCTATCCCTTTGAGGGGTATTGATGCTACTCCTTTGGCGAAGAATAAACCTCAGTTTTGGACCCAGGTGGTAATGCGGGTCGCCCCAGACCATCAAGAAAATTGCAGATTTTTGGTGTTGCGTAATTTGCATGATACCATTGTTCTGGGGTTTCCCTGGTTGCAAATTCATAATCCAGTTCTGGATTGGAAATCTTTGTCTGTGGTGAGTTGGGGTTGTCGGTGTGCCCTTAGTGATGCTCCTGTTTTCTCCACCTCTCCCCAGTTGCATGATGCTCCTGACTATTTGGCTGACTTTTATGATGTATTTAGTGAGAATGAGTCTGCGTCTTTGCCTCCTCATAGGAGTTATGACTGTGCAATTGAGCTGAACCCGGGGTGTAAATTCCCCAAGGGTCGGCTTTTCAATTTATCTGTACCCGAGCACGAGGCTATGCGATACTATATTAAGGAGGCATTGGAGAAGGGTCATATTAGACCATCCTCTTCACCCTTAGGTGCTGGGTTTTTTTTCGTGGCTAAAAACGATGGTTCATTAAGGCCTTGTATTGACTATCGTGCCCTCAACAAAATTACTGTTAAATATCAGTATCCGTTACCCCTGATTTCTGATCTATTCTCCAGAGTTAAAGGTGCTTGCTGGTTTACCAAGCTTGACCTCAGGGGGGCGTATAATCTTATTCACATTAAGCATGGGGATGAATGGAAGACAGCGTTTAATACTCCGGAGGGACATTTTGAGTACCTGGTGATGCCTTTTGGGCTCACTAATGCCCCTTCTGTCTTCCAGTGCTTCATGAACGATATATTCTGAGACTTTGTGGATACATTTTTGATTATCTATCTGGATGATATTTTGATCTTCTCCAAGAATTGGGACTCTCATGTGGAACATGTTCGGACTGTGTTCCGGATTTTGAGGGAGAATTTCCTGTATGTCAAGGGATCGAAATGCCTTTTTGGGGTACAGAGGATTTCATTTTTGGGATTTATTTTGTCTCCGTCAACTATTGATATGGACCCGGCCAAGGTACAGGCCATTTATGATTGGGTTCAGCTCACTTCTTTGATGGCCCTTCAGAAGTTTTTGGGTTTTGCTAATTTTTATCAGAAATTTATAGCTAATTTTTCTGGTGTTGCCAAGCCATTGACGGATTTGACTAGGAAGGGTGCTGATGTGCTGATTGGTCTCCGGAGGCTGTTTCTTCCTTTCAGGAGCTGAAGCGAAGATTCACTTCTGCTCTGGTTTTGCGGCAACCTGATGTCTCACTTCCGTTTCAGGTGGAGGTGGAGGTGGACGCTTCTGAGATTGGTGCAGGAGCGGTGTTGTCCCAAAAAGATCCTGTGACATCTAAAATGAATCCTTGTGCTTTCTTTTCCCGAAAGTTCTCCCCATCTGAACGTAACTATGATGTGGGGAATCGGGAACTGTTGGCCATGAAATGGGCATTTGAGGAGTGGAGACATTGGTTGGAGGGAGCCAAACACCAAGTCGTGGTCCTTACTGACCACAAGAATTTGATTTTCCATGGAGTCGGCCAAGCGCTTGAATCCTAGACAGGCTAGGTGGGCCTTGTTTTTCACACGTTTTGATTTTGTGGTCTCTTTTCTTCCGGGCACTAAGAATGTCAAGGCAGACGCCCTCTCTAGGAGTTTCCTTGCTGATTCTCCTGTTGTGACTAAGCCTGCTACCATCTTAGGCGAGGGGGTAGTTCTTTCTGCCATCTCGCCCGATTTGAGACGTACTCTGGAAGAGTTTCAGGAGGACAAACCTGAGCGTTGTCCCAGTGGAAAGTTGTATGTTCCTGACCAGTGGAGGAAGAGAGTGATGTCTGAAGTTCATTGCTCTGCATTGGCTGGTCATCCAGGTATTTTTGGTGCTAGAGATCTGGTGAGTCAGTCTTTTTGGTGGCCTGCCTTGTCTCATGATGTCAGGAATTGTGTGCATTCCTGTGGGACTTGCTCCCGGTCTAAACCTTGTTCTCGCTCTAGTGGCTTGTTGATGCCTTTGCCGGTGCCCAGGAGGCCATGGACCCATATTTCAATGGATTTTATCTCTGATATGCCTGTCTCTCAGAGAATGACTGTTATTTGGGTGATTTGTGATAGATTCTCTAAGATGGTCCATCTTGTACCAGTTGCCATCTTCCTCTGAGTTGGTGCCCTTGTTTTTGCAACAGGTGGTTCGCTTGCACGGGATTCCTGAGAACATTGTATCTGACAGAGGAGTTCAGTTTGTGTCTAGATTTTGGAGGACTTTCTGTTCCAAGCTGGGAATTCAGTTGTCCTTCTCCTCTGCGTTTCACCCTCAGACCAATGGGCAGACGGAGAGAACAAACCAGACTTTGGAGTCGTATTTGAGATGTTTTATTTCTGCCGATCAGGATGATTGGGTTTCATTTTTGCCCTTGGCCGAATTTGCTTTAAATAATAGAGCTAGTTCTGCCACTTTGATGTCACCTTTTTTTTGTAACTTTGGTTTTCACCCTCGATTTTCTTCAGGGCAGGTGGAGCCTTCTGCCTGCCCAGGTGTTGACACTGTGGTGGAGAGAATGCACCAGATCTGGGACCAAGTAGTGGATAAGTTGTCTCTCTCCCAGGAAAAGGCCCAGCGGTTTTCCAACCGGCGTAGGACCGTTGGTCCCCAGTTTAAGGTGGGTGATATGGTTTGGTTGTCATCAAAAAATATCGCTATGAAGGTGGCTTCTTCTAAGTTTAAGCCTAGATTTATTGGACCTTACAAGATTTTGGAGATTATTAATCCGGTCTCTTTTCGGTTGGCTCTTCCTGTCACATTTAAAATTCATAATGTGTTTCATAAGTCCTTGTTGAAGAGGTTTGTTGAACCTGTAGTTCCTGTGGTGGCACCTCCTGACCCTATATTGGTTGAAGGTAACATGGAATATGAGGTAGAGAAGATACTGGATTCCCATCTGGCTAGACGGAGACTCCAGTATTTGGTTAAGTGGAAGGGTTATGGTCAGGAGGATAATTCCTGGGTCTCTGCCTCTGATATTCATGCCGAAAGATTGGTGTGTGCCTTTCATCGGGCTCACCCGGATCGCCCTGGTGGCATGGATGAGGGTTCGGTGACCCCTCTTCAAGGGGGAGGTACTGTTGTGAGTTCATTTTTCCCTTCACCATTGAGGTCTGATGAACTCCCTCCTCTGGTGAAGGAAGGTAGTGATGCTGATTACCAAACACATGGGCAGCTAGATGATGACTGGGTGGCTGGAATTGAGGACTGGATATAAGGCTGCCGACGCCCTTCTTCCTGGCTGGTGATTTTCCTGCTGGATTCTTGGAGACCAGTCTGATTCCTTCATCTCAAAGCTAAGTTTTTCTGCTCTGCTTTGTACACTTCAGTTTGGTTTTTGTTTTGCCTTGTTTTTTGGGAGTTCTGCCATCCCCGGCCGGGGGTGAGCTGAATTCCATTTTTGTCTCTGATCTGTTGATCTTTTGCTCTGTCTTCAGAATACACCTGAGTGCTGATATAGTCTTTTGAAGCCTAGCGTCTTCAGGGCCTGTTTTTCCTATCAGTTGGTTGGCTCATTTTGATAGGTGTTTTGCGGATGGCAGACAGCAGCTTTCCTATCCTGTCCTATGTAGTTAGCTTGGGCCCCATCATTTGCTCAACCTATCTTTCTATCTGTGTTAGTGTTTTCATCTTGCTTCACCGTTGGGGGCTGCCTATTGCTTTGGGGTCTGCTCTGGGGCAGTTTAGTTTTTCCCCTTTCTGTCTTTAGGCTATTTAGTTCTCCGGCTGTGATCGAGGGGTCTAGGGCACCGTAGGAACCCCCCGCAGCTACTGCTAGTTGTTGTGGATAGGTTCAGGGGTCTGCAATCCGATAGCTGCCAACCTCTCTGGTTTTTCTGGACTTAGCTGGTATTTTGTTTATTCCTCCTTCGGTGACTCATCATAACAGAGTTCATTTTCCCCTTCACCATTGAGGTCTGATGAACTCCCTCTTCTGGTGAAGGAAGGTAGTGAGGCTGATTACCAAGCACCTGAGCTGGGAGAGGATGACTGGGTGATGGGGATCTCTGACTGGATATAAGGCAGCCGACGCCCTTCTGCCTCACTGGTGATTTCTCTGTGGAATTCTAGGAGACCAGTCTGATTCCTGCTCCTCAAAAGCTAAGTTTTCTGCTTTGCCTTTTTGCATTTGTGTCTTGGTTTTAGTTTGCCTTGCTTTTCTGGATTCTGCCATTCCCTGCTGGGGTGAGCTGAATTCCTTTTTGTCGCTTTGCTCTGTCTTCAGAAAATACCTGAGTACTGACATAGTCTTTTTGAAGCCTAGCGTCTTCAGGGCCTTTTTCCCTGTTAGTCTGTTGGCTCTTATTTTGATAGGGTTTTTCGCGGATTGCAGACAGCAGCTTTCCTATCCTGTCCTATCTAGTTAGCTTGGGCCCCATCATTTGCTCAGTCTATCTTTCTATCTGTGTTAGTGTTTTTTCTTCTTGCTTCACCGTCATTATATGTTGGGGGCTGCCTATTGCTTTGGGGTCTGCTCTGGGGCAGTTTAGATTTCCCTTTCTGTGTTTTTAGGCTAGGCAGTTCTCCGGCTGTGATCAAGGGGTCTAGGGCATCGTAGGAACCCCCCGTGGCTACTGCTAGTTGTTGTTGATAGGTTCAGGGGTCTGCAATCCGATAGCTGCCAACTTCTCTGGTTTTCTGGACTTAGCTAGCATTTCTGTTTTTGCCTCCTACGGTGACTCATTCATAACACCTACTTCTTCGGACATGCCTAGGGTCCTCTCTCCTCCTGTACCAGTCAGTGACTTATATTGTTCAAGTGTCATGATCTCAGTGCGGGTTTGACTCACACTTGTGGGGTTAATGTCTGGAACCAGTACTGATGACTGACACTTCTGAGGTTAAAGGTTATGATCCCAGTGCAGGCTTACCTGCACACCTGGGGCTCATTATTGTGGCACCTCCCTGGTTCTGGGAAGGCTTCTTATGGCCTCAGGAAGCTCCTTTCCCCTCAGTTATACTTTCGCCCTTGGCAGAGTGTGTTGACCCCTGAGTGTGTTTGTACTGTGTTCTTGTCTGCCTGATAACTTGGTGTATGACTCAGCCTGCTCTCTGGATATTGCTTGTTGGATTCTGCTTGGTACCTTCCCTGTCTGTTTGGCTTTGACCACTGCCTGTCCCCGACTATCCGTTCTGTCTCATCCCTGGTACTTTACTGTTATCTCTGTATATGACCCCGTTTGTCTGACTTTGAGTATTCCTGTATAGTATTTTGCCTATCTCTGGCAGCAGGATGCTAAGCCCCGCCCCCTTGTAGTCGCATAACCGTAGTTCCTTCACTGCTCACTGACTTCAGCTTCTCTAGGTCCTGTTTCCCTGAACTATCCGGCTGTGTCTGAGCCTGGGCCCCTCTGCAGTGTGGGTGAGTCCTTGCTCAGCGGTGACTGCACGCTGACCCTAACAGGACCGTGACATTATAACTGACCGTTAAGTTTTGGGGTTTTTTTTTTTTCTCGGCTGAGAAATATGGATCCCATACAATCTCTGGCTGAACAGATGAAAAGTCTGAGTCAGTTGTTTCAGGGTTAATCTCTGAAGCAGCAAGCTCTTGCTCGTTCTCTGCAGCAGGTTTCTGAGACTGCGGGGGGGCGTTAGCTGCTGGTTCTCTGGCGGCTGGGGTGCGTGATGTTGCTTTGGTGTCTCCAGAATCACCTGTTAAACTGCCTGACTTCTTTTCTGGGAAGAAAAAGGAGTTCAGGGTCTTCATGGAGGGGTGCAAACTCATCTTTAGTTTGAGGCCACGTTCCTCTGGGGATGAAAGTCAGAAAGTAGGGGTCATTATGTCTTTATTAAGAGGGTCCCCACAAGCTTGGGCTTTCTCACTTCCTCCCGCGGCCCCTGAGAGACTGTCTGTGAATGCATTTTTTGAGGCCCTCGGGCACATATATGATGAGCCTGACCGAATGCGATTGGCAGAGGACATGGTGATGAGTGTCTGTCAGGGGAAACACTCGGCTGAGTGGTTTTGCACTGAATTCCACCGCACTCCGAGGACTTTTTCGCAGAGTCTTGTCCAAGCGGCTACAGGATGCCTTGGCACTACATCCCCTACCTAACTCTCTCGAGGATGCCATAACCCTGGCTGTCTGGAAGGACCGCCGGTTGCGGGCCAGGGGGGTGATGCAGGTGGAAACTCCATTGTTCCCTATGGAAAAGAGACTGTTTTTGTGCCCATGGATGTAGGGGCTCTCTCCCTGAAGGAAAAGGAGAGACAACGCCAGAGAGAAAGGCAGTTATGGTTTTACTGCGGTAAAACGGGACATTGGAAAAGGGAGTGTCCAGATTGCCCATCCTTGACTCGGTCGACAGGAAATGACCAGGTCTGGGTAGTCAGCGGGGAGACTACTCAGACCCTCAGGTACCCTTTTCCTCATTTTCTAAGGTGTTGCTTCATGTGGAACTGTTAGTGGATGGTTGTTTTTTTCCCTCTACAGCCTTCGTGGACTGCGGATCATCCATCAATCTTATTGACTCCCAATTGGTCACACGCTGTAAGATAGGAACAGTTAGACTCAAGGTTCCGATCAAGGTGGTGGCCATTGACTCCTCCCCTCTCACTAAAGAGGGAATTCTCTTTATGTCTGACTTGTTTTTGCTCAGAGTGGGTGCTGCTCATGTGGAAAACTAAAGTTGTTTGGTTCAGGACAATCTACCAGCAGGATTGGTGTTGGGCATGCCCTGGTGACAATGCCATTGTTAGGAGTCAGATTTCTTCCTCTCCTATGTTGAAATCTAGACCCTTACATTCTGCAGTCTCCTGCGATTCATCTGCTGCAGAGGATATTGCAGAGGAGAGTGCCTTGCGGCCACTCTCTCCAGAGGCTAAGTCCTTTGTTCCCTCAACTGAGCATGCTCATGGGACGAACTCCCATTGAAGTTCAGGAGTCAGATGCTCAGGTCCTGTGTCGAATCCTATTGGCTCCTCCTGGAGCCTTGGAGATTTCCGGAAGGTCCCGTTTGGTATAGAAAGCACGCATGGCTGTTCGGCCATGCGCTAGTATTTCATACTTGCTGCTGTATGTTTGGTGATGGATGCTTGGACTGGTGAATGACTCATTTGAAACTCCCATTCCTCTGATATTACGTCTGTGTGAGTGTTTGAGTTCTGCCAGTAGCAGCGCTAGCGCCAGCGTGCATTTGCTCCATCTATATCAGCAGCTTAGTGTCTGTATAGCGCCAGCGTGATAGCGGCATCTTGCCAGCGGCTCAGTTCACACTGCATTGCGGCTGCAGTCCTGCTGGGCGTTCGCAGTTGCGTCGCCATGCACAGGTTTTTCCACGGTAGGTCTAGACGGAGTAGTTCTGCTGTCTAAGGCTACTCCTGTGACCAAAAATACCGCGTGTGTGCATCACTGAGGTTCTGTGACCTTAAACAGACTCAGCGTTTCTGTGCTTTGTTTTTGCATGCAGTCTCTGTGATTAAAACAGAGCTTGCTCAGTGCAATTGGGTGCTGTTTAACCCTATGCATACTACCGCCAGATTGCTCTGCCTTCACTTAGCTGCGGTTTTTCCAGCTTCCGCACGGTGGACCCTGAGTGGCGAAGGCACTATAATTATATTTTTATTTAGTGCCTTCCGCCAGTCCTAACAGCCATAACCCAGTTATTAACTGAAAAACAGGGGAGATTGTTCAATGGGGGGTTTAATGATTCGATGTTATGTGATAAATCTGCACTACTGGTCGAACCTGTTAAATCTGTATCTGTGTCATCTGTCGAGCTGGAAGGTATTCTGGAGTACCTGAAAGAATTCGAAGATGTATTCTCTGAAAGCGAGGCCGAGACGTTGCCGCCACATAGACCCTTTGACGTGCTATCGAGTTAGTCCTGGGGGCTAAATTACCTAAAGCCCGTCTGTTTAATTTATCTGGCCCTGAGCACTTGGCCATGAAAGATTACATTGCTGAGAGTCTTCGCAAAGGACACATATGTCCCTCAGTCTCACCTGTGGCGGCAGGGTTTTTTTTGTGATGAAAAAAGATGGCGGTTTACATCCCTGCCTCGACTGTCGTGAGCTCAATAAGATTACTGTACGAAATACGTACCCCCTTCCGTTGATTCCCGATTTGTGTAACCAACTTTCAGGAGCTAAATGGTTCTCCAAACTGGATCTTCGGGGCATATAATTTGATAAGGGTACGGGAGGGGGATGAATGGAAAACCGCGTTCCTCACGACCGAGGGACTGTTTGAAAATTTAGTCATGCTGTTTGGTCTTACCAATGCCCCCGCCATATTTCAGAATTTCATCAATGTGGTATTCTCGGATCTCATTGGTCGTTTTGTTGTCATTTACTTAGACGATATTCTGATCTCCCGACAGTCAGTCTCATCGGATTCATGTACGAACCGTTCTCCAAAGACTGAGGGAAAATCATCTGTATGCCAATTGGAGAAATGTGTGTTTTTTGTTCAAGAATTGTCTTTTTTGGGATTAATTGTGTCCTGTGAGGGTTTTCGCATGGACCCCAAGAAGGTGCAGGCAATTGCAGAATGGGTGCAACCCCGAGACCTTAAGGGTCTTCAGCGCTTCTTGGGGTTCACCAATTATTACCGCAAATTTATTCGGGGGTTTTCACAGGTGGTTAAACCACTCACAGATCTTACATGTAAAGGTGCGGATGTGAGAAACTGGTCCTCGCTCGCAAAAGAGGCCTTTGCTTCCCTGAAAAGATGCTTTATGTCTGCTACCGTGTTAGTACAGCCAGATCCGTCCAAACCATTTGTCGTGGAAGTGGACACCTCCAAGGTGGGGGTGGGGGCGGAGTTGTCCCAAGGGCCTGCCACTCTAACCAACCTCAGGCTATGTTCTTTCTTTTCCAAGAAGTTCTCTGCTGCGGAAAGAAATTGCGACGTAGGCAATAGAGAGTTTCTTGTGGTCAAATTGGCGTTTGAAGAATGGAGGCACTTTTTGGAGGGGGCTAGTCACCCGGTTACTGTGATCACCGATCACAAAAATTTGTCATACATTGAGTCTGCTAAAAGACTAATGCCCAGACAGGCCCGTTGGTCACTTTTTTTTTACCGTTTTCAGTTTACGATTACATTTCATCCAGGGTCTAAGAATGTCAAGGCTGACGCCTTATCGCGCAGTTTTCAGCTGGTGTCTCCCCCTGAGCCACCGTCTTCCATTCTTCACCCTGGGGTTGTGTTATCAGGGGTCTCATCTGAATTGGAACGGGAGATTCAGGGGGACCAGTCACTGGCTCCGGCGGCCAAGCCGGCGGGTAAGTTGTTTGTCCCAGAGCAATTTCGCCTGAAACTCTTGCAGGAGTTCCATGAATCCAAGCTGAGTGCTCACCCTGGTATTTCAGCCATACGTCTGGCAGTGGCTAGGATCTTTTGGTGGCCTACCCTTGGTTTGGACATAAAAAAATTCATTTCTGGTTGTGGGGTCTGCACTCGTTCTAAAAGCTCTCATAGCCGACCAGCAGGGGAGCTGATGCCCTTGGCAGTGCCCGAAAGACCATGGACTCACTTGTCCATGGATTTTGTTACCAATCTCCCTCCGTCTAAGGGTAATATGGTGGTATGGGTAGTGGTGGACAGATTTTCTAAGCAGGCTCATTTTGTACCCCTGTCCGCACTACCGTCAGCTGAGACTTTATCCAAATTGTTTGTGCAGCATGTGATCCAGTTGCATGGGGTACCCCTGAATGTGGTGTCTGATTGTGGTGTGCAGTTTGTGGCTAAGTTTTGGCGTACTTTCTGCAAAAAATTAGGGATGTCTCTGTCCTTTTCGTCTGCATACCATCCTCTGTGTTTGTACTATTACACACTTAACATTATGGCTGGTCCATACAATCAGGGCAACTGTTACCACCCACCTTTTGTGTCTACCTCTTTCCTCATAGACTGTAAGCTTGCGAGCAGGGCCCTCTCTCCTCTTGGTATTTGTTATAATCTATGTGATTATTGTTAAGCTGTAATGTCTATTGTCTGTACAAATCCCCTCTGAAATGTAAAATGCTGAGGACTATGTCGGCGCTATAGAAATAAAATTTATTATTATTATTATCCTGAGAGCAATGGTCAGACGGAACGCACTAATCAGTCCCTGGAACAGATCCTCAGGTGTCTAACTTCTGCTAGACAGAATGACTGATGCAATGCACTGCCATTGGCTGAATTTGCCTTCAATAGTCGGGTGAGTCAATCCACGGGTATGACTCCTTTCTTGATCAATTATGGATTCAGTCCTCATTTTGGTGAGTTTTCTCATCTGGACTCGGGGTGTCCCAGGGCTGAGGGCTCTGTTCAGCGATTAAAGAATACATGGGCAGAAGTCCAGCGGAATATATCTAGGTCTCAGGGCAGGTATAAGTTTTTCGCGGACAGGATCGAACACCAGGTCCCATGTTTCAGGTTGGAGAGAAGGTTTGGCTCTCCATGCGAAACATAAAGTTGAAGGTTCCTTCAGCCAAGTTGGGGCCCAAATTCATTGGCCCATACAAGATTGTGGAAAAAATCAGTCCAGTGGAGTATAGGCTGTGCCTTCCACCTTCTTTCAAGATCCTTAACGTCTTCCATAAATCTCTACTGAAACCTTTTGAAGCAGTCCGGGGAGACTCCGAGTCCGCTGCTCCTCCTGTTTTGGTCGAGGTGCCAGGTGGAGTACAACGTGGGTCATATCGTAGATTCCAGGTTGGTACAGCGGTCGGTACAGTACCTGGTTCATTGGAAGGGGTATGGACCAGAAGACAGGTCCTAGGTAACGGCTCGGTTGATGCATGCTGATCGCCTGGTGCGGGCTTTCCATGCTAAGTACCCGGGAAAGCCTGGGGGTCCAGAGGCCCCCCATTGAGAGGGGGGTACTGTCATGATCTCAGTACAGGTTTGACTCGCACATGTGGGGTTAATGTCTGGAACCAGTACTGATGACAGGCACTTCTGAAATTAAAGGTTATGATCCCAGTGCAGGCTTACCTGCACACCTGGGGCTCATTATTGTGGCCTCTCCCTGGTTCTGGGAAGGCTTCTTATGGCCTCAGGAAGCTCCTATCCCTATCAGTTATACTTTCGCCCTTGGCAGAGTGTGTTGACCCCTGAGTGTGTTTGTGCTGTGTTCTTGTTTGCCTGATAACTTGGTGTGTGACTTGGCCAGTTCTCTGGATACTGCCTGTTGGATTCTGCTTGGTACCTTCTCTGCCTGTTTGGCTTTGACCACTGCCTGTCCCCGACTATCTGTTCTGTCTCATCCCTGGTACTTTACTGTTATCTCTGTGTATGACCCGGTTTGTCTAACTTTGAGTATTCCTGTATATTATCATCCCTTTTTTAATTTTTATTTGTAATGACATTCTTCAATAAAAATCTATTTTAATATGTAAAAAACCTCTTGGAGGGCCTGTTTTCTTATGTAGGTTGTTTGTTCTCTAGGTCCTGTTTGCCTGAACTATCTGGCCGTGTCTGACCCCGGGCCCCTCTGCAATGTGGGCGAGTCCTTGCTCAGCGGTGACTGCCACCCAACCCTAACAGGACCGTGACATCAAGATGATGGTACTTGTTTTTATTATGGATATCCCTTTCATATGTAAAGTGCTATGAAATGAATGCCATAATAATAAATAATAATAATCAGTGCTAACAAATTGGGAGTGTTATTTCCGCTCAGTACTATTCACTACAATAGAACAAAGCTGGCATGCCAGACACAACCCAAAGACAGGTGTGATGTTCTTTATGGAAGAAAGAAGCCATGTGTTATTATCCTGTTTAACTCTTTTAGGTGAAAAAATGATTGGTTTTAGTCAATTTTACTTGTTTCAAATAGTCTGTGAACTGGTTAAATAAGTTTTTATTACAAGGCCTTGAAGCTTCAGTATTAGTATTAGTCTCCCCGTAAATCTCTGCTCAGAAGAGTCCAGTAAACATAGAACATATGTTACTATAAAAAAGAAAACATTCCTTTTTATCTGCTCCCTACCCAAGCAATCAACTGCTAATTCTCCAACAATAGAGCTGCACATAACTGCTGCTGCCAAATATTGGCCAATATGGTCACAGGCTGAAAAACTGATATCACCACTGAGTGATGGGAGCCATCATGCCAGTTTAATGGACCATGGTCACTGAATATCTGGAGCGATCACAATCAGCTGCCATGTAAACAGCGATCATAATCCACTGCCATGAATCTTCTGGAGATACAGTAATAGCTGGTTCACTGGGAGGGAGTAGGTGAATAGTGATGATTATTTTACAATATTGGCCAGCTTTTTACAAATTTATTACTATATGAATGACCCCTTTTAGCTTCAGGACTCATTAGACAGAAGAGCTGTTTCAATTCACTGAAAGAACACAGAGCACTTAGATAATATGTATTAAAATACACAGTAGATATATAACTTTTTCCTTTAGAATTTATTAACTTTTATTTTGATATAAAAGCTAGCTATTCATACTAGTCCTCTTTCCCTGACTATTTCTAAATGGAAATATTTCAATGGTAAAGCTGTGAATGTAAATGCCATCAGAAAGTCAGAAAGGTTAGTGAAACAGTTCATATTCTGTCTGTCACATTTCCTTTTTCCTTTTACCCTTTAAGAAAGCAATTGGTGGAATTCTTATCTAATATTCAGTTTTAAAATATTCTCCTGTGTGATGGAATAAAACATATCAACAAGCAAGTAGAACAAAGAGTCTTTTAAAGCGCATGGTTAGGGAACAATATGTGCTGCTTCTCGATGCCCAGAAAAGTTTTTAGATAGTGCATACTTCAAAAAACATGGCCTCTACATCTAGCTTTGTATTGGAGTAATTATTGTGACAGCTAAGCTACTAAAGCAATTTATAAAATATTCGCTTCAAGTTTATCTTTCTTTGTGTTGCCCAGAAAAAAAAAAACTCAGTTCATAATAGATATGTCAAACTCTCCATTTATACATGATAAAGATTAGGCCATTTTATTGTTTAAGGAAGCCAGTGTAAGCGTTGTGGCTTTTGCCGGATTTAAAAGGCTTGCCAAAACAAAGGAATTCTAGAATAATTTGCAAGTTTTAAATATATGTTGAGTCTATTTGGAAAAAAAACACATAGTGAACAGAAGGAACACCAAATTCATTTTTAGTCCTTATCTCAGTCTTTTGTTATTGAAAATAGGCATGGTAATTTCACTCTAAATGTAAGGAAAGAAAGAAAAAAAAAGCGAAACAGCTTTATTATGTCTGGCGAAGGCCGAAAGGGTATCGAGTATTTTGGAAAACTGGATTTCTTTTAATATTTAATGAGCTGTCAGAAAAATAACATAATGATATGTGGCGTAATCCCTTGAACTACAAAATCATTTTTTGCAATGGTACAAAAATGCCCTTATACATATACACTCAAAGTCCGCGGCTATTAATGGTATGAAAAGGAGTGTGTTAAGAATTATGTTGAAATCGTCGCTCAATGATTAAAACAGCCGGCTGTTTGGTGACTTTTCTGCATTCGTATTGGAAATGTTACGAAATGAAAATACATTTTGAGTTATTTTACATAACAATTTAAAACCTATATGCATTCTTTGAGAACACATTGATGCTATGTATCTAAGATTAGAAAGCAGTTATTTTGCTGAGGGTTTTGATTTAAAAACATTCTATCTCAGTGAAGGTCTGTATCATTTTTTCCTCTATTAACAGAGTACACTTTGTACACTAAAGGGGCCTTTACACATAGCGATATCGCTAAAGCGTCACCGATTTTGTAACACAGCAGCGATATCGCTATGTGTGATACTTACCTCCGACTGGCTCCCCCGCTGTCTATCGCTGATCACGCAAGATCGTGCAGCTCCATTTCTTGTCGGGCGCTTCCTCCTGGCGCCGACGAGCGACGTGTGGACGCGGGCGTGAGAATGTCAGGATCGCCGCGTCTGAAAGGTAAGTAACGACCACTGCTGCGTCGATACATCGCTGTGAGATCTGCCTGTGTGGCAGCTCACTAGCGACCATTTAGCGATGCACCAGCGATCCTGACCAGGTCGTATCGTTGTCGGGATCGCTGGTGCATCGCTAAATGTAAAGGGGGCTTAAGCACAGTGATCTAACAGAATTTATATTGATCCCTATTAGAGGGGATCAAATATATTTCAGTGGCATTGAATTCTACTTAAATATTACAAAAATGTACATTTGCAAAAATGTGAATTTTTTGTAATTTGCTTCTGCACAGACAGAGAGGCAAAGACTTCCGGCTCTGATGAAGCCTGAGATGGTTCTGCACATGAGTGCGCAAGTTCACAGCTTCCATTGTAAAATTATGACATTGTAAACTTGCATTATACTGGCAAAGAATCATGCCATGCCTCATCAGAGCCTGAAATCCTAATGTAGTGGGATGATGCCTGGGGATTCAGCACTCATGGTGAAGATCAGAAAAGGAAGATGTGAAACGGAGGGGCCAGAGAGGTGTGCAGTGAGATGAGTATGAGTAATTTTTTATGCTCTGGGGTATGGACATTTGCAGAGAATAATTTTACCTGATCCACTCATCTCTAACCCCTAATCTAGATAGAAAACCCATTACATAGAATGCTTTTCTGCTCTTAAAGTATTTGTTAGTATTAGACAAAACAGACCAGCAGCCATTTCATTTATGTGAAAATGTGCATGCCCTCATATACTAATACATTTTTTCACTAACACTTGCCAAAATTTTACAGCCATTTTTAACACATGGAGGATCCACACTGTTATTTTTTGTAGGATTTTTAATTTACTATTTGACATCCTTATGACATGGAAAGTTTATGTGAATGGACTCTTAAGTTAGCCCTCAATTCAAAGCTTTGCTTTTCCTTAATAACAGAAATTTTAGAAATAGACTTTTCTGACATGATTTAGAATTTCTACATTAATCTGAAAACAGTATGAGGTAGAGGTTAAAACACAGAGTTCAACAATGTGTCACATATCAGGCTATGTCTTGTTTACTTACTATAAAAGATTTATCACACGGTGATTATCATGCCCTACAGCAGCTGCAACAGTACATACATGTAAGTTCGACTCCAACCCCTTCTGTAATAAGCAACTAACTGTCTATAGACTATGTAAATACAGAGCCTGGTGTGGACAGGGGCAGTTTTCTCAGCTCTACTGCATTGCTAATTCTTAAAACATATAATCACATATAATACAATATAGACATTAGAATGCAAAGAGGAAGACAATGAGGAAACATCCTGGCACAGCAAGCTGAGGATGGAAAGTATACAGCCACATGTAAGCAGGGTCACATATACAGCTCTTCTAAAAATTAAGAGACCACTTCCAAATGTTCAGTTTGTCTTATTTTTCTCTTTATAGGTATATTTTTGAAATGTAAATTGTTATTTTAATCTACAAACTTCGGACAACATGTCTCTGAATTTCCAGGCAATAAATTTTGTATTTTTTTTGCTGAGAAGGAGAAATGGTCAAAATTAAAAAAACAGTGCTTTCAGACCACAAATAATGCAAAGAAAACAAGTTCATAATCATTTAGAAATAACAATACTAATGATTTAACTCAGGAAGAGTTCAGAAATCATTATTTTGTGGAATAGCCATGATTTTTAATAACAGCTTTCATGTGTCTTGGCATGCTTTCCATCAGTCTTTTTCACTGCTTCTGGCACAAAAATTTAAGCAGTTCTTCTTTGTGTGATGGCTTGTGACTATCCATCATCCTCTTGATTACATTCTAGAGGTTTTCAATGGGGTTCAGGTCTGGAGAATGGGCTGCCCATGACAGGTTTTTGATGTGGTGGTCTCTTATTTTTTGTCAGAGCTGTATAATCAAATGTACCCACAAATAGTGTTAAACAGATTAGAGGGAGTTAATGATCAGTGATAAAGTGACAATACACAATACATCAAAGATCTAACCCTCAACTTACCCATTATCAATAGTGGTGTCCACATGCCTCCTGCTGGCCTCTTTCGCGTGGATGCTTTTTAAAAAAAAAGGGGGGTATATTGTACAGAATCTCAGCAGTTTATATACAGGTGCAGCCATGATCCCAGAGCCTACAGCGCACGCGTCCCAGAGAACGCATACCAGATGAGTCTTCTTCCCCCAATGCCATCGGTGCACTGTGCGCAGCAGGCAAAATTTCACCCGATGACATCATGGAGCATGCGCACAGTACACACTCAATGGCAGCAGAGAAAACAGATTGGTGCCAGAATCAGAGCGTGTGTGCGCACCACAGTGGCCATCTTACAGAACACAAAAGAAGCAATCATCATGTGAGACACCACATGAAACCTCCAAGCTGCCCATAATGATAAGTGGAAGCACCAAATGGGTTACATTATAAAATTAACCATTAATACCAGGAACAAAACAGATCCAATGAGGGACAGTAAGTCACACCATAATTAATACAATAAGACAGCATATGCTGAAACTCCTAAAGTGCAAAGTGCAAAATAGCCCAAAAAAAATTCAGGCATTGAAGTAACTGTGGTAAACAATTATATATCATCCGTATATAAAAACTAAAAAATAAAAATAAGGAAAAAATAAAAAATAAAATACATACAGTGGCAAAAACCATCAAAGGTGGACATACAGTATAAAACGAGTGAATCAGTTAATAGTGGAACATTAAAGACAATAATATCCTAAATGGTGAAATTCACATCTTCACACATGCTGCTTGTGTGAAGACATGGATTTCAACATTTAAGATATTATTGTCTTTAATGTTCCACTATTAACTGATTCACTCATATTATATGTCCACCTTTGATGATTTTTTGCCACTGTGTGTATTTTATTTTTTATTATTTTTTATCTTTTAGTTTTTCCTTATTTTTATTGTTTGTTTTATAATGTAACCCATTTGATGCTTTCACTTATCATTATGGGCAGCATGGAGGTTTCGTACGGTGTCTCTTTTTTGGTCTTCTGTAAGATGGCCGCCATGGTGCGCATGTGCGCTCTGATTCTGGCACTAATCTGTTTTCTCTGCGGCTATCAAGTGTGTACTGTGCACATGCTCCATGACGTCATCAGGATAAATTTTGCCTACATGTGCACAGTGCACCGATGGCTTTGGGGGAAGGAGATTCAACCTGTGTGCGATCTCCGGGATGCGTGCGCTGTAGGCGCTGGGATCATGGCTGCACCTGTATATAAACTGCTGAGATTCAACACAATTTACCCCCCCTTTTTGAAAAAGCTGCCATGCAAAACGCGCATCAAAGGGGCCAGCAGGAGGCATGTGGACACCACTATTGATAATGTGTAAGCAGGATTAACTAGTTGGGGGTTAGATCTGTTAGGATTGGTGGAACCGACCAAATAAAAATTCATATTAAGGTGCCTTTGCAACCCGGGGTGTGTGGGTGAAGTGGAGGCCGCCGTAACACAGCGCAGCAGGGGAAGCGGTGTCGTAGGGTGTTAGCCATGTTTCTGTAAGGCCTAAGAAGGCAGGATTGCCAGAGAGAAAGAGGTTATGAATCACATGAAGCTTTTTGCATATGGAGCGGGCATTCCAGAGTGCTCCAGAGAGAGGGAGCGGGAGGATGGGCATCAGGGGCATGAGTTTTATGTTGGAAAGTTTGCAGTAGTTCATATTAGATAGGGAGTGGTAGGAGAGGGCAGTAATGGGAGGTATGAGCTGTGAGGGTCTAGGATTGGGAGATATGTCACCAGCAGTGAGGAGAAGCAGAGAGAGGGAGAGCAGGTGGAAGAAGGAAAGTGGACGGCTTGTTTTATTATGAGAGATCTGAGGTTGAGGAGCAGGTCAGCAGAGGAGGTCAGGTGGGGAGGTAAGAGGGACAGAGAGATGATTATTAGTTTAGACGGTGCTGGGGTTTGGTTATAGTGAAGGAGAATGAGGATTAGTGGAGCAAATACTGTAAGGGCATACGTAAACATGGTGTAGGAGTAAGATGGGTAAATTGAAAAGCTAGATCCAAGTAATAAGAAGTGCTTACTTGGCAGACATACCCAAAAGAGGCAGATACATAGTGTGGGGTCCTGACTCCTGCCGTGACTAACTGCCCTTCAAATAACTGCAGCTTCTTGATGCTTTGTTGCAGGGGACATGTGCCAGAACCCACATGCATGCACCCCTTAGGATGCTACTAAATTTATAGGACTGAACAAAGGATAAGGTGATAGAGATTGTGGGAGCAGGTTTTGGATAAATTAGCAGTTGTCTAGCACACCAGGGGAGGATAGATGATCAAAGACACTGGGCCTGGCTACATCCATATGCTTTAACTCCTTGCACCAGATAACATCTCTAGTGACCTCAGCATGGATATACAGCACTGAGTAATTAAGTACAATGCAAGAAATGAATGTAGCAAAGATTCAGCAGGCACTGTTATATACCATTAAAGAAATTGTTGCAGGATGATAAACAGCAGATGACCGCAAGCTGAGGTTGTACCATTAAAGGAAATGTTGCAGGATGATAAACAGCAGATAACAGCAAGCAGAGGTTTCTTATAAAAGAAACATGCACACTTGGCCAAGACAAATGTTTATATAAACGTGGAAGTTGATGATGAGAGATGATTGTTGACCAGTGTATAGGCAGCTTTAATGTCTTTAGAAGTAGCTTTGATGTCCTTCCCATAACTTCTATCAAGAAAAGTTAATTTTTACAATATTCTTACCCCCATGTTTTCTAATCAGAAAAGAGATACAGTATGTACATTTTAACAAATTTTTAGTATTAATGTGAGATGGGGAAAAAGTGAAGCACATTATTAGGATACTGTATATGCTAAAACTATAAGTAAGGCTAGTTTCACACTAGCGCATTTTACAGGCAGTGCACAGTGCCGCTAAGCCCCGCCCCCTGCCCGCCCCATCCGGTCATTTCCTCCTACTATCGCACACGGCTGCATGTGATCTGCGCACCCTATCTTTAGCATAGGGTGCGCAGACCGTGCGTTAGTAGGATTTTTGCGTGCGCTGCGCACTTTTAAAGGTGCGCCGAGCGCACCAAAATGCAACATGGTGCGTTTGGCGCACACCGGCACACCTTCAAAAGTGCGCAGCGCATGCAAAAATCCTACTAGCGCATGGCCAGCGCATGGTCTGCGCACCCTATGCTAAAGATAGGGTGTGCAGATCGCATACAGCCGTGTGCGATAGTAGGAGGAAATGACCGGACGGGGCGGTCAGGGGGCGAGGCTTAGTGGCGCCGTGCACTGCGTGTAAAATGCTAGTCTGAAACCAGCCTAATTGATGAAAAAAATATGTAAAATGCTTTCAGTTATACAATATAATTATCTTTTTTTACTAAGGTATCTAGGACACTTTGCCAAAAGCCACAATGCATATTTTAAAACTAATCCTGCTCAATTGAACATACAGTATACAACCTTTCATCATATTCTTTAATGACAAATTCTCCCTTAAAAACTCTTTTTTAACACATAAATGTATGAGAAAATTATATGTTTGAGATTACTTATTATGTTAAAGAAAGCAAGAGATCATTTAAAAAATTTACTGAAATTGTACATTAAATAGTAATAATTTCTCACAACTGGATTCAGAGCGAATAGAAAGGTTATATTTCATATTTTATTAAAATCTTCTGCAAATCCTACAACAGGGAAAGCCTCTAACATTATCCCGTAGACCTTATTCCCTAATGTAGCTTTATTAGAGATGGCTATGACCTTTAGCATGAGATGCTGGGATACAGCATATGTTACATTTTGTTTTAGTAAGTGACTTATATGACACAATTTCCATAGTAACTTATATTTCTTTTCATTTTTCTTGCTCTCCAGTGCATACATTGCAGAATGTTCCTACAAATGATTATTCCTCTTCAGCTTTAACGGCATCAGTGTCAATTAAACAGTACTTTTCTGCTGTTGTAAACTGTTAAGAAATGAAGTGTGTTGCCTAAAACATAATGTAGCAGGTCAGAAGAATGATTGGTTGGAATGAACCTTAGATGTATATTTAGTTAATTGGATTATACATTTAATAACAAAACTTAGACTTGTGCTAGAGTAGAATGTCAGCAAAAGTACAAAATTTTTAAACGATTACTTTTAATCTCAGTATAATGCAATATAGTGGTTATAAAAGTGATAATGGTCATAGAAATGTGCATATATTGAAAATGTCATTAGTAAATATGACATGACAAGATAGCACAAATGTCAGACATCCATGCCCACTCTTCAGTTTTTATGTGCAGAGGCTGACCAAAATACCGAAAGGTGTGTTGGAGTGGGCACTGAACCACTGGCCTTTTCTGCTCACAAAGCTTTGCCAACATGGGTATTTTTGAGTTCCGACATGTGATAATGTTGCACACCAGTCAGTGAGCTGGCACTTGCATGTGATGCTTCAGCACTGCCAGAGTGGCGGCACCACTAGCCGACTTGTGGAAATGAGCGCTGATGCTGCGTACTTTGACTAGAATCTCAGGCAAATCTGGATATGGTTTTAGAAACCGCTGAACTACCAAGTCGAGCACATGTGCCAAGCATGGTATGTGTGTGAGCTTGCCCAGCCTGGTTGGAGGTTCAGCAGCAAAAACAACAGATCTGTCTGATCTGTAATTCATTCAAGTAACTTTGCCATGGTGAGCGGTTTGTCTCCTAGAAAAATTAGCTTCAGCAAAGCCTGTGGACGCTTCGCTGAGGCAGTGCTACAAAGCTTCCAGATTCCGGCTGATGTTGATGACTTGCTCTGAGATATCACATCAGAGATGGAGAATGAGGAGGAGCAGGAGGGGGTGCAGGAACTGCTGTAGGATGTGTAGGAAACCCTGATAGAAGTAGGGCCAGCAATCCTCGTCTTTGAGAGCACATGCACTGTGCCAGTGTATGACTCAGCCCCAGCCTCCACAAGGTTCACCCAGAGTGCCATCAGTTTTACAGATCACAGGATTGTTCACAGACTACGTAACACTGTATGTCTGAGAAATGGAGGCCTATAACATTTTTAAAAGCTTTTGTTCACTTTCAGAGATCACAGAAATATTCACAGACCACGTAACAATTGACTCCACACTATGGAATAGTGCATGGCTGAGAAATTTAACCTAGGACTATGTGTCAATGATTTTTGGATGTATTATATAACACAAAAAAAGACCTCAAAGCATTTAATAGTTGATGGATCAAAATACATTCAATTTTTCCAGCATACAAAAAAAACAAGCTGTAGCTATATATTTGACAGTGGACTGCACAGGTCCAATCCTTGTCTACAGACTGGATTCTGTCACTCTCCCTGCTCTGGATACTCTCTTCCCCTCTCTAAGATAAATGCAGATTGCATGTGCTGCAAACGATTAGCCCTTAGAAGGATTGTTAGTATGATGACTCAGCTTCAGCATTAGTATCAATGTTACAGGTCTCTGATTCGTTATACTGTACACACAGGCCTTGACAAGCACTCTCTCCCTCCTATACGAAATGTGACAAAGATTTGCAAAGGTGTCAGTGTGCCGAGCTGGGCGGCCCCAGTCCTTTTATAACCTCTGATGATGTCTATGGCATTACAGTGACTCACAAGCAATCCCTACATTCTTATTGGCTGCACTAAAAGGTACCAAAGATGCGGGGTGGGGATTAGAGTTTTAAATAGAGCACCATCCTTTACTCAACGAGTAATGAGCACATCCAAGCACATGATACTTGAGTGATAGCCCAGTATCACCAAGCACGTTCACTCATCCCTAGAAATAATATATTTAGGATTTTGATTTTTTTTTACAGATCAACATTGGTTTCTGAGGTCTTAAAGGCAAACCAGTTTAGATTTTCTGCTATATGTTGCTTATCAAAATAAAACATTGTTCATCCTGCAGATAAATGCTCTGTCTAGGTTATTCCAGGCAACTATGATATGGTGGGTTCAGATTGGCACATTTAATGCAAAACAAGATTTCTGCATTGACAGGGCAAGCGCAAATAAGCAAGTGTGCATTTCCAGTGAAATACTTAATCACAGATTCAGACAAGAATGATTGTACAAAGTCTCTGAGCAGATTCTGTGTTAAATGAATTCCATCCATCCTTATATAAAGCATACATAGCAATTTTCGAGCTAGCTAGGAAGGCTATTTTGGTACTACTTTATTTTATAGAGAACAAATAGCTACATAATAAAATGCAAATTGAATAGGATTTAGCCTACCATAAGCAATACTACTCTGCATATCTTGAAAACAATAGTGGATTGCACAATTATTTTCAGGCTCAAGCAACACTAGATGCACTATAAATAGTTGTTCAACTCAAGGAAAAACAGGGCTTTAGTACAGGTATGTTTGTTGATTTTTGGAAACTAATTTTAAAAACAAAATAAATGTCTCTATTCTATGATATCCAGTTATGCTTGATTCATTCCATTAATGAACCTGTAGTGCAGGGGTGGGGAATGTTTTTTCTGCCAAGGGCCATTTGGATATTTATTCCATCCTCCAGGGGCCGTACGAACTCCGCCCACAAAGTACATCCTGACGCTGGCACTGGTGTCAGGACGTAATCTTTCGTTGCATGCCCTTCAGTGATCAGTAGTGAACACGGCATGTGTGATAAGAGAGCAAGAAGAAATTAATTAGCTGGTGGCAATAAAAATGCAGCTCCCTGCCAAAACATTGCGGCCCCTGAGAATCTGCCCTGGGGCCGAATAAAAGGTCATCGAGGGCTGTAAATGGCCCATGGGCCTGTGGTTCCCCACCCATGCTGTAGTGCCTGTAACACTGGTGGGTAAGGAACCACTTCCCCATGGGTGCCAGGAGAGTCGTGACTAAGTGTCTACCGGGTCTTCACTAGAGCCTCTGATGGTGAGGTTAAACCGGGCTGCCGGTAGACACTAGGTACCACTCCAGGACAGTTCTTGGGACTGCAGCAGCTTACCAGAGAGTCAGAAGCATGGGTATGAGGTACAGGAGGGTGAGACAGAAGTGTAGCCAGAGAGTCCAAGGTGGAGACTGGCAGCACAGGTTCACAGTATAAACCCAGAGTCAGGGATTGTGAAGTCTAACAGAGTGGGTAAATAGGAAGGATCTATAATGGCAGACAGAACACTGAGATATGTATAAAAAACAAAGTAGCAGGATAGGAACCAAAATTAGTGCAAGAAGTGGTGGAAAGAGCTGCCTAATGTAATATAGACCCTGTTAGCATGGGAAAGACCAGAGAACTTAATCTTTGTAGGACACAGCAGCGTCAAATTCCTGCAGATATAGACCATGCGCCCTAAAGCTAAATAAAAACCACATGCAAATGCAGCAGGGCAGAGGAGTGCTGCAAGAAGCAAACTCTGAGAGATGTACTGACATGAGTAGAAACCGCATGGTGAGTAGGGTAGCACTGATGAGGAATGCAGGTTACTGCTGTGACACTGTCATTACATTTTGATAGACATTAGAGATGAGCTACTTTGCCTTTTTTAGAGTCGAGTTTCATGAAACCCGACTTTCTCAAAAGTCGAGTCGAGCGAAATCGGCCGACTATCGGGAAAAGTCAAAGGTCCGACTGAAAAACAAAACCCAATGTAAGTCAATGGGGATGCAAAGTTGGCAGGAAATGGAGGACAGTAAACACACCTACATGCCGGACCGCATTTTTAAAGTGCGCAAAATCTCTCTCTCTCTCAGGACGCTGCACATGTCATCTCGTTGCCCACAGTGTACATCCTTGCTCAGTGGCTGAAAAAAGTCACATGCAAGCATTCTGGGAAATCTGACTATGGCGCTCGGTCGGCGACCGCATGGTGAAAGTAGGCGACTTATGAATTTGACCGAAAGGTTTCGCTCAACTCTAATAGACATCTTTTTCTTGTTAAATTTTATTAGATTTTCTAATTTTATCAAAATGTTAACAGTAGAGTTGAGCGAAACGGGTCGAAAAAATTCAAAAGTCGCCGACTTTTGGCAAAGTCGGGTTTCATGAAACGAAACCCGACCCTAGGATGAGGTCGGCCACGAGGTCGGCTACTTACGCGCCAAAGTCGCGTTTCAAAAGTTTGTTTTGCGCTCTTTTTCAGCCAATCAGGATCCACGGACACTGTGGGCAACGTGATGACCTAGGCACGGGTCACCACCATCTTTCAGAAGGGCATGCAAGTGATTGGCTTGCTTTGGTGGGCGTCACAGGGGGTATAAAAGGGCATGCACGCCGACCGCCATCTTACTTCTGCCGATCTTAGTATAGGGAGAGGTTGCTGCTGATTCTGTAGGGAGAGCGTTAGGCAAGGAAGAAGACAAAAAAACTGCTTCTGCTGCTAGCGATTTGGCCTGCACAACACACAAGTCACTGTGTGTGCAGTGCAAGGGGAGGCTATATAGTGGTGTATCAGTGGTGTTGGTTGTTGGGCTGCCTTTTAAGGCTTCCTGACACGCTGGCATTGCTGTTTACCCACTGCTCCGCAAACTGCTTTTTTAAAAGCAATCCAATCTCCCTTATCCTCTAGTCACTTTTGTCACAGCTGTGCCATCGAGCCTGTCACATAGCGCTCAGATATCAGTGGGCCTCACACAATCCACAAGTGTCCAGTGTCCAAAAGTGTGCGCAGAGATTCAAAATCTCCATTATCCTCTCGTCACTTTTGTCACAGGCAGCTGTGCCATCGAGCCTGTCACATAGCGCTCAGATATCAGTGGGCCTCACACAATCCACAAGTGTCCAGTGTCCAAAAGTGTGCGCAGAGATTCAAAATCTCCATTATCCTCTCGTCACTTTTGTCACAGGCAGCTGTGCCATCGAGCCTGTCACATAGCGCTCAGATATCAGTGGGCCTCACACAATCCACAAGTGTCCAGTGTCCAAAAGTGTGCGCAGAGATTCAAAATCTCCATTATCCTCTCGTCACTTTTGTCACAGGCAGCTGTGCCATCGAGCCTGTCACATAGCGCTCAGATATCAGTGGGCCTCACACAATGCACAAGTGTCCAGTGTCCAAAAGTGTGCGCAGAGATTCAAAATCTCCATTATCCTCTCGTCACTTTTGTCACAGGCAGCTGTGCCATCGAGCCTGTCACATAGCGCTCAGATATCAGTGGGCCTCACACAATCCACAAGTGTCCAGTGTCCAAAAGTGTGCGCAGAGATTCAAAATCTCCATTATCCTCTCGTCACTTTTGTCACAGGCAGCTGTGCCATCGAGCCTGTCACATAGCGCTCAGATATCAGTGGGCCTCACACAATCCACAAGTGTCCAGTGTCCAAAAGTGTGCGCAGAGATTCAAAATCTCCATTATCCTCTCGTCACTTTTGTCACAGGCAGCTGTGCCATCGAGCCTGTCACATAGCGCTCAGATATCAGTGGGCCTCACACAATCCACAAATGTCCAGTGTCCAAAAGTGTGCGCAGAGATTCAAAATCTCCATTATCCTCTCGTCACTTTTGTCACAGGCAGCTGTGCCATCGAGCCTGTCACATAGTGCTCAGATATCAGTGGGCCTCACACAATCCACAAGTGTCCAGTGTCCAAAAGTGTGCGCAGAGATTCAAAATCTCCATTATCCTCTCGTCACTTTTGTCACAGGCAGCTGTGCCATCGAGCCTGTCACATAGCGCTCAGATATCAGTGGGCCTCACACAATCCACAAGTGTCCAGTGTCCAAAAGTGTGCGCAGAGATTCAAAATCTCCCTTATCCTCTCGTCACTTTGGTCACAGCTGTGCCATCGAGCCTGTCACATAGCGCTCAGATATCAGTGGGCCTCACATAATCCAAAAGTGTCCACTGTCCACAAGTGTGTGCAGAAATTTTAAATCTCCCCTGTCCTATAGACACCTTGAACCTTGTTTTACATTACTATATAGTTTGTTGGATTTTGTCTACATTTCTACCAAAAATGAGGAAGGCTGGTGGAAGAGGCCGTGGAATTGGGCGAGGGTTGGCAGCTGGTAATGATGGTGTTGATGGTGGATCTGATGGTAGTGGCAAGAGCAAAATAGGACCGAATGCAGGAGATGCTGACCCTGCGTCATCGTCTGGCTACATAAGGCCTCGAACGCTTAGTTTTCTAGGAGTTGGCAAACCGCTTTTAAAGCCAGAGCATCAGGAAAAAGTTTTGTCTTTCATTGCTGACTCAGCCTCCAGCTCTATCGCCTCCTCTTCTTCAGTTGTAAAAAGTAAAAGCACTGAGTCGTCATTGGAGGCTCATGTTCATGAACCACACCTTTCCTTGTGTCCTTCACCCCAACCAAGATTGAAGGATGATGCAGGCCATACTACTGATTACTCGATGGAGCTGTTTTCACATACCATGCCTGGATTATCAAGTGAAATGGTGAATTACCCAGGCCAAGATGAATCTGACATGGAGTGCACTGATGCACAGCCACTGATGGATGATTCTGCTGGTACATTCACTCAGAGCACTACATTGTCCTTGCAGTGTACAGAGCCAGATTCTGACCCTGATGAGACTCAGGTGCCCCTTCCCGCACACTATACCACCATACACGGTGACACAGAGGAAGGTGCACATGACATAGAAGAGGAGGTGATGGATGACCCAGTTGTTGACCCAGATTGGCATCCATTGG
Organism: Dendrobates tinctorius; assembly: GCF_039654945.1. Taxonomy (NCBI): domain Eukaryota; kingdom Metazoa; phylum Chordata; class Amphibia; order Anura; family Dendrobatidae; genus Dendrobates; species Dendrobates tinctorius. Next base: position 79,576,761 of record NW_027361676.1, read on the forward strand.
GGGAAGAGGGTGCTGCTTCCAATAGCTCAGATGAGGAGCATCCACAGCAGACATCGACATCGCAACAGCTGTTATCTGGCAGGCCCGGAGCACTCCAAAGACAGGTTCCAAACATCAAAAGAGTTGCTGGACAGCTTGTCCAGAGGGTCAAAAGATCACAGCGTGCTAGGCCGCAAAATGTCTGCCAAAGTAGGAAGAGTGTAGTGTGGCACTTTTTTGAACAAAATCCTCATGATCAGGCCAAGGTTATCTGTAAGAAGTGCGCAAAGACCTTTAGCCGAGGGAAAAATCTGAAAAATTTGAATACCAGTTGCATGCTTAGACATTTAACCAGCATGCACTTGCAAGCGTGGACACAACACCAAACCTCAAGTGCCACATGTGCAACTGATCACAACGAAGGTAGTCAGCAATGCTACATTGTTTCCCCCACTGTAAGCCCACCGGTTAACACAGCAGCAAATGTTGAGGTGTCGTTGCAAGACCACAGCAGTCAGGGAATCCCACTGTTATATCAACGAAAGACTGATTCTAGGCCATCAGAAAGAACACCAACTCCATCACCATCATCAACCCTCTCTCAGTCCGCCCTGTCCACCGCTACTTCCACCATATGCAGCTCTCAAGTCCAGCTCACCCTCCCAGACACTATGAGTAGGTCAAGAAAGTACTCAGTCTCTCTTCCGCGTACACTGGGTTTGAACGCCCACATTGCCAAACTAATCTCGTTTGAGATGATGCCCTTTCGGTTGGTGGAAAGCACAGCTTTCCGCGAACTCATGGCCTATGCAGTACCACGCTATGACCTACCCAGTCGCCACTTCTTCTCTCGCAAAGCCATCCCAGCCCTCCACCATCATGTGAAAGACTGCATTGTCCATGCACTCAAGCAGTCAGTGAGCGGAAAGGTGCACCTCACAACTGATGCATGGTCTAGTCGGCATGGCCAGGGCCGTTACGTGTCCATCACTGCGCACTGGGTTAATGTGGTGGATGCAGGGTCCACAGGGGACAGCGGTGGTGGGACAGTGCTGCCTAGCCCACGGTATAGGAAACAGTTGGCTGTAGGCGTTCGACCCTCCTCCTCCTCCTCCTCCTCCTCCAGAAGCGAAAGCTCGTCCACAGAGCGCAGTCGTACGAGCACTCCATCTGCAGCTGCCACTGTTGCACACGATGTGTCCCCCTATCGAGCAGCTAGTGGAAAGCGTCAGCAGGCTGTGTTGCAGATGATGTGTTTGGGCGACAGACACACCGCCGAGGTGCTGGCCGAGTACTTGAAGCGACAAACTGAGTCATGGCTGGGCAGTGTACATCTTGAGGCAGGCAAGGTAGTTAGTGATAACGGCCGTAATTTTGTGGCAGCCATAGCCCTTTCAAAACTCAGCCACATACCTTGCTTGGCTCACACGTTGAACCTGGTGGTGCAGTGCTTCCTCAAAAATTATCCGGAGTTAACAGCCCTGCTCCAGAAGGTGCGAAGACTGTGCGCGCACATCCGCCGGTCGCCTGTACACTCCGTTCGTATGCAGAAGCTGCAGCGATTGCTCCACCTTCCCAACCACCGCCTCATTATTGACATTGCAACAAGGTGGAACTCCACCCTGCACATGGTGGAGCGGCTGTGCGAGCAGAGGCAGGCCATAATGCATTTGTGGGAGGATACACGGCCAGGCACTTTGAGAGCAGACATGGAGTTGACAGGCGTGCAGTGGTCGAAGCTGAAAGACCTTTGTAAAATCCTTCAGTGTTTTGAAGAATGCACACGGCTGGTAAGAGCAGACGACGCCATCCTAAGCATGAGCATCCCACTTATGCGTCTGCTCATGCAAACTTTGACGCACCTTAAGGAGCAGGCGTCTGCAGCCAATGTTGATGAGGAGGAAGAGGAGGAGGGAATCCTTGATGACATTCAGCCATTGTCTGCTCAGGGACCTCTCCTGGACGAGGTGGAGGAAGAAGAGGAGGAGGATGATGGGGATGATTACTTAGGGGAGGAGGATGCATCTCGTGGGGCAAGTGAAAATGTTGGCGTGGCAAGGTCTGGTACAGGGTTTGTGCGTGACTGGAGGGATGTGGATTTGCCAGAAAGTGCTCCTCCACCCAGCACTCGCAGTGCATCATTGACACCGGGAACATTGGCCCACATGTCAGATTATGCATTGCGGATCCTAAAAAGGACCCCCGCATTGCCAAAATGATGAACGATGACGACTACTGGTTGGCCAGCATCCTGGATCCACGCTATAAAGGCAAATTACAAAACATCATGCCACAGGAGAACCTTGACCTAATATTGGCTAATAAACAAGCAACTCTGGTAAATCGGTTGCTTGAGGCATTCCCAGCACACAGCAGCGGTGATGGTTCTCACACGAGCCGTACGGGCCGGGGGCAGCTTGGCAGAGGTGTTCATGGTGCACACAGCAGAAGTGGCGTTGGAGACAGGGGTTTCATGACAATGTTGTGGACTGATTTTCCAAATACCGCTCACACAACTGGTAATACTGCATCGATGGAAAGTGACAGGAGACAGCAGTTGTCAACCATGGTTACAAACTACTTTTCCTCCCATATCGATGTTCTCCCACACAGGTCATTCCCCTTTGACTATTGGGCCGCTAAACTGGACACCTGGCCTGAATTGGCCCAATATGCCTTACAGGAGCTCGCTTGCCCAGCTGCAAGTGTGCTATCGGAAAGAGTCTTCAGTGCAGCTGGATCAATCCTGACAGAAAAAAGGACCCGTCTGTCAACCCAAAATGTGGATGATCTAACCTTCATTAAAATGAACCACGCATGGGTTTCCAAGGATTTTGTCCCACCTTCCCCTGATGACACATAGGGTGACAGAAAAATGGCTTGCTTTGGTCCACCTTTTCCTGGTACTTCACTTATTTCGCCTTTTGCATCAGCTGAATGTCCAACATCAACATATGCCACTTTCTAAAACTCCCTAACTGTGCTGCCTCCCCCCCATGGCCAGGGTCAACACCTAGCGCACGATACCGTGCGAGTGCCGTTGCCCTGGACAGGTGGGTAGGCCGACTCTTGGGCGCGGGCACTGGCACAGGGTCCCTCATAGTGCAATCAAGTGTCTCTGACGGTGGTGGTGCACACCCGCCGTCAGACACACCGCTGTACTATGAGGGGCCCAGTGCCAGTACCGACGCCCATGAGTGGGCCCCCCTTGCTTGGGCAGGGCCCCAGCATTTGCAATCTTTACCTCTCCCTGCTCCTCCGCTGTGTAATCTGGGCCGTCAAATCCATTCTGGGCCTAACACCGTCTGAGCCTGCCTCCTGAGACATATATTTTGAATGTGTACGCTATCCATACATGTTATCCAGGGATACGGTACCCTTTCTAACCTTTGTGCAATCACATGCAATCCATACTGGGCCTAACACCGTCTGAGCCTGCCTCATGCTGTATAGACATATATTTTGAATGTGTACGCTATCCATACATGTTATCCAGGGATACGGTACCCTTTCTAACCTTTGTGCAATCACGTGCAATCCATACTGGGCCTAACACCGTCTGTGCCTGCCTCATGCTGTATAGACATATATTTTGAATGTGTACGCTATCCATACATGTTATCCAGGGATACGGTACCCTTTCTAACCTTTGTGCAATCACGTGCAATCCATACTGGGCCTAACACCGTCTGAGCCTGCCTCATGCTGTATAGACATATATTTTGTATGTGTACGCTATCCATACATGTTATCCAGGGATACGGTACCCTTTCTAACCTTTGTGCAATCACGTGCAATCCATACTGGGCCTAACACCGTCTGAGCCTGCCTCCTGAGACATATATTTTGAATGTGTACGCTATCCATACATGTTATCCAGGGATATGGTACCCTTTCTAATCTTTGTGCAATCACGTGCAATCCATACTGGGCCTAACACCGTCTGAGCCTGCCTCATGCTGTATAGACATATATTTTGAATGTGTACGCTATCCATACATGTTATCCAGGGATACGGTACCCTTTCTAACCTTTGTGCAATCACGTGCAATCCATACTGGGCCTAACACCGTCTGAGCCTGCCTCCTGAGACATATATTTTGAATGTGTACGCTATCCATACATGTTATCCAGGGATACGGTACACTTTCTAACCTTTGTGCAATCACGTGCAATCCATACTGGGCCTAACACCGTCTGAGCCTGCCTCATGCTGTATAGACATATATTTTGAATGTGTACGCTATCCATACATGATACCCAGGGATACGGTACCCTTTCTTACCTTTGTGCAATCACGTGCAATCCATACTGGGCCTAACACCGTCTGAGCCTGCCTCATGCTGTATAGACATATATTTTGAATGTGTACGCTATCCATACATGTTATCCAGGGATACGGTACCCTTTCTAACCTTTGTGCAATCACGTGCAATCCATACTGGGCCTAACACCGTCTGAGCCTGCCTCATGCTGTATAGACATATATTTTGAATGTGTACGCTATCCATACATGTTATCCAGGGATACGGTACCCTTTCTAACCTTTGTGCAATCACGTGCAATCCATACTGGGCCTAACACCGTCTGAGCCTGCCTCATGCTGTATAGACATATATTTTGAATGTGTACGCTATCCATACATGTTATCCAGGGATACGGTACCCTTTCTAACCTTTGTGCAATCACGTGCAATCCATACTGGGCCTAACACCGTCTGAGCCTGCCTCCTGAGACATATATTTTGAATGTGTACGCTATCCATACATGTTATCCAGGGATACGGTACCCTTTCTAACCTTTGTGCAATCACGTGCAATCCATACTGGGCCTAACACCGTCTGAGCCTGCCTCATGCTGTATAGACATATATTTTGAATGTGTACGCTATCCATACATGTTATCCGGGGATACGGTACCCTTTCTAACCTTTGTGCAATCACGTGCAATCCATACTGGGCCTAACACCGTCTGAGCCTGCCTCCTGAGACATATATTTTGAATGTGTACGCTATCCATACATGTTATCCAGGGATACGGTACCCTTTCTAACCTTTGTGCAATCACATGCAATCCATACTGGGCCTAACACCGTCTGAGCCTGCCTCCTGAGACATATATTTTGAATGTGTACGCTATCCATACATGTTATCCAGGGATACGGTACCCTTTCTAACCTTTGTGCAATCACGTGCAATCCATTCTGGGCCTAACACCGTCTGAGCCTGCCTCATGCTGTATAGACATATATTTTGAATGTGTACGCTATCCATACATGTTATCCAGGGATACGGTACCCTTTCTAACCTTTGCGCAATCACGTGCAATCCATACTGGGCCTAACACCGTCTGAGCCTGCCTCATGCTGTATAGACATATATTTTGAATGTGTACGCTATCCATACATGTTATCCAGGAATACGGTACCCTTTCTAACCTTTGTGCAATCACGTGCAATCCATACTGGGCCTAACACCGTCTGAGCCTGCCTCATGCTGTATAGACATATATTTTGAATGTGTACGCTATCCATACATGTTATCCAGGGATACGGTACCCTTTCTAACCTTTATGCAATCACGTGCAATCCATACTGGGCCTAACACCGTCTGAGCCTGCCTCCTGAGACATATATTTTGAATGTGTACGCTATCCATACATGTTATCCAGGGATACGGTACCCTTTCTAACCTTTGTGCAATCACGTGCAATCCATACTGGGCCTAACACCATCTGAGCCTGCCTCATGCTGTATAGACATATATTTTGAATGTGTACGCTATCCATACATGTTATCCAGGGATACGGTACCCTTTCTAACCTTTGTGCAATCACGTGCAATCCATACTGGGCCTAACACCGTCTGAGCCTGCCTCCTGAGACATATATTTTGAATGTGTACGCTATCCATACATGTTATCCAGGGATACGGTACCCTTTCTAACCTTTGTGCAATCACGTGCAATCCATACTGGGCCTAACACCGTCTGAGCCTGCCTCCTGAGACATATATTTTGAATGTGTACGCTATCCATACATGTTATCCAGGGATACGGTACCCTTTCTAACCTTTGTGCAATCACGTGCAATCCATACTGGGCGTGAGAACGGCTGGCGAGCTGTTAAGCAAGCTACAGCACCTGTCCAGACAAGTACAGGGATTCCCTAGCGAGGAGACTTATTTGATTGTTTTCAATGTTGGGACAGCAATTTTTGGGGAGCACTATACTCTGGAGAATGATAGATGGGGCTCACCATACACTGGAACATTCCAAAGGTGGACATCAGACACTGGAGCAGCATTTACAGGGCCCATTATACACTAGAGCATTAGAAATGGGGCCCATTATGTTTGGAGCATTATTTGGGCCCATAAGACAGTGGAGCTTCATCCATGGGGACCAACATATACTGTAGCATTATGTGGAGCTCATCATATACTGTTTCAAACATTATATGGGACCAATGATTCTGTATGGAGAAATAGATGGGCCTCGTCATGAGATGTAAAAAGTGAGGTATTTTTCATTGTACTATACCGCTATTTATCTGCCGTATCGGAGCATGATGAGTTGTGGTATGTGTTAAAGGGGCGCTCTTTCGCCCAGGGCACATGAAAACCTGCAGCCAGCCCTCCCCCCCACAACTTTAGCCAAATAACCCCCATTTTTCAGTGCGTAACTTGTATTATGAAGTTAATTAAGGTTGACAAGCTTAAGTAAGAAGAATTGATGCTTTTGGCATTCAAATGGGCACTGTAGGTGTGTTTCCTGTCCTGCTCTCACTGCCGACTTTTATTCCCCATTGACTTACATTGGGTTTCGTGTTTCGGGACGACCCCGACTTTTCCCTATAATCGGACGATCTTGCTCGACCCGACTTTTGGAAAAGTCGGGTTTCACGAAACGAAGCGTGACCCTAAAAAACCAAAAGTCGCTCAACTCTAGTTAACAGTCCCAGATTGCTATTTTGAACGATAGGATCTGTATGGGCATTGATAAGTCAGATATGCTCAATAGATACCCTATATACAGCACATAGATTCTGCAGATGCAATTTGTCATTTTTGGTTATAATGGAATGACAAAACTTTTTTCGCCCATATTTTCACTCATGTCAGAAAGCACACGATAACTGTAAATTAACTTAAATTATAATAAACAAATCAGTAGAAAAACTACTTTAAGTCATTCTCCACAGCACTGGCTAGCTATTTTTACAAAATAAATGTCACAATTCTGTTGGCGGATAACCCTGGGGCCAAGGGTCCCTACCCTGTCCCTAATGCTAGGGGCGCCCTAGCTATCCCTGCTTCCCCAGATTACTTCTGATGGCGAAGATGCTGGGGACACATACCTTGCTGTACTCCTAAATAAGCCCTTATATGTCCCCTCCCAGGGAAGTGAGGAGGAATAGGATGCATGTGAGGGGTTGCACGCATTCAGCAAAGCATCGCATTAGCTAAGCATCAAGCAAAAGGCAGTTATTCCATGCCAAGGAATTAATATCCATCTTATCTCTTCACACAGGTAATTAGATCATTCAACTCTGAACTGATCAATCCTGCATGTATTCACTCCATTCAATGTTAGCAAGCAGCCTGAATGGTAATCAGATCATTCAACTCTCAACTGATCCACCCTGCATGTATTCATTCCATTCAATGTTAGCAAGCAGTCTGAATGGTACAACTCCCCACCTCTGCTGGCTGTCTTTTCTGCTGCAATATATCCTACTGGTAACTGTTTCATTCAACTCCTTTGCTATAATTCATCTGTTACATTGTTCTCAGTACTTGTTGTATTTCCATGGGTGGATCATTGTAGATGTTATCATACGAGAGGTGCTATAGCATAGAGATGGAATCAGGACTAGCGTCTTTCATCATATATTCCACACCAGGATGTGTTGAGCAGCAGTTGCTAATTTATAGCAAACAGCTCCCACAATCCCTCTCTCTTGTCCCTGTATTGGGGCCTATAAATTTAGCAACATTCTAAGGGGAGCACACATGTGAGGGGTCACACACATTCAGCAAAGCATCACATTAGCTAAGCATAAAGCAAAAGGCATTTATTCCATGGCAGTTAGTCAGGGCAGGAGTCAGGTAACCCACACTTTGCACTCCCTTTTATCTATGTGCTTTATTTCTATCCTTCTATATTCCCTTGCCATCCACATTCACCACCCCATCCCCTCTCCATCACGACTTATACACATCAGCCCCTCTATACTTACCTCTGCCATGTACAGCTCCCATGTTCTCCTCACCTTCCTAAAAAATATCAGCCCATCTTGCCTATACACATCGCAGAAAAAAACTTCTGACTATTCCAATAACTACTTGCTCTTTATCTTCCAACTCCTACTGATTTTGGGGGACATCTGCCCCAACCCCAGGCCACCATCCCCCAACCTCAACCCCTATCCTACCTCATAACAAAACAATAATAATCTCATTAATATTACTTGCACTCCCTCATCTCCTTCTTGTCATTGTGCCCTCTGAAATCCATGGTCTGTATGTAGCAAAATTCCTTTCCTGCACAATTACTTTCTCAACAACTTTCTTAATCTCTTGGCCCTCACTGAAACCTGGATTCCCCTGCTGCCATTTCACATGGTGGCTTACAATTCTCCCAATCCCCGAGACCCACAAACAGACTTGGTGGTGGAGTCGGCATACTCCCGTTCCCATAATGCACATTCCAGGTCATCCCCCCAGTTCCATCACTCTCATTCCCTTCTTTTGAGGTCGACACCATCAGGCTGTTCCATCCTCTCTCCCTCAGAGTAGCGGTCATGTACCGGCCCTCAGGCTCACCCACCCACTTCCTTGACCACTTCTCAACCTGACTGCTGCACATCTTGTCCTCAGAACTATCAACCCTTATCCTGGGAGACGTCAACATCCCCATTAACTGCCGCACTTCCACATCGTCATCCCAGTTTCTATCACTAATCATTTCTCTAGGCCTCTCACAGCTTTCAACCTCTGGGACACACAAGGACAGTAACACCCTTGACCTGGTCTTTGTCCGGCTCTGTTCCATCAACTACCTAAATAACTCACCGTTTCCTATTTCTGACCACAACATTTTCTCCTTCACGTTCACAAATCCTCACCCACACCAGCACTCTCCTACCTTCCACACATTCAGAAATCTACAAGCCATTAACCCTCAGACACTTTCAGACTCCCTACACTCATCACTGTCCCTAATCTCCTCTTTTTCCTGTCCTGATCTGGCTGTTCATCACTACAACAACACTCTTAGAAGCACCCTTGACCAAGTTGTGCCCCTCACCCTCAGAACCTCTAAACACAGAGTAAAACAACCCTGGCTCACATCGCGAACTCAACTTCTCCAGCGATGATCTAGGAGTGCTGAATGCCTATGGAGAAAAACCCGCACACCAGAAGACTTCATCCACTTCAAATTTATGTTAAGAACTAGAGTTGAGCGAAACAGGTTGGTCAGATTCAAAAATCACTGACCGAAACCCGACCCTAGCGTGAGGTCAGCCATGAGGTCGCCGATCAGCGCGCCAAAGTCGTGTTTCAAATGATGCTTTCAGCGCCCTTTCTCACCCAATGATAGAGGACACACACTGTGGGCAACACGATGACATGCGCAGTGGCCAGCACAATCTTAGAGAAGGGCATTGACGTGATTGGCTGGCTTTGTGTGGTGTCACAGTGAGTATAAAAGGCTGTGAATGCCGACCGCCATCTTACTTCTGCTGATCTTACAATAGGGAGAGGTGATGCTGCTGATTCTGAACAGGGAGAGCGTTAGGCAGGGAAGAAGAAAAAAAAACTGCTTCTGCTGATAGCGCTTTTCACTGTACAGTTAGAGTGCAGTGAAAGGGGAGGATTTTTGTTGTGTGCAGCAGCGCTGGTGGTCATTAGGCTGCCTTTTAAGGCTACCTGATAGCTGCATTGCTGAGTGCACACTGCTGTTCAAACTGCTTTTTTCAAAGCACTTCAAATTTTATTATTTTGTCCTGGTGAGTTACTGAGCATTCATTTTTTCACACACCGTCTAGCGGTGTACGCTCCTCACACACTACCGTGTACCAGCTGGTATCACGGACAAATAGAAGCTATCTGGGTGTGAATCTGGAAGAAAAAGCCGAGGAGTTTGTCCGTTTTTCCAGACCTACACGTTAGAGCCCTGTCCGTTTTTCAAACAGTTTCGTATATCTGCTGTTTGATGATGGTCAAAACTAGACAGAGACAGTGTGTGTCAGTCCATATACAAATACACGGAGCTTGACAATTTTCCATACCCACCGTAGAGCGGTGTACGCTCCTCACACACTACCGTGTACCGCCTTCTAGCACGGATAAATAGATGCTACATGTGTGTGACTCTGGAAAAAAAAGTTGAGGAGTTTTTCTGTTTTTCCAAACCTACACCTTAGAGTCCTGTCCATTTTTCAAACAGTTTCGTATATCTGCTGTTTGATTACGGTCAAAACTAGACAGAGACAGCATGTGTCAGTCCGTATACAAATACACAGAGCTTGACAATTTTACATACACACATCGTATAGAGCTGTCTGATTCTCCAACAGTATTGTATATCTGCGGTTCGCATTACAGTCACTTTTATACCTAGTCAGAGTGTGTGTGACACTCAGTAAATACATATACGGAGATTGTTAGTTGCACAAAAATCGTATACAGCTGTACACTTCTGATACAGTTCCGTATATCTGCTTGTTGGATTGCAGTCCAATACATACTGTGAGAGCGTCTGTGACTAACATAATATATACGTTGATTTAATTTGTTTAATACACCTTACACAGCTGGACGCTCCTCATACAGTACCATCTCTCTGCTGGTATTTTTGGTACATTTTCCCAAACATGAGGAAGTATGGTTGAAGAAGCCGCGGACGTAGGCGGGGGGGCGCAGCTGGTACTGATGGTGGTGGTGCATCGGCTGGTTCTGGCAAAAGCACAATAGCAGCTAAGGCAGGAGGTGTTGAGGCTGCGTCATCCTCTGGCCCAAGAAGGCCTGTAAGGTTGCCTTTTCTTGGAGTAGGAAAACCGCTTTTAAAGCTGGAGCATCAGGAACAGGTTTTGGCGTACATTTCCGAAACAGCCACCAGCTCTATTGCCTCCCCTTCTGAACGGTCGAAACCTGCAAGCACGGAGTCGTCAGTGCAGGGTTCTGGTCATAAAAACCCCTTTCCTTTTGTCCTTCACCCCCACCAAAAGTGAAGGATGCGGCAGCCCACACTTCAGATTACTCTATGGAGCTCTTTTCACATACCATGCCTGGGTTATCCAGTCAAATCCTGAATTCTCCAGTCCAAGATGAATCTTATATGGAGTGCACTGATGCACAGCCACTGCTAGATGATTCTGCTGGTACATTGACTCACAGCAATACATTGCCCTCTCAGTCTATTGAGCCAGAATCTGACCCTGATGAAACCTAGGTGCCCCTTCCCGCATGCTATACCACCTTACACGGTGACACAGAGGAAGGTAAAGAGGAAGGTGCAGATGACTTTGAAGAGGAGGTGATGGATGACCCAGTTCTTGACCCAGATTGGCATTCTTTGGGGGAGGAGGGTGGCGCTGGCAATAGTTCAGATAAGGAGAAGGATTCGCAGCAGGCATTGACATTGCAGCAGCGGTTATCTAGCAGGCCCGTAGCTGTCCAAAAACGTGGAACAAAAGCTAAAAGAGTTGCAGGACAGCTTGACCAGATGGTCATCTTAGCACATCGTGCAAGGCCAGAAAATGTTTACCATAGTAGGAAGAGTGCAGTGTGGCACTTCTTTGTCCAAAATCCTACTGATGAGGCAAAGGTTACCTGTAAGAAGTGTGGAAGGACCTTTAGCCAAGGTAAACAACTCAGAAATTTGAATACCAGTTGCATGCTTAGACATTTAATCAACATGCACTTGCAAGCGTGGATGGACTACAAAACCTCAGGTAGCACATGTGCACCTGCTCCGACTGAAGGTAGCCAACAACGCTCCATCACTACCCACACTGTAAGACCACCGCCACCATTATGCACACCACCAGCACTAAATGTGGAGGTGTCGTCGCAAGGCCAAAGCACTCAGGGAATCACAATGGTTTTGCAACACAACACTGAATCTAGGCCATCACCAGCAATACCATCACCAACCCCCCTCTCACTCCATCCGGTCCACCGCTACTTCCCCCATATGCAGCTCTTCAGTCCAGCTCACCCTACCAGACACTCTGAGTAGGACAAGAAAGTACTCTTCCTCTCATCCGTGTACACAGTGTTTGAACATCTTCATTGCCAAACTAATCTCATTAGAGATGATGCCCTACTGTTTGGTTGAAAGCGAAGCTTTCCACGACCTCATGGCCTACGCTGTCCCACGCTATGATCTACCCAGTCGGCACTTCTTTTCTCGAAGAGCAATCCCTGCCCTCCACTGGCATGTGAAAGACCGCATTTTCCATGCACTAAAACAGTCAGTGAGTGGAAAGGTGCACCTCACAACAGATGCATGGACCAGTAGGCATGGCCAGGGCCGTTACGTGTCCATCACTGCGCATTGGGTTAATGTGGTGGATGCAGGCTCCACTGGGGACAGCGGCGGTGGAACAGTGCTGCCTAGCCCATGGTATAGGAAAGAGTTGACTGTAGGCTTTCGCTCCTCCTCGTCTATCAGCAAAAGCTCGTCCACAGAGCGCAGTAGCATGAGCACTACATCCGCAGCTGGCAGTGTTGCACACAAGGTGTCCCACTATCGAACAGCTAGTGGTAAGCGTCAGCAGGCTGCTTTAAAGATGTCTTTGGGCGACAACAGACACACCATGGAGGTACTGGCGACTACTTGCAGCAACAAACAGAGTCTTGGCTGGGCAGTCTACATTTTGAGGCAGGCAAGGTAGTCAGAGATAACGGCCGTAATTTTGTGGTAGCCATAGCCCGTGCAAAGCTCACTCACATACCTTGCCGGGTTCACACTTTGAACCTGGTGGTGCAGTGCTTCCTTAATAATTATCCGGAGTTAACATCCCTGCTCCATAAGATGCGAAGACTGTGCTCGCACATCCGTCGCTCGGCCGTACACTCCAGTCGTATGCAAAAACTGCAGTGATTGCTCCACCTCCACAAGCACCACCTAATCATAGACGTTGCAACAAGGTGGAACTCCACCCTGCACATGGTTGAGAGGCTTTGTGACCAGAGGCAGACTGTAATGCATTTGTGGGAGGATACACAGGCAGGCAGTTTGAGGGAAGACATGGAATTGTCGGGTGTGCAGTGGTCAAAGCTGAAAGACCTCTGTAAAGTCCTTCAGTGTTTTCAGGAATGCACATGGCTGGTAAGCGTAGACGACGCCATCATGAGCATGAGCATCCCACTTTTGCGTCTGCTCATGCAAAGTTTGACGCACATTAAGGATCAGGCGTCTGCAGCGGAGGAGGAGGAGGGGGATGATTATTTTGTGCAGGAGGATGTTTCTCAGGTGGCAAGAGAAAATGTTGGCATTCCAAGGTCAGGTACAGTGTTTGTGTGTGACTGTAGGAATGTGGATTTGCCAGAAACTGCTCCTCAACCCTCCATGGGCAGTGCATCATTGACACCTGGAACATTGGCTCACATGTGCGATTATGCCTTGCGTATCCTAAAAAGGGACCCCCGCATTGCCAAAATGATGAGGGATGACAACTACTGGCTGGCCAGCATCCTCGATCCATGCTACAAAGGCAAATTACATAACATCATGCCCCAGGAGAACCTAAAGATAATATTGGCAAACAAACAAGCAACTCTGGTAAACCGTTTGTTTGAGGTTTTCCGAGCACACTGCAGCGGTGCTGGTTCTCCCTCGAGCCATAGTGGGCATAATGGAAGAGGCGTTCGTGGTGCACACAGCAGAAGTGACGTTGGAGACAGGGGTTTAATGACCATGTTGTGGAATGATTTCTCAAGTACTGCTCACACGACTGCTAATACTGCATTGATTAAAAGTGACAGGAGGCAGCAGTTGTCAACTTTGGTTACAAACTATTTTTCCTCTCATATCAATGTTCTCCCTCATTGGTCATTCCCCTTTGACTTTTGGGCCTCTAAATTGGACGCCTGGCCTGAATTGGCACAGTATGACTTACAGGAGCTCGCTTGCCCTGCTGCTAGTGTGTTATCTGAAAGAGTCTTCAAGTGCTGCTGGATCAATCCTGACAGAAAAAAGGACCCATCTGTCGACCCAAAATGTTGATGATCTAACCTTAATTAAAATGAACCATGCATGGGTTTCAAAGGATTTTGTCCCATCTTCCCCTGATGACACATAGGTTACCAGAAAAGTGCCTTGATTTTTTCCTCCTCTTCCTCGGACTTGCCCAATTACGCCCTTTGAATGGGCCCACTGATGGCCGACGGCAATGTCACAGGGTCCCTCATAGTACAATACAGTGTCTCATATGGTGGGAGGGCCCACTCGCCGTCAGACACACCAGCGTACTATGAGGGGCCCTATGCCAGTACAATCGACCACGATTGTGCCCCCCTACTTGGTCATGGACACAGCACTTTCAGTTGCAATACTTACCTCTCCCTGCTCCACCGCTGTGTAGTCTGGGCAGTTAAATCGTTCACAGGGACGGCCACTAGAAATTTGGTGTATTGATCAGTGATGGTTAAGATGTAGCTATGGCCTGTCCTGCTGGCCTCTACCTTCAGATGATCAATGGCTACCATTTGAAATGGACGTCAACTTACAAGTGGATGCAGTGGTGGTTTATGATCACCTTTCACAGTTGTGATGGTCACAGACGTGTGACATTCCTGCCACCATTTTTCAACGTCTCCTCTCATGCCAATCCAATAGAATCGCCTACGGCCTGTGGCTTCTGTCTTTTGCACTCCAAAATGACCAGACACATTTTGATAGGCAGTGAGGACCATGTGTACATCTCTCCCTGTGATCACAATTTGATGGAGACGAGTAACGGTGATGTGATCCACGCTACTGCGATAAATCAATCCTTTCTTCACAAAGAACCTTTTTCGCTTTCTCCACAGACACAGTTATTGAGGGTCAGCATCGCCTCTGCAACATCTACCGGGAGGTTTTCCCGCGATGAGTAATTCCAAAATTTCTGCTAACACTCGACTTTTTGTCTATGCTTGTATCCATGTAGTTTCCAGTAACGTAGATTCTGGACTGGCTTATTTAGATTGAAGTATATATGAAGATTTAAAAGTACCACAACACTGTATACTGGTGTACGCTATGAATACCTTTCCCTTTTTCTACTTTTTTAATTCTGGTGTAATGCATAGTGAGCCTGTGAGTGTCTGTGTCTGACTCCGGAAGTATAGATGGAAATTTAACCCTAGACTGAACACACCTGGTATGTGCTGATACAGTACCTTGTTTCAAAAATTTGTATTAAGGTATCATCTGTAGGATAACCAAAATGTGGGGGGACCCTCTTCTTGCTGCAGACAAACACGAGACTGAGACAGAGTTTGCATTGAACAGGTCTGTTTTTAGTGCCTATCCTTCTGTCGACAACAGCAATTCACCACAGCCGTTACACATTTCTCTGTACACAGGCCCCAGTAACTTCACTTCCTTTGTAACTATAATCGTGGCGTCCTCTGTGGCTCTTCCTCTGTGGCTGCCTAGGCCCAACCACCACAGCGCTGTACCAGTCTGAGCACACCGTCCGTATGATAGCCCCAGGCCGTCTTCATCTGCGGCTACCATCATCTGGGCCACTCCCCTGTGACCGCCTCAACTGTTAGTCCTCTCTGGAGCCTTCCCACTATCTCTATTTCCTCAGCAGAACTTCCTCTTTACTGTGCTCCCTTCGCTGACTGACTCTTCCAGAACCTTCCCTCAGCCTCTTATACTTCCAGTTCTGGTAACTCCACCCACCAAAACCTAACAGTTTCTCTGACCAATGGCAGTTATTCAGTCCCACTCCTACACTCTCCACTGCCCTCCAATGGGCAAGCTAAAACACTGCACCCTTTCTCTTTATCTTAGCGGTTTCACACCTACACTGCGCTACACTTCTGCTTCTCACTACAGGCTGGTTTGTCTGTCAGCCCACCTTTCCTGCATCATCCATAGTGAGAGTGTGTGGGTTACGCCTTCTATATATATGATGAATCAGAGAAACAAATTTTTACACTATACTCGATACAGCTTGTATCTTGTTATACAGTACCTTTGTTCATCATTTAGCATTACGGTCAAATCCATACTGTGTAAGCGTCTGAAAGTGACTTCGGGACTATTTATACGGAGATTTCAGTTGTACCCTAAAAAATATATACTTGCTATCTTGTTATCCAGGACCTTTTTTACAACAATTTTTATTACGGTCAAAACCAAACTGAATGAGCGTCTGAGGGTGACTACAGAAATATATACCAATATTATCAATTTGGCCAACACTGTATACAGCTGTACGCTTCTGATACAGTAACCTTTTTAGCTATTTAGATTCTAGTGTAATCTATAATGAGCCTGTAAATGTCTGTCTGTTACTCCGGCAATATATTTGGAACTTTAAGATTACCCCAACACTGTATACAGCTGTACGCTTGTGTTACATAACCCATTTACAGCTTTTCATATTCTTGTGTAATCCATACTGGGCCTGAGAGCGTTTGTGTCTGCCTCCTGAAATGTAAACGTAGAATCAGAATGTTTACACTATACAATATATAACTTGTATCTGGTGATACTGTACCCTTTTTCAACTTGTTATTTTATTGGGTAATCCATACTGAGCCTGTGAGCGTCTGTGTATGCCTCATGAAATATATAGAGAGATTTACTGTTATCCATAGACTGTATAGAGCTGTACGCTTCTGATACAGTACCATATATCTGCTGGTATTTTGGGTCCATTTTCCAAAACATGAGGAAGTATGATGGAAGAGGACGTGGATGTGGGCGTGGAGGGCCACCTGGTACTGATGGTGGTGCATCTGCTGGTAGTGCCAAAAACAAAATAGCAGCTGTGAGGTAGCGCTGTTTTTCAGTTAGGGGATCCTCGCTAGGCAGCGAACAAAACACATCCGGCACCAGGTCTTCCACAAAACCAAAACAGTCCATGCGGTTTATTGAACATCATAAACCATGACCAGCAATATATAAACGGCATAGCGTCCATGACAGAGCTTCACTCTGTTGGCAATGTCCAATATGCAGGCTTTTCAGCCTCACAGTTATATCTCACCCCATCAGAGTTCTCTCATGGCTGCTTCCCCATACTGCAGACATTCATTCCCTCCAGGGAACTCTCAGGCACTTGCAGCCATTACTCACAGCATCAACACGTGCTGTCAGGCAGGAAGTCCCATCTCAGCGGGACCTTCCACACTGGACCAACCGGGTCCAAGCATTCACCACCTGTGACCTACCCTGGCCACATTATATGGTTCATAGCCAAGCCCATCGGGTCACATGACTCTGACATCATAACAGGTCCTTCAAGCATTTTACACACTTTTTCCAACAGTGCTTTAAACACACCCTCTGGTTGGGTTTGTAGGTAGCCGGGTTTGTAGGTAGCCAGGTCTGCCCATCTCTCTAGTTACCTGGAGACTTCTCCCTGACACATTGAAGCAACACCTCAGCAATGTCATTGCTGATCCACACACATACATAAGTCTCCATCTCAAGGCCACCCACCTTGAGATACATAACAGTCCTTCCATATTCTGCCACTCATCCTCTCTCTTTGGACATCCACACAGCACCCCCTAGTGGAAACAGTGGTCATTACACCACATACCTCCCCCCTCTGTTCAAACTTGTGGGGTTGAACACACAACCTTACATCAGGCTCTCGAGACCGGGCAATCATTACACCTTGCCCCACAGGTCGAGAGAACCGTCTCCTTCTATCATACGGCCTCATCTCTACGCTAGGCCTCCCCCACTCCTAGCGGTCAGAATATCGGCCCTGTTCTTTGGCCCTCCAGTTACAGTCTGTCTGCGTCATCAGACACTGTCTAGTCACCACATCCCTCTCCCTGTTTGTTCTGTTCCCCGACCAGCTCCCCCGGTTGGTACGGTCATCAGTCTTAGTTGGGCCTACTGTCTGGCCTGAGTCTGACTCATTCAGCATCTCACAGGAACTACGGTCTCTCAACGTCATTCTGCCAGTTGAATTACCACTTGCTGACATTATTCGGTCATCTTCTCTGTCACTTCTTGGTGGAACCCTTCGGGTCCTTACATCTTGTTGTGTTGGAGGCGGTCGCAACCTGGCATTCCGAACCTCTTTATTGATTCGCCGATGGTCCAGCCTCAACTGCTCAGTATCTGGCAGGTTCCCCACTCGATACTCCAAGAGCATCAGAAAGTTTCTCAGGATTTCCACAGAGCCAACCACCAGGATGGGAATCCTACCCTCTTCACTGGATACCTGGTCTTCATCATCAGGAGGGATCCTCACCCTCACCACACCAGAGATATTCAAAAGGTCTTGCAATACCTTCCCGGATCTTCCAATGATTCTCCCAATCAGAGCTTTGGGTACCGGAACCACCTCTTTCCGCAAACCCAGCCAATCCATAGCCTCCCTTGCTAATTCTAGGTGTCGAGCAGCATTCACATTACTCCGCCTGACCAGCTGTTTGGCGTGGAGACATTGTAGATGCACGTCCTTCAGGACAGCTACTCGGTGTGATGTATCTTCTCTGGCTGATACTATCACCAACTGCCGAGTCTCAGCTGCCCAGCGCACCTTACACGCTTTGACCGCCTCTTTGAAAGCCTCATGCACACTTCCTCAGCACAGGCTTCTTGCATGTGTTCTGGAACATCAATCACAGACTGGAAGGTCGTGGTCTTGCTCTCTTCCTGGCCAGGAGGCTCTGGCTTTACCACAGACACTTCCCTCACTACAGTTGACCCGACCGGGTGACTGTCTTCTTCAGTTCTTAGCTCCCCAACTTCACGAGATCTCATCTCCTCATGACCGTCTGCCAAGACGGGCACCAGCAGCTCCGTTCCATCACCAGTCGGACCCAGCCGCTGTTCATCACTGTCAAAGTTCTTCTCCCGCAGAAGACCACTTACAGTTTCTTTGAGCTCCAAGACTTCTTTCTCGAGCTCCTCAACCCTGTGCTCGGCCATTTGTCTCAGGACTCTTTCTTGTTCGAGATGTCCTTCCATCTCTTCCCTAAGCGTCTTGTTCATGTTTTGCCACGTTGACAGGTGACCTCTGAGCTCAGAGACTTCCTTCTCTAGCCCTTCTATTCTGTGCTCTCTTTCTCTCTCAGAGCCACAGTCACCCCCAGAGTCTGAGTCACCCCGGCCTGTCGAGTAATTCTTCCAGTTACCCACTTACCGTGTTTTCCCCCCAATCGTCTCATCTCCCAGCCCACCATCCGTCATATCATGAGACGCCAGGTCCGTAAGTTAGGCAGATGTACTTCTTCTTCCGGTCAATTCTACCTCTGACCTGTCCACGTCAGGAGCAGTCACTGTCTCAATATCTGTTAGCCCAACAGTAGAAACGTCTCCAACCTCCTGCCATATGTCATCAAACACGACAAAGTCCCGGCCCCTCTCCAAGGCATCGACTAAGTCCCGTGGTATCCCGCCCCCTTGGCACTCACCACCTATGGGCCCCTCAAACATCACTCTGTCTACCGTATAGTTCACCGTGACCCCATGTTTACAGCAAACCTGGACCATTCTCTCGGTCAGACAGAAAGTGAGAGGAGATCCTGTCAGAGTCACCTGACACTTTGACTCCAGCCGACCGGAGACTCCTTCTCGGTGCAGCATTAAGGTACACACCTGTGGCTCATCATTATCCGGAAAGAATATTCCACATTCAGAAAAAACATACACGAACATTGCTGTTCCTCTTTTGCCACCGCCCCCTTTCAGGATTTCCCCATGTCCGTTATACCGGTCTCCTTAGACCACAGTTCACACAACACAGTTTGTCTCTTTTACGATACCACACAAGTCCTTGTTGGCACCATCACAGCTCCTGCTGTCACCGATCACCGACACTACCGGCTGCTGTTCACACACAGCGGCTGGTGTCCTCTTCGTAACCCTGCCGAGTTACAGGAAGCCGCCTCTCCCCTTCGTAACCCCACCAAGTTACAGGAAGCCGCTTGTCCCCTTCGTAACCCCGCCGAGTTACAGGAAGCCGCTTGTCACCTTCTTGACTCCCACTGAGCCACCGCAGGCAGAGTTGAGAAAAGAAAAAAACACCACACAAAAAACTCATGTGTCCTTTCAGTGTGCTATTCAGGACATTCCGTCTCCTCTCCTGAGACCGTCCAACACACAGGGCGCACCGGGTGCTATTCAGGGAGCGACCCTCCTCCCAGGGTGTCATGGTTTGAACAGGGTTCTTGCCCTGCACTCACAGGGTTAAGCGTTCGTGGCCTCTTTCTGGATCTGAGAGGGGTATTTATACTCACTATTTACCAAGGTTCTCTGTCAGCTATACTGTTGCTCTGGTGTGTCTGACCCCTGGTGTGCATGCATTGCCCATGGCAGAGTTTGCATTCAATGGTTGTGTGAGTCAATCTACTGGGAAGTCTCCCTTTCAGATCAACTATGGGCTTAACCCACATTTTGGAGAGTTTTCCCGCATGGATTCAGGTTGTCCTAGAGCTGAGGGTGTGACACAACATCTTAGAATTCTTTGGAGGGAGGTTCAGAGGAATATTTCCAAGGCCCAGGAAAACTATAAGCGGTTTGCTGACAGGAGGAGGGGGTCAGGCCCAGCATTTGCAGTAGGGGAGAAGGTGTGGCTAACCACCCGCAATAGCAAGCTTAAGATACCATCTATAAAGCTGGGCCCCAAGTTTATTGGCCCATACAAAGTTGTGGAGGTTGTTAACCCAGTAGCCTACCGACTGCAGCTGCCCACCTCCTTTAAAATTTCTGATGTCTTCCACAGGTCCCTGTTAAAGCCTGTGGGGACAGTGAGAGAGGATCCCTCATCAAATGCTCCGCCAGTACTGGTAGAGGGGCAGCTGCAGTGTGAAGTAGGGCGCATTGTCGACTCCCGGTGGGTGCGCCAGAGACTCCAGTATCTGATACACTGGAAGGGGTATTCTCTGGAGGATCGGTCATGGGTTCCGGCCAGTTCGGTGCATGCCGATCGTCTGGTGCGGGCTTTCCACACCAGATACCCAGACAAGCCTGTGGGTCCAGTGGCCCCCCATTAAGAGGGGGGTACTGTCATGGTTTGAACAGGGTTCTTGCCCTTCACTCACAGGGTTAAGTGTTCGTGGCCTCTTTCTGGATCTGGGAGGGGTATCTATACTCACTCTTTACCAGGGTTCTCTGTCAGCTATACTGTTGTTCTGGTGTGTCTGACCCCTGGTGTGCGTGTATTCTGCGTTGCTTGTTTGCTTCCCGTGTATGACCCGGTTCGTACCCTCACTCTGTACTCCATTTCTCATTTTGGCACTATTGTCTTTTCCAGTTCTGACCTCCTGGCTTGGCTATCGTTACTCTGTTACAGTTTGTCCCTATTGTACCGTCTATTGCCCATTCTGGTTTTTTGATCTATTGCTACGTCCTGACTATCCATTCTGTCTAACCCTTTGGTACTGCATTGCTATCTCGTGCTTTGACCCAGCTTGATCTGGTTTCTGTCTCTGTCTATGCCCCTTGGTTACATTTTCCAGTAGTTACCTTTCTAGGAGTTTCCCTGCAGCTCCTGGCTCTGTGGCGATGAGGCCACGTCCCCAGCAGTCACATGCTTCAGGTCCTGTGAGCTTGGAGCATGCATTGTCACCACTGAGACCCCGCTCCACAGGTATCTTTGTGCACAGTCTTTGTACTCAGGACACGCACACTGGCTCAGTTAGCAAGTGCAGTGCGGTGTTCCTGACAAGAACCCTGTCAGGGTGAGATATAACTGTGAGGCTGAAAAGCCTGCGTATTGGACATTGCTGACAGAGTGAAGCTCTGTCATGGACGCTATGCTGTTTATATATTGCTGGTTATGGTTTATGATGTTTAATAAGGCACGTGGACTGTTTTGGTTTTGTGGAAAACCTGGTGCCGGATGTGTTTTGTTCGCTGCCTAGCGAAGATCCCCTAACTGAATAACAGTGCTACCTCACAATTGGTGGATAAAGCTATGGGCATTGTTGTAGCCTTGTTGCTGGGAGCAACGGAAGAAGACTGCAAAGTCGGTTGCAAAGGGCAACGCTGAGCCAGTAAGGCTGACGGTTGGGGAAGCCACTGCCCGGCTGTGGTTCTGGAACCGTAAGGTGGCCTAGTGAGTAAGTCACTGTCTGGATCACTGAGCCCAGTGCAGCCGTTTGCCCAGGAGAAAGAGACTTATAGGATACCTCTGCGCTAGAGGGGTCCGAGAACCAGCGTGGCCAGCAGGTGACGGTCGTGAAAACCGTGTTGCACTGACCGGGGTCAGTGAGACAGAGACTGGTGATTGATAGGGTGCCTCTGTGGAGAAGAGGTATCCGAGGACCTGTGGGGCCGACACAGGTGACGGACTGGTGTTTGTGTTGTACTGACCTGGGTCAGTGAGAGAGACTGTGTACCTGGAGGGTTCAGTAAGCAAGATCCTGGAGGGTCAGTGTTGGGAGATTCTAGGAGAAGAATCGGATCCCTGGAGCACGTGGTATGACCTTCGATCTAGTGAGGCGTGAGTGTTGGGCAGTCTCAGGAGGAGATGGATGTCCTGAAGAGCACCCGCTCAGCCCCTGGACCTGGTGAGGCCGGTGTGTTGGGAAACCCTGGGAGGAGGGCCGCTCCCTGAATAGCACCCAGTGTGCCCTGTGTGTTGGACGGTCTCAGGCAGAGATGGAACATCCTGAATAGCACACAGACAGGACACGTGAGTTTTGTGTGGTGTGTTCGTGTGGCCGGTGTGTTGGGAAACCCTGTGTCATGGTTTGAACAGGGTTCTTGCCCTGCACTCACAGGGTTAAGTGTTCGTGGCCTCTTTCTGGATCTGGGAGGGGTATTTATGCTCATTCTTTACCAGGGTTCTCTGTCAGCTATAATGTCAGGAACACTGCACTGCACTTGCTCACTGAGCCAGTGCGTGTGTCCTGAGTACAAAGACTGTGCACAAAGATACCTGCGGAGTGGGTTCTCAGTGGTGACAATGCATGCTCCAAGCTCACAGGACCTGAAGCATGTGACTGCTGGGGGCGTGGCCTCAGCGCCACAGAGCCAGGAGCTGCAGGAAAACTCCTAGAAAGGTAACTACTGGAACTAACGAGAAACGGAGTACACAGTGAGGGAACGGACCGGGTCATACATGGGAAGCAAACAAGCAACACAGAATACACGCATACCAGGGGTCAGACACACCAGAATAACAGTATAGCTGACAGAGAACCCTGGTAAAGAGTGAGTATAAATACCCCTCCCAGATCCAGAAAGAGGCCACGAACACTTAACCCTGTGAGTGCAGGAAGAACCCTGTTCAAACCATGACAGTTCTCTCATGGCTGCTTCTCCATACTGCAGACATTCATTCCCTCCAGGGAACTCTCAGGCACTTGCAGCCATTACTCAGTGTCCACACATGCTGTCAGGCAGGAAGCCCCATCTCAGCAGGACCTTCCACACTGGACCAACCGGGTTCAAGCATTCACCACCTGTGACCTACCCTGGCCACATTATATGGTTCATAGCCACGCCCAT
The DNA here is from genome assembly GCF_039654945.1 of Dendrobates tinctorius. Taxonomy (NCBI): domain Eukaryota; kingdom Metazoa; phylum Chordata; class Amphibia; order Anura; family Dendrobatidae; genus Dendrobates; species Dendrobates tinctorius. Next base: position 79,600,394 of record NW_027361676.1, read on the forward strand.
CGGGTCACATGACTTTGACCTCATCACAGGTCCTTCAAGCATTTACACACTCTTTCCAACAGTGCTTTAAACACACCCTCTGGGTGGGTTTGTAGGTAACCAGGCGCACCCATCTCTCTAGTTACCTGGAGACTTCTCCCTGACACATTGAAGCAACACCTCAGCAATGTCATTGCTGATCCACACACATACATAAGTCTCCATCTCAAGGCCACCCACCTTGAGATACATAACGGTCCTTCCATATTCTGCCACTCATCCTCTCTCTTGGGACATCCACACAGCGCTCCCTAGCGGACACAGTGGTCATTACACCACACAGCTAAGGCAGGAGGTGTTGAACCAGTGTCATGGTGTAGCTCTGGAAGGCCTGTAAGGCTCCCTTTTCTGGGAGTAGGTAGACTGCTTTTAAAGCCGGAGAATAAGGAACTGTTTGTGGCTTACATTGCTGAAACAGCTTCCAGCTCTATCGCCTCCTCTTCTGAAGTTGTAAAAAATGCAAGCACTGAGTCATAACTGCAGGCTTCTGGTCAGGAGCAACCCCTTTCCTTGTGTCATTCACCCACACCAAAAGTGAAGGATGTGGAAGCACACACCTCAGATTACTCCATGGAGCTCTTTTCACATACCATGCCTGGGTTAATTAAAAATACTGGAGCAATGTAAATGGGGCAGATGAGACACTGGAGCAGCATCTAGGGGGCCCATTATACACTGGAGAATTACAAATGGGGCCCATCATATATGGAGCATTATTAGGGCCCATGATACACTGGAGCATCATCCATGAGGCCCATCATGTACTGGAGCATTGTAAATGGGGCAGATCATAAACTGGAGCAGCATCTAAGGGGCACATTATACACTGGAGCATTAGAAATGGGGCCCATTATATATGGAGCATTATTAGGGCCCATTATACACTGGAGCATCATCCATGAGGCCCATCATGTACTGGAGCATTATAAATGGGGCAGATCAGACACTGGAGCAGCATCTAAGGGGCCCATTATACACTGGAGCATTACAAATGGGGCCCATTATATATGGAGCATTATGTGGAGCTCATCATATACTGTATGGAACATTATATGTGTGTCACGTCGCCCTCACCTGGAGGCGGGACCTTCACGCCGCGCTCATCTGGAGGCGGGACTTTGGTCCCGACGTCATCTCTTCCGGAGCCGCGGTCACTCCAGGGGTCCCGTCGGGTGCGCACGCGCACTTCTCGTACCCAGGCTCCCACCTCCTCCATGTTGTGTATGCGCTTGCGCGCTCTTGTCAGTTCAGTCTCCAGGTCTGTCCTCTCTATCGTAATGGAGGACTTGATTCGGAAGCTTTAGTGGTCATGTGCTATATCAGGCTACCTCCCCCTATGGGAGGTGCCTGATTATTGTCGTGCTTCCTGGCTTGGTCTGGTGTGTCCCAGCCTGGCTGTGCGCTGTATTCAGGCCCTGTCCTATACTCAGCCGTGCCTCTCAGTACTCGCTCTGAACCTGCACCCTGTTTTGGACTCTATTGTGCCTCTTGGCACACGCTCTGAATTCGCTCTTTGCTTTATATTCAGTTGTGCCTCCTGGCACACACTCTGTCCCTGTACTTTGTTACACCTCCTGGCACACCTGCTGCCCCACTCAGTACTCTGACGTGCTCCTTGCACGCGTCCTGTTTTGCTCACCCCTGGGCATACTAGTCGCTGCATGCCATACGTGCTCTCGTGTACCCGTCTTGCACTATCCTGCATCTAGCGCACTCCTGTGTACACACCCTGTGTTCCCGAGTACACCCTGCACCTCCCTGCAGATACACTCACGCGTGTCTCCTGTGAGCCGGCTGCCTGGTGCCAGCAGTCGTGGTACCTTATCCTCTGGGGCTTGCTCCTGACACTCCCTGTATAGGGGGTGGTCCTCACTAGGCCAGCTCGCCCTGGGAGGGTTGGTGCCATGACCCAGAGGGTTCACTCCAGGAGTCATCACAATGTGACTAATTATTTGATATGGGGAAATATATAGGGCTCATTATTCTGTAAGGCGCACAATGTGGTGGCCATAACACTGTATGGAGTCATATACTGTCCTGTTTTTGAGCTATTGTACAATTTAAAATAGATCAGTCATGTCATGTAAGGAGTGAAGTATGTGTCATTGTACTATACCTATATTTCTGTGGCGTATCGGAGCATCCTGAGTTGTGGTATGTGTTAAAGGGGCACACTGACACTCTTTGGCCCAGGGCACACAAAACCTGGAGCCAGCCCAACCCCCCCACAACTTTAGCCAAATAGCCCCCAGTTTTCAATGCGTAACTATTATTAAGAAGTAAATTAAGGTTGACAAGCTTCAGTTATAAGAATTGATGTTTTAGGCATTGAAATGGGCACTGTTGGTGTGTTTACTGTCTTCCACTCCCTGCCGACTTTGCTTCCCCATTGACTTGCATTGGGTTTCGTGTTTCAGTCGGCCTCCGACTTTTCCCTTTAGTTGGCCGATTTCGTTCTACCCGACTTTTGCGAAAGTCGGGTTTCATGAAATTCGACTTGACTCGAAAAAAGGCAAAGTCGCTCATCTCTATTAAGAACCTATAACTCTGCCCTTCACCTCGCCAAACAGACCTACTTCACCACCCTGATCTCCTCACTAGCCAACAACCCCATGAAACTTTTTAACAACTTTCACTCCCTTCTCAGTCCAAAAGCGCAAGCCCCTATCACAGACATTTATGCTGATGACCTTGCCTCAAACTTTAAAGAAAAAATCGATAATATCTGTCAGGAAATCTGCTCCCAACCACCAAGGGCTGTGACTCCCATCCCTCCCTGCATTTCCCTTGGCTCACTTTCCACATTTGATCCTATCACAGAATATATCTCCAAACCCCTCTCTTCTTCTCATCTGACTACATGCACTACCGACCCAATTCCCTTACATCTCTTCCAGTCTCTCTCTCCAGTCATCGCAACTCACCTAAATACAATCTTTAAAGGGAACCTGTCACCTAGTTTTTCGGATATAAGATGCAGTCACCGCCTTTAGGGGCAGAGCCAAGTACTGCAGTGCGCAGGTGCCGGACCTCTCTGACCTTTCCCGGTGCCTGCACACTGCAGTACTTTGCTCTGCCCTCAACAGGGCAGATCAGTACGCCTGCGCAGGAGCCGCAACAGGAAGCAAGAGAGATGACGACATCGTAAGAAGATGGGAGGTGTTGGAGCCAGACCTGCGATACACCCACAGACCGGACCACCCCCCTGGTGAGTATAATATAACTTGTTTGTCTTATCTTTCAGGTTACATCTGGGGCTTATCTACAGCATTATAGAATGCTGTAGATAAGCTGCTAAAGGTGGTGGCCGCATCTTATATCCTAAAAATGAGGCAACAGATTCCCTTTAATCTCTCTCTCTCCTCGGGCATTTTCCCATCCTCCTTAAAACACTCTATCGTTACTCCATTACTAAAGAAACCTGCTCTCGACCCATCCTGCACAAACAACTACAGACCAGTCTCCAATCTCCCCTTCATCTCTTAACTTTTGGAGTGCCTAGTCAACTCCTGCCTTACCCATTACCTCTCCACTCATTCCCTCCCAGACCCTTTACAGTCCAGCTTCTGCCCCTACACTCGACTGAAACTGAACTCATTAAAGTTACCAATGACCTCCTGACAGCAAAATGTAATGGTGACCACTCTCTGCTCATTCTTCTTGACCTTTCTGTAGCTTTAGACACTGTTGACCACCGTCTCCTACTCTTTAGGTTCCAGTCACTAGGCATTAAGGACACTGCTCTCTCCTGGTTCTCATCCTAACTTTCTGACCCCTTCTTTAGTGTTTTGTTCACTGGTTCCATGTCATCTCCTCTTCCTCTTGCTGTCGGAGTACCTCAGGGCTCAGTCCTTGGCTCCCCTTCTCTTCTCTCTCTACACGGCCTCAATTGGACAGACCATCAGCAGTTTTGGCTTTCAGTACAATCTTTATGCTGATGACACACAACTATACATGTCATCCCTCGACCTTGCCCCTGATGTGCTACAGAACACCAGTGACTGTCTGTCTGCAGTCTAAAACATCATGTCCAATCTCTATCTGAAACTCAACCTCTCAAAAACTGAACTTCTTCTGCTCCCACCATCTACTAACCTCCCTAAATCTGACATTTCCATCTCTGTGGGTGGCACCATAATAACACCCCGGCAGCAGGAGCGCTGTCTGGGTGTTCTGTTTGACACCAATCTCTCCTTCACATCCCATACACAATCTCTTGCCCGCTCTTGCAGCTTACACCTAAAGAACATCTCTAGAATCCACCCTTTTCTAACCCTCACTGTCTTATTGATCCACTCTCACCTGGACTACTGCAATGCTCTATTAATTACCCTCCCTGTAACTCGACTTTCCCCTCTCCAGTCCATACTTAATTCAGCAGCCAGGGTCATCCATCTGGCTAATTGGTGCTCGGACGCGTTTGCTCTTTACCAGTCCTTATTATGGCGGCCATTTATTATAGGATTCCAATCAAAGTACTTATTCTCACCCACAAAGCTCTGCACAGTGCAGCACCCCCTACATCTCCTCCCTCATTTCTGTTTATCTGCCTAACTGAATGCTGCATTCTGCAAACGACTTTCGACTAACCTTCACACTAATCTGTACCTCCCACTCTCGACTCCAAGACTTCTCCCACGATGCGTCAATCCTCTGGAATGCTCTACCCCAAGAAATTAGAACTATCCACAATTTGCATAGTTTTAGGTGCTCCCTCAAAATGGATTTGTTCAGAGCAGCATATCACGTTCACTAATCAAATTCATTTTATATGTAAGTGTGCGTATGTAGCCCATTTACTATCTTAACCTATCCCTCACTCCTTTTAGATGGCTGGACCATCATTGTAATCACACCATTGTAAATACATACCTGTACTTTGTATCTCCCCCATCTCATTGTAGATTGTAAGCTCTCACGAGCAGGGTCGTCATATTTTGCTTTAATTATTGTATTGTTAATGTTGTTACTTATGACTTGTGTTTTGAAACTGTTAAACTGTAAAGCGCTGCGGAATATATTGGTGCTATATAAATAAAGATTATTATTATTATTATTGTGTATGTATACCAGACAAGCAAGGAAGGACGTACAGGGAAAAATGAGTATAGCAATCATACAAATGTGCACTCACAGACAACTGAGGAGGTTCGAGTAGAAAAGGTAAGGAAACTAAATAGGAGAGGACAGGGGATAGCACACAGCCGAAACACCTAGCAACAGTCTCAGAACTCTCCAAAACCCCTCTATCAACCACCGAATCCTCAACTCCTCCACCAGGCAGTACATGACTTAACACTGGCAATCCAGATTGCCAGAAGTGAGAATATATAGGAGACGGTAGTGGCTGATACTCCACAGCTGAGAGCCTCTAAGCGTGAAGCTACAGGGACTAGTGATGAGCAAGCACTAAAATGCTTGGGTGCTCGTTGCTCGGGTTGAGCAAATTGGAATACTCGGGTACTCGACTTGAGCAACAAGCCCAATGTCTACGGGAATCCCGAGCTTTTTTTGCCATGACCCCCCTGGAGGTTCTTCTTAGGTATCAAAATGCCAGAAATGTATGGGAACAGTGCACAAACAACATGGGAACATTATGGAGAAGGCCCCTGGAAGCATTTCTGACTCCTAGATCACTGCAGTGACCAATGTTGCCATAGTGTGACACCACCTTTACAGCCGCACAGTATATCAAACATAAATTAAACCCAAATGGATTTTATGGGGAAATATGTTAAGGGAAATCTTTTCCAGGGTAATAATTTGTATGTAAGGCAAAAAAAATACTCCTCCACCACTTTGGCTATGTTCACACGTAGCGTTTTTTATGCGTTTTTCAACGTTATCATTGCTTTCAACCAATACAAATGCATTTACTGGGAAATGTAATTGCAGCATTTAACAACCTTAGCTGACCATGTGGTGTGTGACACATCATCAGACACATCTTGTTTCATTTATGAAGGAGTGACTCTTAAAGTCACAAAGCCTATTTTTATAGGGGCATCAGTTGGCATTACTATTCTTAAAGGGCCATTATTAAACAGCGGGTCTCCTATACTGTTATTGCCTATGCTTTGAGTGGCTGGGCTGCCAAAAATTAGGACGCACCCCAATACCCCTTTTGCAAGACGAACAGGTGGGCCTCCTGAAAAAATGTTCCCATTATAAGAAAGTGCATCTCCATAGTGTTTTTTTCCCCTATGCTTTCTTTTATGCAACTTTTCACTTTATATAGTAACATAGTAACATAGTTAATAAGGCCGAAAAAAGATAATAGTCCATCCAGTTCAGCCTATAAAATTCTGTCAGAATAAATCCCCAGATCTATGTCCTTCTAAAGAACCTAACAATAACTGTAAGATACAATATTGTTACGCTCCAGGAAGACATCCAGACCTCTCTTGAACCCTTCGACTGAGTTCGCCATCACCACCTCCTCAGGCAGGGAATTCCAGATTCTCACTGCCCTAACTGTAAAGAATCCTCTTCTATGTTGGAGGAAAAACCTTTTCTCCTCCAGACGCAGAGAATGCCCCCTTGTGACCTTCACCTTCCTTGGTATAAACAGATCCTCGGAGAGGTATTTGTATTATCCCCTTATATACTTATACATGGTTATTAGATCGCCGCTCAGTCGTCTTTTTTCTAGACTAAATTATCCTAATTTTGCTAATCTCTCTGGGTATTTGTCATGATCCAGGACGGGATTTCGCTTTGACCCGTCCTGGTTAGACTATGGGTTAATTGTGCTGCCTCTCTCTGGCAGCAGGAGGCTATTTAGTGCTCACTGGACCTGGGTCCGGTGTCAGTTATACTCCTGCCCTCGGCTGAGTTAAGTGACCTCTTGTATACGTGTGCCTTTTGCCTGATATCTTGCTTGCTTGTTCGGTTGTGATCTGGTTCTGTCCCTGTTACGAGTTCTGCCTGACCCTCTTGTACTGCGCTACCTCTCGTGTATGACTCTCTGCTTGTGACCCGACTTCTCTCTGCTCGTCCCCTTGATACCACGTCGCCCTCTTGTGTATGACCTTTGGCTCTGTCTGACTACCCGTCTGTTTGTCCCTCCTGTACCTCATTTGCCCATACTGCTGTGACCTCTGTTTTGCCTGACTCTGAGTTGTTGTATGGTGTCCTGTCCTATCTGAATACAGGACGCTAAGCCCCTCCCCCTTGCAGTCACATGACCATAGGTCCCGTGCACATTATTCAGTTTCAGTGTCCGCAGGTCCTTTGCCTCTTTACCTTCCAGCGCTGACTGGACCCTGACACTATTAGCCTGAAGCACGCATGGTCACCTCTGCTGCCCACTCCACAGGTATCTTTTAGCACTGCTTCTGTTCTCAGGACACACGCACTGGCTCTATGAGCAAGTGCAGTGCGGTGTCTCTGACAGTATTGTAGTTCCCCCATCCCCTTTATTAATTTTATTGCCCTCCTTTGTACCCGATCTAGTTCCATTATGAGCACCGGTGCCCAAAACTGTACACAGTACTCCATGTGCAGTCTAACCAGAGATTTGTACAGAGGCAGTATAACGCTCTCATCATGTGTATCCAGACCTCTTTTAATGCACCCTATGATCCTGCTTGCCTTGGCAGCCGCTGCCTGGCACTGGCTGCTCCAGGTAAGTTTATCATTAACTAAGATCCCCAAGTCCTTCTCCATGTCAGATTTACCCAGTGGTTTACCGTTCAGTGTGTAATGGTGATATTGATTCCTTCTTCCCATGTGTATAACCTTACATTTATCATTGTTAAATTGCATCTGCCACCTTTCGGCCCAAGTTCCCAACTTATCCAGATCCATCTGTAGCAGAATACTATCTTCTCTTGTATTGACTGCTTTACATAGTTTTGTATCATCTGCAAATATCGATATTTTACTGTGGAAACCTTCTACCAGATCGTTAATAAATATGGTGAAGAGAATATTTCCCAACACCGACCCCTGCGGTACCCCACTCGTCACAGCAACCCAGTTAGAAAATATACCATTTATAACCACCCTCTGCTTTCTATTACTAAGCCAGTTACTTACCCATTTACACACATTTCCCCCCAGACCCAGCATTCTCATTTTGTGTACCAACCTCTTGTGTGGCACGGTATCAAACACTTTGGAAAAATCAAGATATATCACATCCAATGACTCACCTCTTCATAAAAACTGAATAGATTGGTTTGACAGGAGCGATTCTTCATAAACCCATGCTGATATGGCGTTAAACAGTTATTCTCATTGAGATAATCCAGAATAACATCCCTCAGAAACCATTCAAATATTTTACCAACAATAGAGCTTAGACTTACTGGCCTATAATTTCCAGGTTGACTTTTAGAGCCTTTTTTGAATATTGGTACCACATTTGCTATGCGCCAGTCCTGTGGAACAGACCCCGTCGCTATAGAGTCTCTAAATATAAGAAATAATGGTTTGTCTATTACATTACTTAGTTCTCTTAGTACTCGTGGGTGCATGCCATCCTGACCTGGAGATTTATCTATTTTAATCTTATTTAGCTGGTTTTGCACCTCTTCTTGGGTTAGATTGGTGACCCTTAATATAGAGTTTTCTTTGTCTCTCGACATTTCACCTAGCATTTCATTTTCCACCGTGAATACCGTGGAGAAGAAGGTGTTTAATATATTAGCTTTTTCCTCATCATCTACAACCATACTTTCCTCACAATTTTTTAATGGGCCTACACTTTCACTTTTGATTCTTTTACTATTGATATAGTTGAAGAACAGCTTGGGATTAGTTTTACTCTCCTTAGCAATGTGCTTCTCTGTTTCCTTTAAGGCAGCTTTAATTATTTCTTTAGATAAAGAATTTTTCACCTTATAGTTTTTTAGAGCTTCAACGGTGCCATCCTGCTTTAGTAGTTTAAATGCTTTCTTTTTACTGTTAATTGCCCCTCTTACTTCTTTGTTTAGCCACATTGGGTTTTTCCTATTTCTTGTCCTTTTATTCCCACAAAGTATAAACCACTTACAGTGCCTATTTAGGATGTTCTTAAACATTTCCCATTTACTGTATTTTCTGTATTCTTATTTCTGAGGACATTGTCCCAGTGAACCAGATTAAGGGCATCTCTAAGCTGGTCAAACTTTGCCTTCCTAAAGTTCAGTGTTTTTGTGACTCCCTGACAAGTCCCCCTAGCGAAAAACAAGTGAAACTGTACAATATTGTGGTCGCTATTTCCTAGATGCCCGATGACCTGCAGATTTGTTATTCTGTCAGGTCTGTTAGATAGTATTAGGTCTAAAAGTGCTGCTCCTCTGGTTGGATTCTGCACCAATTGTGAAAGATAATTATTCTTGGCTATTAGCAGAAACCTGTTGTCTTTATGGGTTTCGCAGGTCTCTGTTTTCCCAGTTAATATCCGGGTAGTTAAAGTCCCCCATAACAAGGACCTCATTATGGGTTGCAGCTTCATCTATCTGCCTTAGTAATAGACTTTCCATGATTTCTGTTATATTTGGGGGTTTGTAACAGACCCCAAAGAGAATTTTGTTACTATTTTTCCCTCCATGTATTTCGACCCATATGGACTCGACATCCTCATTCCCTATACTAATATCTTCCCTTATAGTGGACTTTAGATAAGACTTTACATAAAGACAAACCCCTCCTCCTCTCCAATTTTTACGATCCTTTCTAAACAGACTGTAACCCTGTAAGTTAACTGCCCAGTCATAGTTTTCATCTAGCCATGTCTTGGTTATTCCCACTATGTCATAGTTACCTGTAGATATTTCTGCTTCTAGTTCTTCCATCTTGTTTGTCAGGCTTCTGGCGTTTGCAAGCATGCATTTTAGAGAATTTTTCTTTGTTCCAATCTCCTCCCTGTTGATTGTTTTAGAGACTTTCTTACCTCCCTTCTGAGTATGTTGTCTTGGATCTTCTTTGTCACACCTCATATCATTCATCAGTATATTATCTGGTTTCATTTTCGTGTCTAACGTTTTTCTTCCCATCCCCTCTTCTTCTAGTTTAACGTTCTCCAGATGAGTGTAGCGAGTAGTGTTGAGCATTCCGATACTGCAGATATCGGGTATCGGCCGATATTCGCTGTATCGGAATACCGATACCGAGTACCGATATTTTTTCAATATCGGATACCGAAATCGGAAGTCCCCATAATGCAATGAGCCACTGTTGTGGCTGTGATTGGCTGCTGAAATTACGTCATCATGATGCGCGGTCTGTGTTTATCATAATGCGCGGTCTGTGCCAACAGCCGGGGGTCTGTACAGGCCTGCCAGGGGCCTGTGCCGGCTGCCGGGGGTCTGTACGGGCCTGCCGGGGGCTTGTGCCGGTTGCCGGGGGTCTGTACGGGCCTGCCGGGGGCTTGCGCAGGCTGCCGGGGGTCTGTACGGGCCTGCCGGGGGCTTGTGCCGGTTGCCGGGGGTCTGTACGGGCCTGCCGGGGGCTTGCGCAGGCTGCCGGGGGTCTGTACGGGCCTGCCGGGGGCTTGTGCCGGTTGCCGGGGGTCTGTACGGGCCTGCCGGGGTCTTGCGCAGGCTGCCGGGGGTCTGTACGGGCCTGCCGGGGGCTTGTGCCGGCTGCCGGGGGTCTGTACGGGCCTGCTGGGGGTCTTGTGTGTGTGCAGGCATCGTCCGATGGGACTAGAAGTCCCATTGGGCGATGCCTGCTACAATTACAATGATTGACACATCAGCCAATGATGGAACAGTAGTAGTCCCATCATCCTGCTAATGTGTTGAATGTAAAAAAAAAAAAAAAAATATATACATACCACATACCACATACCACATACCACATACCACATACCACATACCACATACCTACATACATACTACATACATACATACATACTACATACATACATACTACATACATACATACTACATACATACATACTACATACATACAACATTCATACATACTACATATATACAACATTCATACATACTACATACATACAACATTCATACATACATACTACATACATACTACATTCATACAACATACATACATACTACATACATACTACATGTATACTACATTCCTACAACATACATACATACTACATACATACTTCATATATACTACATTCATACAACATACATAATACATATATACTACATTCATACAACATACTTCATACTACATACATACTTCATATATACTACATTCATACAACATACATACATACTACCTATATACTACATTCATACAACATACATACATACATACTACATGCATGCAACATACAACATGCTATAGACATACAACATACATACAACATACAACATACATACTACATACAATACATTCATACATCACATACATACTACATATATACTACATTCATACAACACACATACATAGTACATACTACATACATACTACATACATACAACATGCTACAGACATACAACATACATACATACTACATACAATACATTCATGCATTCATACAATACATACATATAGACATACAGTACATATAATATAGAGTGCATACTCACCAATACTTGTCACTTTGATCCCTGAAGCCAGTGTCATCTGTGAAAAAATATGAAAATAACAAACAAGCAATATACTCCCTGATCTGCAGAAATCCACGAATGTCCCACGCCGATCTCCCATGGAGAACAGCAGCATCAGCTGATGCGACCGCTCTCTACGGGGCTCCAGGAATACAATGACGGGAGGTAGGTATCCATCTGCACTGTATTCCTCCGCCACTGTAAAAAAATAGTCCCTGGTCTCACTTTATGGCAAAAGCTGCAAGGGAACTTTCTCACACAGCAATGCCAAAAGTGAGACTAGGGACTATTTTTTTACAGTGGCGGAGGAATACAGTGCAGAAGGATACCTACCTCCCCTCATTGTATTCCTGGAGCCCCGTAGAGAGCGGTCGCATCAGCTGATGCTGCTGTTCTCCACAGGAGATCGGGGTGGGACACTCATGGATTTCTGCGGATCAGGGTGTATATAGGTTGTTTGTAATTTTCATATTTTTCCACAGATGACACTGGCTTCGGGGATCAAAGTGACAAGTGATGGTGAGTATGTACTCTATGTTATATGTACTGTATGTCTATATGTATGTATTGTATGAATGTATGAATGTATTGTATGTAGTATGTATGTTGTATGTCTGTTATATGTCTGTAGCATGTTGTATGTATGTAGTAAGTATGTAGTATGTATGTATTATGTATGTATGTTGTATGAATGTAGTATATAAGAAGTATGTCTGTAGTATGTTGTATGAATTTTGTATATTAGTAGTATGTATGTAGTATGTATGTATGCTGTATGAATGTTGTATATATGTAGTATGTATGTAGTATGCATGTATGTATGCTGTATGAATGTAGTATATATGCAGTATGTATGTATGTTGTATGAATGTAGTATACATGTAGTATGTATATAGTATGTATGCATGTATGCTGTATGAATGTAGTGTATATGTAGTATGTATGTTGTATGAATGTAGTATGTATGTAGTATGTAGTATGTATGTATGTTGTATGAATGTTGTATATATAGAGTATGTATGTAGTATGTATGAATGTTGTATATATGTAGTATGTATGTATGTAGTATGTATGTTTTTTTTTTTTACATTCAACACATTAGCCGGAAGATGGGACTACTACTGTCTCATCATTGGCTAATGTGTCAATCACTGTCATTGTAGCAGGCATCGCCCGATGGGACTTGACCACAAGACCCCCAGCAGGCCTGCACAGACCCCCAGCAGCCGGTACAAGCCCCCGGCAGGCCAGTACAGACCCCCGACAGCCGGCACAAGCCCCCGGCAGGCCCGTACAGACCCCCGGCAGCCGGCACAAGCCCCCGGCAGGCCCGTACAGACCCCCGGCAGCCGGTACAAGCCCCCGGCAGGCCCGTACAGACCCCCGGCAGCCGACACAAGCCCTCGGCAGGCCCACACAGACCCCCGGCAGCCGGCACAAGCCCCCGGCAGGCCCGTACAGACCCCCGGCAGCCGGCACAAGACCACGGCAGGCCCGTACAGACCCCCGCAGCCGGCACAAGCCCCCGGCAGGCCCGTACAGACCCCCGGCAGCCGGCCCAAGCCCCCGGCAGTCCAGTACAGACCCCTGGCAGCCGGAACAAGCCCCCCGGCATGCTCGTACAGACCCCCGGCAGGTCCACACAGACCCTGCCCGCACACACAGTCACGCACAGTGTCCGCCCACGCACCGCCCACCCTCTTCCCCCCTCCTGAACTGGATGTGCAAGGAAAGAAAGGGTTTTTTTTAATTACGATATTTCTGTCCCATTGACTTGAATAGGACTTCCGGGATCGGAATCGGCGATACCCGATACTTTTTTGGGTATCGGGCCGATCCAATCCGATCCAATATTTCTCAATATCGGATGGTATCGCTCAACACTAGTAGCGAGTGCTTTTTTGCACTATTTTGATACCTGTGCCTATTTTATGAATTTTTCTTCTTGCACAAGCATTTTAAATATTTTTTATGTTTGCACATTATATTTCTACATTAATTAATATATTAATTATCTTTTGTCTCATCAAAAATATTTTTTGTGATTATATTGCATCTTATAAAGCCATTAGGGATGAGCGATATTGCCCGATATCGTATCGGAATTCCAATTTCCGATATTGAAATAATATCGGATATCGGAATTTTCGATTTCCGATATCAATGCAAGTCAATGGAAAAAAAATCGGAATTATAAAATGACCACTACAGTGCTATATAATGGATAAAATGGAGGGGAAACACCTCAGGATAATGGGAAAAGAGTTTGCAGGGGCAGAGGAGCAAAAAAATTGCTAGAAAAATGCACAGAGCGAAAGCTGTAGCAGGAAAACTGGTCACCATTTTCTTAACAGCGGTGTTTTTTCTTTGGGTTAGGATTAGTTGAGGTATGGTTAGGGTTTATGGTTAGGTTTAGGGTTAGTAGGGTTAGGGGTTAGGGTTAGTTAGGGTTATGGTTAAGGTTAGCAGGATTAGGGTAAGGGTTAGGGTTAGGGTTATGCTTATGGTTAGTAGGGTTAGGGGTTAGGGTTTAGGTTTAGGGTTAGGGTTAGTTAGGGTTATGCTTATGGTTAGTAGGGTTAGGGTTAGTAGGGTTAGGGTTTAGGGTTAGGGTTAGAGTTATGGTTAGGGTTAGTAGGGTTAGGGTAAGGGTTAGGGGTTAGGGTTAGTAGGGTTATGGTTAGGGGTTAGGCGTTAGGGTTAGTAGGGTTAGGGTAAGGGTTAGGGTTAGTTAGGGTTAGTAGAGTCTGGGTTTACGGTTAGGGTTATGCTTATAGTTAGTAGGGTTAGGGTTAGTAGGGTTAGGGTTTAGGGTTATGCTTATGATTAGTAGGGTTAGGGTTAGTAGGGTTAGGGTAAGGGTTAGGGGTTAGGGTTAGTTATGGTTAGTAGAGTCAGGGTTTACAGTTAGGGTTATGCTTATAGTTAGTAGGGTTAGGGTTAGTAGGGTTAGGGTTTAGGGTTATGCTTATGATTAGTAGGGTTAGGGTTAGTAGGGTTAGGGTTACGGTTATGCTTATGGTTAGCAGAGTTAGGGGCTAGGGTTAGGGTTTAGAGTTAGTAGGGTTAGGGTAAGGGTTAGGGGTTAGGGTTAGTGGTTAGGGTTAGTTAGGGTTAAAGTTAGTGGTAAGGGTTAAGGGTTAGTGGTTAGGGATAGTTAGGGTTAGGGTTAGTGATTTTACATTATTAAATTAAAACTGCCAGTGGTGGTGTCAATATGCCCTTTGACTGACATGTCTCTGCATTCAGCTCACCATGCTTTGCAGGGAGTTTCCAGGAGCACCACGTGGAGGAACGCATACACTCCCTTTAAACCATGCTTAGTCTTCTTCTGCTTTCCGATTTCCGATGTGAAAAAAATATCGGAATCGGAAATCGGAATTCTGATATCGCAAATATCGGGTCGATTTCCGATATTTCAATATCGGAAAGCTCATCCCTAAAAGCCATACTATGTGCAATATATTAGGTGCAATTTGATCCCCAGTGTTGCTCTCCTTTTGGTATTTTGTTCCCACCCTCCTCTTTAGTGACTTTTTGAATTTTCAATAAACATTGTTTTAAATTTTATACTGGACGTTTATTTCGTTTTTTTCTCGTCGTGAAATAATTTTATATCCGATTGTCCTTCGTTTTTCTAAATTATCCATTTGTGCACTACTTAGGTTATATAGACTTTTACATCAATGTATATTTTGTTTTGATATGCACTTTGACCTTTGAATTTTTGTTGAACTTAATAGTGTTTGCCTATGCATTGAATGCAAGGGCTGCCTTGCCTCAAAGTTACACGCACCCAATAACTCTTGGAACAGATGTCCTGGATGGCCACATGTAACCAAAGTTCCCATTATTTTTCATTTGGTACTGCCATACTGTTAGCCTATGCATTGAATGCAAGGCCTGCCCTGCACCAAATTCCCACACACCCCAATAAGCCTTTGAACACACATACTGGATGCCCACATGAAAACAAAGTTCACATTATTCTTTTGGTACTGCCATACTGTTAGCCTTTGCATTGAATGCAAGGCCTGCCCTGCATCAAATTCACATGCACTCCAATAAGCCTTTGAACCCATGTACTGGATGGCCACAGGAAAACCAAGTTCACATTATTCTTTTGGTACTTCCATACTGTTAGCCTATGCATTGAATGGCAATGAAAAATGCAAAGTACTACATCTGGGCAATAAAAATAGCATATACAGAATGGGAGGAATTGGCCTAAGCAACAGCACATGTGAAAAAGACTTGGGTATACTAATAGATCACAGACTGAATATGAGTCAACAGTGTGATGCAGCAGCAAAAAAGGAAAATGCAATTCTAGGATGTATTAACAGAAGCATACAGTCTAGATCACATGAAGCCATTATTTCCCTCTACTCCTCTTTGGTCAGACCTCATCTGGAATATTGTGTCCAGTTTTGGGCACCACATTTTAAAAAAGACATCAACAAACTGGAGCAAGTTCAGAAAAGAGCAACCAGAATGGTGACCGGTCTGCAAACCCTGTCTTATGAGGAAAGGTTGCAGGATTTGGGATTGTTTAGTTTGCAAAAGAGAAGACTGAGAGGAGACTTAATAGCTGTCTACAAATATCTAAAGGGCTGTCACATTGTAGAAGGATCAACTTTATTCTCATTTGCACAAGGAAAGACTAGAAGCAATGGGATGAAACTGAATGGGAGGAGACACAGATTAGATATTAGAAAAAACTTTTTGACAGTTAGAGTGATCAATGAGTGGAACAAGCTGCCACGAGAAGTGGTGAGTTGTCCTTCAATGGAAGTCTTCAAACAGAGGCTGGACAGACATCTGACTGGGATGATTTAGGGAATTAGGGAATCCTGCTTTTAGCAGGGGGTTGGACCAGATGGCCCAGGAGGTCCCTTCCAACTCTACGATTCTATGATTCTATGATTCTATGAATGTCAGGTCCGCCTTGCCACAAAGTTACACGCACCCCAATAAGCCTTTGATCCCACATACTGGATGCCTACAGGAAAACCAAGTCCACATTATTCTTTTGGTACCGCCATACTGTTAGCCTATGCATTGAATGCAAGGCCCGACTTGCCACAAAGTTACACGCACACAGGTTCTACCTCCAGTTAGACCCCAGACACGTGGTAGCTGACCCTGAAGAACAGGTGGACTGGCCAAGATAGCAGGTAGCCATGGACTTGACCCACAGCAAGCTGCTGGACAAGGCAGAACTGGCACAGGCAGAACAGATGTCATCCTGGGTGATGGAGAGATGAGCGACTGAGCGAGATGGAACCGGCACAGGCAGCTCTGGTATCATCCTGGGTAATCCTGGGTAATGGAGTAAGGAGCGGCAGACAGTCTGAGAAGACAAACAGTTTTAGCAGGAAACTGGCCCGACACTGTGTGTACACAGACAAACTGCAGGCACAACAGCACACGGAACTGGAAGCTAGCAACAGGAATCACTTGTTGCTCCGGCGCCTCCTCTATGGCAGAGGAGCCAGAAATAGTACTCACAGTTTTATCATTGGTTCGGAGCATTATTAAAAAATGTGTGCTGTCTCTTTAAGAGATAGGGAGTGCGTTTGTGGAAACCTGCTGGCTGCAGCAGCAGGAGAGGAGCCAGGAACCAGGGCTGGGCAGTGGGGAGTGGACCGAGAGTGGGGACCCTGACGGGACCCAAGCGGAGGTACAGGCAATGGCACTACACAGCACTCATGCAGCCCCACATAAGGACACTGCCTCGACCATGTTTCACTGTAGGCACCATACATTATTTATAGAAGATGAAGGCACTGGGGATTTGGTGTGAGGTAAGTGTAATGGGTTTTTATTTTTATGTGAATGTACGTAATTTTACTTTTTTTTAACTGAGCACAGGCGCCGGCAGATGATGCTCCTCTCCCATCAGCGGCACCTGCTGTCACTGTTATCAGTGACACCAGACATAGCCAGATGGGAGCAGTAGTCTCATTGGGCCAAGCCTGCTTTTTTACCGCTGTGAGTCACAGTCAACTGTGGAATAATGCTGACATCTACCAATATGATCCTGCAGCACTGTGACCAGCAGTACCAGCGGCAGCGTTACTGCACACAGCGGCACACAATCACACAGAGACAAACGCACACACACGCAGACAACCGCATGCACACGCAGACACCCACACACGTGCAAACACCCGCTCACACACAGACACCCAAGCATTCCAATTTGCTCGACCCAAGCAACAAGCACCCGAGCATTTTAGTGCTTGCCCATCACTAATAATTACATGACTTTTCCTTATTAGTGATGGAAGATCAATGCTGAGTAGTGTATGTACTTTATATTTAACAATTTTATAAAAATTGTAACTTTATAAATCTTTAATTAAATGTCAGAAATGTGATTCTTTAATATAATACAGCCAGACTAAAATTTTCTTTAGGAAGAACTATTTTGTTGGCAGAATGCAGACATGCCTAAACTAGGAGCATAGAGAACAGCGTGTACTTATCTAACACAGATAAATGCCATTAGCACAACAGTATTTTCCTGTATTGTAAATGTTTTCCTGTTTCTGTGGCTGACAACAATTTATTGTTTCTTTACAAAAAACATTTTAGAGATATTGAATGATTCATGCTTTTAATGACAATTTTAAAGTACAATTTTGACAAAAGCAATACTTGTTAGCTTAAATGTAACATTCCCATACATGCATGAAATATACAGCTCAGTAACTGAACAGTGCTCTTTGTGATAAGTGCAAGATTTGAGCTTGTGGGCATAGGTACTTGTGTCCTGTAAAAATATGAGTTATAGAAGAAGACATGTGTACTATAATATATATGGAAAGAAATAAGATTGACTACGATTGTATTCAGTTTTGATTGGCTATATAACTAAGGCTCCCTTCACACATCCATGTTTCCGTCATGTGTTGTGTCATTTTTTACACATATTAGAGACACCCATAATAATCTATTGGGCTGCACCCACATCCATGGCATCACATGAACCATGTGTCTGAGAGACCTATAAGTAGACATGTCAATTTTCTTCCTGCAGCACGGGGATGTAAATAAGTACCACACACATGCACATGGATGACATAGGTGTGACATCCGTGTGCTGTCCATGTGACACATATCAGAATAGAATGCAGAATAGAAAACACAAATGTTTAGGTGTTAACATTATGCAGAGATATATATGTAGTAGATAGATATTTGTGAGATATATAATTAGTGCCTCGCAAGTATAGTTTACTGTACGTGAATTATCCAAATAAATTAATGAATAAAATGACATGGGATCCCCCATTTGTGATAACTAGCAAAGGTAAAGCAGTGAGTGTTATTAGCAGGCTGGAAAGGGCAATGGTTAAAAATAAAAGTCCGCAGCCACCCCAGAATTGACACATCTAATCTGATGCATCATTTCTGGGATGGCTGAATGCTGATATTCATATGTCAGCAGCCATATATGTTTCCATATAGCATTAATAGGTTAGAAATTAAAAATTGTCATTGGTTCTACTCATATGATTCAAGCAAAAAAATAAATTTATCACTAATCAAAAGTTCTTCAAGTTCTCAAATTACCTTAAAAAGACAAGTCTGACACTCAAAGACCTCCTAAAACTGTATTCAACCCATTTTGAGATCTTTAATCCAATGATAGCCTTAGTAATGTGAAAGTGACATCATCATATATGGCTTTTGATAAATGGATGAAAACCGGACAGCCTGCTTAATAAAACAATGTACTTTCAGACTTTTTATTGTTTGATTTTTTTTACATTTAAAACAAGCTGTTTAATTATTTTTTATTTCATTTTTAAACAATATATTAATTAAAAAAATAAAGATTTACATAAAATAAAATAATACATAAATTTAAAGTAATGGACAACTGTGACCTGCATCTGCTACTACTGCCTGGGGGCTGTTACAGATTAGACCAAGATAGAGTCTTTTGGTAAAACATATCATTCTACTCTTTACTGTAACTGGAATGAGGCCTACAAATAAAAGAACACAGTAGTTACAGTGAAATATGGTGGAGGTTCAAAGAAATTTATGGGTTGTTTTGCTGCTTCTGATCCTGAATACCTTGACTGTGTGCAAGGCATCATGAAATGTGAAGATTCCCAAAAGGATTTTGGGTTGAAATGCAGTGCCGGAACCTCTACCATATATTTTGGGGTTGTTCAAAAATCAAAAACCTCTGGTTCCAGGTCACACAGCATATCAACCTCATTGCTAAGGATTTCACAATTACGTCTTAAAGAGCACTTCTTTCATTAGACATGGAACAATTTGATGATTCGGTAACAATTTGATACATTATTATACACATCCTCTTAGTGACTAAGACCATGTTAGCACAATGGTGGAAGAAAGTCGAGGTTCCTAAGTTTTCGGTCATACTTGATAAGATAGGCCAACATAGCGATTTAGAACGCAGATTTGCGATTAACAACAATCACATTCACAAATATGCAAAAAAATGGAATACTTGGAACAACAAATTTCATATCAAATAGACCTATTAAGAGGTATTATATTTTGAGGCCTAAGCATGGCTGTTGTAGTACCGAGATGTTGTATCTCTTTCCAAGAAAGATACCCCATAATAAGGATTGGCGATTTTCTTTTCCTTTTATGTTGTTATTTACTATATGCTATTTAATGCCTATTTGTGAGTTCTCTAGTTTTAATTTTTTTCCGTACCTCTACAAGGTTCTTTACTCCCCGTTCCCTTTCCTCCCTTCCTACCTTCCTTTCTTACCCTGTTTAATTAGGGATTGGAGAAGCAGGAAGCTCTGCATATTTCCGGTGCATTCTGGGAAGAGGAGAAGAGTCGCCTTAAGCTGATCGATCGCTGGGACTTGCCGGGTCTTGCTGTTTGAGGACATCGCAAAAACCAGGGATTGGAGAAGCAGGAAGCTCATCTGCATATTTCCGGTGCATTCTGGGAAAGGAGAAGAGTCGCCTTAAGCTGATCGATTGCTGGGACTTGCCGGGTCTCGCTATTTGAGGACATCGCAAAACCGCGCGCCTAACGGCGCCCAAGTTTCCTCCCATCATAGCCTGCATCAGCAATATGGAAGAGAAGAAAATCCACATGGTCACCTGCAACACATGCTACATGTTTTCAGATCTTCCGGCCCCAAAACTCAACTTTACCTGTCAGAAGTGCAAACTTGTTGCCCTCTTAGAGGAAAAGGTGCAGGGACTGGAAGAAAGAATAGCAACATTGAAGGTAATTAAAGAACATGAGGACTTCTTGGATGAAGCAGAAGCAACCATTCAGGATTTGGAAAGTGAGAAAAGCTTCAGAGCACATACAGAGGCTGAAAAGTGAAGTCATGTGACGAAAAGAAGCAAACGGATCAAGTGTTCATCACCACCCACACAGCTTAGCAACCAATATGAAGCCCTAATGCTGGAGAACGAAAATGGCACAGCTCAGGATGATACCGTATCTACAAGAGAAGACACACTATCAACAAAAATTACTCTGTCAACAAAAGCGGAAACAAATGACACTCAAAAACACTCACGAGCAACAAGCAGTGCGTCTGGAAAGAAAAGAAGAATGGTAGTTATGGGCAACTCACTACTAAGAGGCACAGAGGCAACTATCTGCAGGCCGGACATAACCGCACGAGAAGTATGCTGCCTCCTAGGGGCAAAAATCAAGGATGTGGCCAACAGGATACCAACTATCCTCAAATCCAAGGACGACTACCCTTTCCTACTGATACATGTAGGCACAAACGACACGGCAAGAAATGACTTACCAACTATATGCGAAAACTTTGATATTCTGGGGAAGAAAATAAAGGAACGGAACGTACAGGTTGTTTTCTCATCAATCCTCCCAGTCGATGGTCATGGCATCAGACGATAGAATAGGATACTAGAGGTGAACAACTGGTTACGACGGTGGTGCAGGCAGCAAGGATTTGGATTCTTGAACCATGGCGTGAATTACCTCTACGATGGACTTCTCGCAAGAGATGGGATACACCTCACAAAACCAGGGAAACACACATTCGCCAGAAGACTTGCCACACTCATCAGGAGGGCTTTAAACTAGAAGAGGGGATGGGAGGAAAAACAGCAGACAAGAACATGCAGCAGAAGGGCAAACTAATTAAGGATACTAGATGTGGTAAAGAGGACCCAAGGCAGGGTACTCAAAAGGAAGCTAAGAAAAATGAAGCAAAACTTCTTTCCTGCATGCTGACCAACGCAAGAAGCCTGACCAATAAGATTGAAGATCTGGAGATGGTAATGTATGAGGAAAAATACAACATAGTAGGAATAACTGAGACATGGTTAGACGACTGCTATGACTGGGCGACTAACTTGCATGGATATGATTTGTTTAGGAGGGATCGTAAAAAAAGGAAAGGGGGTGGAGTCTGTCTATATATAAAGTCCACTTTAAAGCCCACACTAAGAGAAGATATACAAGAGGGAAATGAAGAGGTGGAGTCTCTATGGGTGGAGATACAAGGAGGGAAAAGTAATAAAATCCTCATAGGGGTTTGTTATAAGCCACCAAATATAACAGAAACCACTGAAAATGTATTATTGAAACAAATAGACAAAGCAGCAAATCACAATGAGGTGATTATTATGGGGGACTCCAACTACCCCGACATAGACTAGGAAACTGAAACCTGCGTATCTCAGAAAGGAAATCAATTTCTGTCAGTGACCAAGGATAATTATCTGTCACAACTTGTGCAGGGTCCAACTAGAGGGACAGCCCTTCTGGACTTAATTTTAAGCAACAAGCCAGAGAGAATAACAGAAGTAGGAGTCGATGGGCACCTAGGGAACAGTGACCACAATATAATACAATTCCACTTGTCCTTCAGTAAGGTGCCCTGGAAGGGGGTTATAAAAATGCTGAATTTCAGGAAAGCAAAGTTTGATCAGCTTAGAGAGGACCTTTGCCGAATTGATTGGGACAATGTCCTCAAAAATAGGAGCACAGAAAATAAATGGGAAATATTTAAATCAGATTAACACACCCACGGCGAGCTAGCCATACCATACAGAAATAAAAGGGCTAGGAACAGGAGAACACCAATGTGGCTAAATAAGGATGTAAAAGGCAATAAATAACAAGAACAAGGCATTTTAGAAGCTAAAACAAGAAGGCAATGAAGAAGCATTAAAAAGTTATGGAGAAAAAAATAAAATGTGTAAAAAACAAATACATTTAGCAAAAGTGGAAACTGAGAGACTCATTGCTAAGGAAAGTAAAACAAACCCCAAACTATTCTTTAATTAAAAATGATTAAAATTGATGGTGTCGGCCCTTTAAAGAACAATGAGGGTGAAATCATAGAGAGCGATGTGGGAAAAGCAAATGTTTTAAATACTTTTTTCTTAACAGTCTTCACACAGGAAAAGGATTTGCCAGGGGAAATGCAGAGTGATAATGTAAACTCCCCATTAAGTATTACCTGCCTAACCCAGGAAGAAGTGCAGAACCGCCTTAGTAAGATTAAAATTGACAAATCACCAGGCCCTGATGGCATTCACCCTCGGGTATTAAGGGAGTTAAGTAATGTGATAGACAGGCCTCTATTCCTTATATTTAAAGACTCTATAGAAACAGGGTCTGTTCCTTTTCATTGGCGGCAAGCAAATGTGGTACCAATATTCAAAAAGGGGTGTAAAAGGGAACCTGGAAACTATAGGCCGGTAAACTTAACATCTGTTGTGGGTAAAATTTTTGAAGGGTTTCTAAGGGATACCATTATGGAATATCTCAATGTTAATAAATGTTTAACTCCATATCAACATGGATTTATGAAGGATCGCTCCTGTCAAACTAACCTGATGAGCTTCTATGAGGATGTAAGCTCTCAAATGGACCAAGGAGAATCATTGGGTGTCATTTATCTCGACTTCTTTAAAGCATTTGACACTGTCCCACATAAAAGATTGGTAAGTAAGATGAGAAAGCTTGGGTTAGGGGAAAATGTGTGTGGATGGGTAGGTAGCTGGCTTAGTGATAGAAAACAAAGAGTGGTTATTAATGGTGCATGCTCAGATTGGGCCAGGGTTACTAGTGGGGTACCACAGGGTTCTGTATTGGGCCCCCTACTATTTAATATATTTATTAATGATCTAGTGGATGGCTTACACAGTAAAATATCAGTATTTGCAGATGATACAAAACTATGTAAGGAAGTTAACACAAAGGAGGACAGTTTGCAACTACAGAGAGATTTGAGTAAATTGGAGACTTGGGCTGAAAAATGGAAAATGAGGTTTAACACAGATAAGTGTAAGGTTATGCACATGGGAAGGTGAAACAGATACTACAATTACTTACTAAATGGGATACTGCTGGGGAAATCAGACATGGAAAAAGACTTAGGCATCTTAGTCAATAAGAAGCTAAATTGGAGTGCCCAGTGTCAGGCAGCTGCCACCAAAGCGCATAGGGTCATGGGATGCATTAGAAGAGGTCTGGGGACACGAGATGAAAACATAATTCTCCCTCTGTTCAAATCACTCGTCAGACCACACTTGGAGTTTTGTGTGCAATTTTGGACACCGGTGCTCAAGAAAGACATTACTGAACTTGAAAGGGTTCAAAGGCGGGCTACTAAAATGATAAATGGAGTTGGTTCACTACAATACCCAGAACGGTTATCAAAATTAGGTCTATTTACTCTAGAAAAGAGAAGACTTAGGGGAGACTTAATATATATGTACAAGTATATCAGAGGGCAATACAGAGATCTCTCCAATGAACTGTTTGTACCAAGGACTGTGACAAGAACAAAGGGGCATTCTCTTCTTTGGAGGAAAGACAATTTCTGCACCAGCATAGAAGAGGGTTCTTCACAGTAAGAGCAGTGAGGCTATGGAATTCTCTTCCTGAGGAAGTGGTGATGGCCAACTCACTGAATGAATTTAAGAAAGGAATGGATGCTTTTCTTGTAAGTAACAGTATAGAAGGTTACGAATAACATAATTTTATAGGTAGATGATTGACCCAGCTAAGGGGAAGGAATTTTTTTCCCTATGGAGAAAATTGGCTTCTACTCTGTGGGTTTTTTGCCTTCCCCAGGATCAACAATGCAGAACAGCTGCACTAAAAATAGGCAGAACTAGATGGACATAAGGTCTTCCTTCAGCCTTCCTTCATGTTACTATTCGTGTTGAGTAGTGTTGAGCATTCCGATACCGCAAGTATCGGGTATCGGCCGATACTTGCTGTATCGGAATTCCGATACCGACTTCCGATATTTTTTCAATATCGGAATTCGGCATCGGAATCGGAAGTTCAGTTGATTGACGGCCTGACGTCATCATGATGCGCGGTGTGTGCGCATCATGATGCGCCGTCATTTCGGGCCTTCCGGGGGTCTCTGCCGGCCTGCCGGGGGGCTGTGCCGGCCTGCCGGGGGGCTGTGTGGACTGCCCGGGGTCTGTACCGGCCTGCTGGGGGGCTGTGCCGGCCTGCCGGTGGTCTGTGCACCCTGTGGGGGTCTGTACCGGCCTGCCGGGGGGCTGTGCCGGCCTGCCGGGGGGCTGTGCTGATGTCCGGGGGTCTGTGCAAGCATCGTTCGATGGGACTACAAGTCCCATCGGGCGATGCCTGCTACCATGACAGTGATTGACACATTAGCCAATGATGGGACAGTAGTAGTCCCATCATCCGGCTAATGTGTTAAATGTTAAAAAAAAAAAAAAAAAAAAAATACTACATACATACTACATGCATGCTACATACATACTACATGCATGCTACATACATACTACATGCTACATACATACTACATATATACTACATACATACTACATACATGCTACATACATACTACATGCTACATACATACTACATGCATGCTACATACATACTACATATATACTACATACATACTAGATACATGCTACATACATACTGCATGCTACATACATACTACATACATACTACATACATACTACATGCATGCTACATACATACTACATATATGCTACATACATACTACATGCATGCTACATACATACTACATGCTACATACATACTACATATATACTACATACATACTACATACTGCATGCTACATACATACTACATACATACTACATACATACTACATGCATGCTACATACATACTACATGCATGCTACATACATACTACATGCATGCTACATGCATGCTACATACATACTACATGCTACATACATACTACATACATACTACATACTACATATACTGTATACTACATGCATGCTACATACATACTACATGCTACATACATACCACATACATACTACATACATACTACATACATACTACATGCTACATACATACTACATATATACTACATACATACTACATGCTACATACATACCACATACATACTACATACATACTACATACATACTACATGCTACATACATACTACATATATACTACATGCATGCTACATACATACTACATGCTACATACATACCACATACATACTACATACATGCTACATATATACTACATGCATGCTACATACATACTACATATATACTACATGCATGCTACATACATACTACATGCTACATGCATGCTACATACATACTACATACATACTACATGCTACATACATACCACATATATACTACATACATACAATACATTCATACAATACATACATAGACATACAGTACATATAACATAGAGTAACATACTTACCAATACTTGTCACATTGTTCCCCGAAGCCATTGTCTTTTCCGGAATAAATATTAACATAACAAACCACAAAAATACTCACCCACGATCCGAAGCAGTCCACGAGTGTGTCCCACGACGATCTTGGGTAGAGAACTGCAGCATCAGATGATGCTGCCGTTCTCTACGGGCTGCAGGAATCCAATGACGGAAGGTAGGTATCCTTCCGCACTGTATTCCTCCGCCACTTAAAAAAAAAAAAAGTCCCTAGTCTCACTTTATGCCATTGCTGCGTGGGAATTTCCCACACAGCAATGGCATAAAGTGAGACTAGGGACTTTTTTTTTTTTTAAGTGGCGGAGGAATACAGTGCGGAAGGATACCTACCTTCCGTCATTGGATTTCTGCAGCTCGTAGAGAACGGCAGCAACAGCTGATGCTGCAGTTCTCTACCCAAGATCGTTGTGGGACACACTCGTGGACTGCTTCGGATCGTGGGTGAGTATTTTTGTGGTTTGTTATGTTAATATTTATTCCGGAAAAGACAATGGCTTCGGGGAACAATGTGACAAGTATTGGTAAGTATGTTACTCTATGTTATATGTACTGTATGTCTATGTATGTATTGTATGAATGTATTGTATGTATGTAGTATATATGTGGTATGTATGTAGCATGTAGTATGTATGTAGTATGTATGTAGCATGCATGTAGCATGCAGTATGTATGTAGCATGCATGTAGTATATATGTAGTATGTATGTGGTATGTATGTAGCATGTAGTATGTATGTAGCATGCATGTAGTATGTATGTAGCATGCATGTAGTATATATGTAGTATGTATGTAGCATGTAGTATGTATGTAGCATGCATGTAGTATATATGTAGTATGTATGTAGCATGTAGTATGTATGTAGCATGCATGTAGTATATATGTAGTATGTATGTAGCATGTAGTATGTATGTAGCATGCATGTAGTATGTATGTAGCATGCATGTAGTATGTATATGGTATGTATGTAGCATGTAGTATGTATGTAGCATGCATGTAGTATATATGTGTTATGTATGTGGTATGTATGTAGCATGCATGTAGTATGTATGTAGTATGTATGTAGTATATATGTAGTATGTATGTAGCATGTAGTATGTATGTAGCATGCATGTAGCATGCAGTATGTATGTAGCATGCATGTAGTATATATGTAGTATGTATGTAGCATGTAGTATGTAGCATGCATGTAGTATATATGTAGTATGTAGCATGTAGTATATATGTAGTATGTAGCATGTAGTATGTATGTGTTATGTATGTAGCATGTAGCATGCATGTAGTATGTATGTAGTATATATGTGGTATGTATGTAGCATGCAGTATGTATGTAGCATGCATGTAGTATATATGTAGTATGTATGTTGCATGTAGTATTTATGTAGTATGAATGTAGCATGTATGTAGTATGTAGTATGAATGTAGCATGTATGTAGTATGCATGTTGTATGTATGTAGCATGTAATTTTTTTTTTTTTTTTTTTTTTTTTTTACATTTAACACATTAGCCGGATGATGGGACTACTACTGTCCCATCATTGGCTAATGTGTCAATCACTGTCATGGTAGCAGGCATCGCCCGATGGGACTTGTAGTCCCATCGGACGATGCCTGCACAGACCCCCGGAGCCTGCACAGCCCCCCGGCAGGCCGGCACAGCCCCCCGGCAGGCCGGCACAGCCCCCGGAGCCTGCACAGCCCCCCGGCAGGCCGGCACAGCCCCCCGGCAGGCCTGCACAGCCCCCCGGAGCCTGCACAGCCCCCCGGCAGGCCGGCACAGCCCCCCGGCAGGCCGGCACAGACCACCGGAGCCTGCACAGACCCCCTGGCAGGCCGGCACAGCCCCCCGAAAGGCCCGTACAGACCCCAGAGAGGCTGTACAAGGACAGGAAAGGGTTTTTCTTATTCCGATACCGGAAGTCCCATAGACTTGAATGGGACTTCCGGTATCGGAATCGGCGATACCGATACTTTTTTTAAAGATCGGCCGATACCATCCGATACGATACTTTGAAGTATCGGACGGTATCGCTCAACTCTAGTGTTGAGCATTCCGATACTGCAAGTATCGGGTATCGGCCGATATTCACTGTATCGGAATTCCGATACTGAGTTCCGATACTTTTAGCATATCGAATACCGGAATCGGAAGTTCCCATAATGCTATGAGCCAGTTTGATTTGATTCAGCCAATGACAATCCTCAGAAGTGTGGGCACATCCTGTTAGGCATGCAGGCATGTTAACTAATGGATTGGCTGTGATTGGCTGCTGAAATGATGTCAAGAAGCACTATAAAAGCCGCCGCCGACGCCATTTCGGGTTCACTCTGCTGTGAATTCAGTTAGGGACAGGCTGCTGTCCAATGGCTGGATATCCTTAAAGACAAAAATGTCCAGGAAGGATGGGAAATCTTGAAAAATGAAATTCTCAAAGCACAGTTGTTAACAATTCCGAAAAGAGGGAAGAATAGGAAGCATTTAAGGAAACCAGGATGGATGAACACAGAACTTAAGCACATGTTAAAAAGGAAGAAAAAAATGTTTATAAAATGGAAAGAGGGAGGCATATCTAAAGAAGAATATAATGCTGTCTGCAGAACCTGCGGGGCACAAATCAGATTATCTAAAGCTGAAAATGAATTGAGGCTTGCAAGAGATGTCAAAAGCAATAATAAAGGATTTTGGGGATATGTCAAAAGTAAAAGAAAAGTCAAAGATGCTATAGGATTTTTACAGGATGAAAATGATGAAATGGTAAGACAGGATGTTGAGAAGGCTGAACTTTTAAATTCCTATTTTGCATCTGATTTCTCTCAGAAAGGAAATGTAACATCAACTGTTCTTCACTGTCCTATTAAGGGAATAGAAGAATCCAGGATATCTATAAACAGAAAGATAGTGAGGAAACACTTAGCTAGCCTAAATGAATTCAAGTCTCCAGGTCCAGATGTATTACACCCCAGAGTACTGAAGGAGATAGCAGAAGAAATTTTTGAACCCCTCTCCATAATCTTTGAAAATTCTTGGAGAACAGGAGAAGTGCCAGAAGACTGGAGAAGAGCAAATGTTGTTCCTATCTTCAAAAAGGGGAAGAAGGTGGACTCAGACAACTATAGGCCGGTGAGTCAGACTTCTATACCAGGAAAAATCTTTGAACAAATTATTAAACAACATGTATGTCAGTACCTGGATAAGAATGAAGTGATTAAACAGAGTCAGCATGGGTTTGTAACTAATAAGTCATGTCAGACTAACTTAATTTCCTTCTATGACGGAATCACTGATTGGGTGGATCAAGGAAATGCTGTAGATATAGTATATCTTGACTTCAGCAAAGCATTTGACAAAGTCTCTCATGCAATCCTTATTGACAAAATGGCTAAGTATGGAATGGACAAGGCAACTGTTAGGTGGATTCATAACTGGCTTAGTGATCAGACCCAAAGAGTGGTCGTAAATGGCTGCACATCCAGTTGGAAGAATGTCTCAAGTGGGGTACCACAGGGCTCAGTCCTGGGCCCTGTATTGTTCAACATCTTTATCAACGATTTAGATGAAGGAATTGAAGGTAAACTGATTAAATTTGCTGATGACACAAAGCTAGGAGGGATGGCTAATACTAGAGAAGAGAGAGAGAGGATTCA
This sequence comes from Dendrobates tinctorius, assembly GCF_039654945.1. NCBI lineage: Eukaryota > Metazoa > Chordata > Amphibia > Anura > Dendrobatidae > Dendrobates > Dendrobates tinctorius. The sequence goes on from NW_027361676.1 coordinate 79,630,343, forward strand.
AAAAGATATAAATAAACTGGAGAAGTGGGCAGCAACTAACAGAATGGTTTTTAACAGGGAGAAATGCAAAGTACTACACCAAGGCAATAAAAATGAAAAAAGCATATACAGAATGGGAGGAATAGGGCTAAGTGACAGCACATGTGAAAAAGACTTGGGTATACTAATAGATCACAGACTGAATATGAGTCAACAGTGTGATGCAGCAGCAAAAAAGGCAAATGCAATTCTAGGATGTATTAACAGAAGCATACAGTCTAGATCATGTGAAGTCATTATTTCCCTTTACTCCTCTTTGGTCAGACCTCATCTGGAATATTGTGTCCAGTTTTGGGCACCACATTTTAAAAAAGACATCAACAAACTGGAGCAAGTTCAGAAAAGAGCGACCAGAATGGTGACCGGTCTGCAAACCCTGTCTTATGAGGAAAGGTTGCAGGATTTGGGAATGTTTAGTTTGCAAAAGAGAAAACTGAGAGGAGACTTAATAGCTGTCTACAAATATCTAAAGGGCTGTCACATTGTAGAAGGATCAACTTTATTCTCATTTGCACAAGGAAAGACTAGAAGCAATGGGATGAAACTGAATGGGAGGAGACACAGATTAGATATTAGAAACAAACTTTTTGACAGTTAGAGTGATCAATGAGTGGAACAGGCTGCCACGAGAAGTGGTGAGTTCTCCTTCAATGGAAGTCTTCAAACAGAGGCTGGACAGACATCTGACTGGGATGATTTAGCGAATCCTGCTTTGAGCAGGGGGTTGGGCCAGATGGCCCAGGAGGTCCCTTCCAACTCTACGATTCTATGATTCTATGATTCTATGATTCTAAGACTCTGAGGGACAGTTAGAGATAGCGATTTTCAAAATCATATTGTGCTTTACCCAGGCTACATAAAAAACCACTGTAGCTTTCTTTTGCCTTGCAGCAGTGTTCACAGCTGTCTGCAAGGTCTGTGTGAGTGCAGCTCACGCTGAGTAGTGTGTCCTGCAGCCACGTCTGGTTGTAGGCCGCTCAGCGTGTGTCACTGCCTCATGCATATTTTTCTTTTTTTGCTGCTCATTTTTCATTCTCCTATTAGTGTGCATCCATCTGTATCCATCTACATTGGTTGGTTGCAAACACTATAGGAGTAGACAGCGGAGCCTCTCTGCAGCCTTTCAGTGCTAGTGCCCACTTATCTGCACTGTTCACGGCTGTCTGAGAGGTCTTTGTGTGTGAGTGCAGCTCACGCTGTAGAGTGTCCTACAGCTACTTCTGGTTGTAGGCCGCTCAGCGTGCGTCACTGCCTCACACATATTTTTCTTTAATTGCAGCTCATTTTTCATTCTCCTATTAGTGTGCATCCATCCGTATCCATCTACATTGGTTGGTTGCAAACACTATATAGGAGTAGATAGAGGAGCCTTTTTTCTGGCTTGTGCCCTTCAGCTGCAGCCAGATTAGTATTACCCTATTTTTTGGAGCCTCATCTTTTGCATTGTAGGTTACCTTCCTGCATTGTAATAGCTCCAAAAAGTTAGTGATACTATCGCTTTCAAATCTTTGGTCACATCCTTTTAGTTTTTTTGAAAAAAAAAATAGCAAAATAAAGTTCGCCAAACACTCCATTTGACAGTTGTGTAGGCCACATTAGCTCATATTAAAGTGTAGTCCACACACACACTTTATAAAATTAATGTTTCTTATACCTGTTAGCAGCTGTTAAGGAATAAGCACACTAAGCCCCCCCTTTGTATTTTTCTGCGTATCGTTATTAGTCTACCAAGATGAAGAAGGCAGGGAGTAAGGCACGTGGGCGTGGAGTTTCAGCAGGGAGAGGACGTGGGGATTCTGCAGGGAGAGGACGTGGGGATTCTGCAGGCGGAGGACGTGGGGTTTCCGTGCCTGCTGCGGGCACCAGTGAGTCAGCATACCCCAGTTTTATCAGACAACAGTCCTTTATGCGCAGCTTTGTAGGACCTCGCCGTACCCCACTGCTGTGGGAGGAACAAATTGAAGCCGTTGTCGGATGATGGCAGCTAACGCATCGACTTCAATGACTTCCACGTCCTCTCAGGGCCAGAGCACTGAAGAGCAACCATCTGTCTCTTCACCACCTGCCAAAGTGCCCAGGGAGTCAGAGAGCCCTGGACAGGAGCCATCACAGTCTCTACTTCTGTTCTCTGAATCTGTTGGCTTGGAAACAGGGGGCCAGCCAAGCAGCATACAAGAATGTGAAGAAGAGGGACTATGCAGTGATGCGCAACTTCTTTGTCCCTCTGAATCTGACGAGGCGGGTGGTCCAGTGCCTATGGTAAGCACATCTCAATACGCATCAGATGATGATGAGACTCAGGTGCCACTTTCTTGTGCGTACGGTGCTAGCGAGACTACCCAGGAGTAGCAGGTGTTTGAAGAGGGGAGTGTAGATGATGAGGTCCTTGACCCATCATGGCGTGAAGAACAGGGAGGTGATGGGAGAAGCTCTGAGGAAGAGATTCCCCGAATGGCCAAAACAGTAGGGAGAGGGAGGGGACAGACTTGGTTGCCTGTAGCCTCCACTTCGGCACCCGTTAGGAGCATTCCTCTTCCAAAAGCCAAAACGGGCGCTCCCAAGACTTGCAGTGCGTGGTCCTTTTTTGACACACTTAGAGATGACATTTGCTTTGTCAAATGCAAGCTGTGTCATCAGAAAGTGAAAAGAGGGAAAAATGTCAGCAACCTCAATACCACAAATATGTGGAAACATGTAAGGACCAAGCACGAGCTGGAGTTACATAGACACACTGAAGACGTAGGCCAATGTACAGCACCACCTACCACCTCTTCAGCTCGTGTTGGGGCCTATTCCTCCTGCTCACACACAGCTGGTTCGGCTTCCTCACAGGATCGCAAAGGAAGAACCTCTGGCACTGTTGTCCAGAGACGTAGTGACATTCCACTCACAGCACCATGTTCCCAGTCATCCTCACACTCCCAGACCACTCTACAGCCATCGGTAGCCCAGGCATGGGATAATAGGTGGCCTTACTTGGCAAACCATCCCCGAGCACAGGCTCTGAATGCTGGCATTGACAAACTACTGGCCCTTGAAATGCTCTCATTCAGGCTGGTGGAGACTGACACCTTCCGGAACTTCATGGCATTGGCAGTCCCACAATACACCGTGCCCAGCCGCTTTTATTTCAGCAGGCAAGCCGTCCCTGCCCTGCAAAAGCATGTGGAGGGAAAAATAAAACATGCGCTACTAAACGCCGTCAGTAGCAAAGTCCACCTGACCACCGATGCGTGGACCAGTAGACATGGACAGGGACGATACCTTTCCCTCACTGCCCATTGGGTCAATGTTGTGGAGCCGGGTACAGATCTGGTGAGTGGCGCTGTACGTGTTCTGCCAACTCCACGGATTGCAGGAATCCAGTCTGTACACATTGACTCCTCCTCCTACTCAAGTTCCTCAGAATCAGCGCTGCAGGAGCCTGTTACGACCGATATGAGCACAGCCGTGGCCAAACGTCAACAGGCCGTACTCAAATTAATTTCTTTGAGGAATCGAAGCCACACAGCGCAGGAGCTCTGGAATGCCATCAAGCAGGAGAGCGACGTGTGGTTTCTGTCAGCGAATCTCCAGCCAGGCTTGGTAGAGTGTGACAATGGCCGAAATCTGGTGGCAGCTCTGGGCCTAGGCAAACTCACTCACATCCCATGTCTGGCACATGTGCTCAACTTGATCGTGCAGAGCTTTCTGAGGGACTAACCGGATCTTGATGCACTGCTGCACAAGGTCCGCATAGAGTGCGCTGACTTGCGGCATTCCAGCACGGCAAGATCGCGCCTTGCAGCTCTGCAGCGCCGATTACACCTTCCGGAACATCGCATCATATGTGACCTACCCACCAGGTGGAATTCAACATTACATATGTTGGAGCGGTTGTGTGAGCAGCAGGCAGCAGTAATGGAGTACCAGCTGCATCAGGCGCAAACAAGTCGCACTGTGCACCGGTCACACTTCAGCACCACTGAGTGGGCCTCTATGAAGGACATCTGCCTCATTTTGCGTGCCTTCGATGATTCCACGAGGATGGCGAGTGCAGATGATGCACTAGTCAGCATGACTGTCCCCCTTATCTGCCTGCTTCAAAAAACACTGCAAGCACTAAGGGAGGAGGTTTTGGAAGAGGTGGAGGATGAGTAGTCACAAATGTCATCTCCTTCTGGACAGTCTGCGCTACGTGGATCCTCACAAAGGCCTAGGCAGGGGACACTTTGTGAGGAGGATGAGGAGAAGTCAATGGAGGAGGAAGACATCTCTCCAGAGGAGGGAGGTACACAATGCTCTAGTCAGTATGTACAGCGAGGATGGGGTGATGCAGAGCAGGCAGAGATGACGCCTCAAGCAGGGGACAGCATTTCTTTTGCAGTTGGGAGTCTGCAGCACATGGTTGATTTCATGCTGCAGTGCCTGAGAAACAACTGCTGCATTGCCCACATTCTCAGCACGGCTGATTATTGGGTGTACACCCTCCTAGATCCTCGCTACTGGGACAAATTACAAAGCCTCATAACACCATTGAACCGGGAGCGTAAAATGCGGGAGTACCAAGACACACTGGTGCATTCCATCATGTTCTCCATTACACCCGATAGCAGTGCTGCTAGTGCTTTACAACGCAGCTCAGTGCGGCGAGGCAGTGGAGGAAGCTCTGCTCAAAGAGGGAGGAGAAGCAGCGCCTCAGCACAAGGCAAGACCAGTGTCGCCCAAATGTGGCAAAGTTTTGTGTCCCCGCCACAAATGTCTACACCTTCACAGACGGCTCCAGTCAGCAGGAGGCAACGTTTCCGTCAGATGGTGACAGACAACATGTTTTGCCCTCTCAGTGTACTCCCAGACGGCTCTTCCCCCTTCAAGTTTTGGGTCTCTAAGCTGGATACATGGCCAGAGCAAAGCCAGTATGCATTGGAGGTGCTGGCTTGCCCTGCTGCTAGTGTATTATCGGAATGCGTCTTTAGTGCCGCAGGTGGTGTACTAACAGACCGTCGCATGTGACTATCCTCCGATAACGTTGACCTGCTTACTTTTCTGAAAATGAACAAGGCCAGGATCTTGCCCGAATTTGCCAGTCCTCTTCCAGATTAAATAATTGGTTGGCAACAGTTCTACCACCTGAACTGTAATCCCTGGGCTCCAACACCGCCAGTTGCTGCTCAGAAGTGCCGTCTGCAAAGAAAAACACTAGCTCCTGTGTTAGTGGGGTTGAGTAACACCAGCTGCTCCCCTGCTGTGTGTCCAGCAATATCTCCTGCTCCCTCCACATTCACACAACATCAGATATTAAACTTACTCCAATTAGGCCTCAGCCTATACCCTGATTGACCCTGGGCTCCAACACTGCCAGTTGCTGCTCAGAAGTGCCGTCTGCACAGAGAAAAACACTAGCTCCCGTGTTAGTGGGGTTCAGTAACGCCAGCTGCTCCCCTACTGTGTGTCCGGCAATATATCCTGCTCCCTCCACATTCACACAACATCAGATATTAAATTTGCTCCAATTAGGCCTCAGCCTACACCCTGATTGACCCTGGGCTCCAACACTGCCAGTTGCTGCTCAGAAGTGCTGTCTGCACAGAGAAAAACACTAGCTCCTGTGTTAGTGGGGTTCAGTAACGCCAGCTGCTCCCCTGCTGTGTGTCCGGCATTGTCTCCTGCTCCCTCCACATTCACACAACATCAGATATTAAACTTGCTCCAATTAGGCCTCAGACTACACCCTGATTGTCCCTGGGCTCCAACACCGCCAATTGCTGCTCAGAATTGCCATCTGCACAGAGAAAAACACTAGCTCCTGTGTTAGTGGGGTTCAGTAATGTCAGCTGCTCCCCTGCTGTGTGTCCGGCAATATCTCCTGCTCCCTCCACATTCACACAACATCAGATATTAAACTTGCACCAATTAGGCCTCAGCCTACACCCTGATTGACCCTGGGCTCCAACACCACCAGTTGCTGCTCAGAAGTGCCGTCTGCACAGAGAAAAACACTAGCTCCTGTGTTAGTGGGGTTCAGTAACGCCAGCTGCTCCCCTGCTGTGTGTCCGGCAATGTCTCCTGCTCCCTCCACATTCACACATCAGATATTAAACTTGCTCCAATTAGGCCTCAGCCTACACCCTGATTGACCCTGGGCTTCAACACTGCCAGTTGCTGCTCAGAAATGCCATCTGCACAGAGAAAAACACTAGCTCCTGTGTTAGTGGGGTTCAGTAACGCCAGCTGCTCCCCTGCTGTGTGTCTGGAAATATCTCCTGCTCCCTCCACATTCACACAACATCAGATATTAAACTTGCTCCAATTAGGCCTCAGCCTACACCCTGATTGACCCTGGGCTCCAACACCGCCAGTGGCTGCTCAGAAGTGCCGTCTGCACAGAGAAAAACTCTAGCTCCTGTGTTATCTGGGTTCAGTAATGCCAGCTCCTCCCCTGCTGTGTGTCTGGCAATATCTCCTGCTCCCCCCACATTCACACAACATCAGATATTAAACTTGCTCCAATTAGGTCTCAGCCTACACCCTGATTGACCCTGGGCTCCAACCACCGCCAGTTGCTGCTCAGAAGTGCCGTCTGCACAGAGAAAAACACTAGCTCCTGTGTTAGTGGGGTTCAGTAATGTCAGCTGCTCCCCTGCTGTGTGCCCGGCAATATCTTCTGCTCCCTCCACATTCACACAACATCAGATATTAAACTTGCTCCAATTTGGCTTCAGCCTACACCCTGATTGACCCTAGGATCCAACACCGCCAGTTGCTGCTCAGAAGTGCCATCTGCACAGAGAAAAACACTAGCTCCTGTGTTAGTGGGGTTCAGTAACGCCAGCTGCTCCCCTGCTGTGTGTCCGGAAATATCTCCTGCTCCCTCCACATTCACACAACATCAGATATTACACTTCCTCCAATTAGGCCTCAGCCTACACCCTGATTGACCCTGGGCTCCAACACCGCCAGTTGCTGCTCAGAAGTGCCGTCTGCACAGAGAGAAACTCTAGCTCCTGTGTTATCTGGGTTCAGTAATGCTAGCTGCTCCCCTGCTGTGTGTCCGGCAATATCTCCTGCTCCCTCCACATTCACACAACATCAGATATTAAACTTGCTCCAATTAGGTCTCAGCCTACACCCTGATTGACCCTGGGCTCCAACCACCGCCAGTTGCTGCTCAGAAGTGCCGTCTGCACAGAGAAAAACACTAGCTCCTGTGTTAGTGGGGTTCAGTAATGTCAGCTGCTCCCCTGCTGTGTGCCCGGCAATATCTCCTGCTCCCTCCACATTCACACAACATCAGATATTAACCCCTTCACTACCAAGGGTGGTTTGCACGTTAACTCCCGGGCCAATTTTTACAATTCTGACCACTGTACCTTTATGAGGTCATAACTCTGGAACGGTTCCATGGATCCCGGTGATTCTGGCAATGTTTTCTCGTGACATATTGTACTTCATGGTAGTGGTAAAACTGCATTCAAATAACTTGCGTTTATTTGTGAAAAAAATGGAAATTTGGCGAAAATTTTGAAAATTTCGCAATTTTCCAACTTTGAATTTTTATGCCCTTAAATCACAGCGATACGGCACACAAAAAACTTAATACATAACATTTCCCACATGTTTACTTTACATCAGCACAATTTTGGAACCAAAATTTTTTTTTGTTAGGAAGTTATAAGGGTTAAAAATTGACCAGCGATTTCTCATTTTTGCAACACCATTTTATTTTTAGGGACCACTTCACATTTGAAGCCACTTTGAGGGGTCTATATGATAGAAAATACCCAAAAGTGACACCATTCTAAAAACTGCACCCCTTAAGGTGCTTAAAACCACATTCAAGAAGTTTATTAACCCTTTAGGTGCATCACAGGAATTTTTTGAATATTAAAAAAAAAATGAACATTTAACTTTTTTTCACAAAAAAAATACTTCAGGTTCAATTTTCTTTATTTTACCAAGGGTAACAGGAGAAATTGGACTGCAAAAGTTATTGTGCAATTTGTCCTGAGTACGCTGATACCTGATATGTGGGGGGGAACCACTGTTTCGGCGCATGGCAGACCTCAGTAGGGAAGGAGCACTGTTTGACTTTTTCAATGCAAAATTGGCTGGAATTCAGATCGGACGCCATGTCGCGTTTGGAGAGCCCCTGATGTACCTAAACAGTGGAAACCCCCCAAGTGACCCCATTTTGGTAACTAAACCCCCCAAGGAACTTATCTAGATATGTGGTGAGAACTTTGAACCCCCAAGGGCTTCACAGAAGTTTATAACGTACAGCAGTACAATTAAAAAATCATATTTTTTCCAAAAAAATGATCTTTTCACCCTCAATTCTTATTTTTCCAAAAGTAACAGGACCCTAAAAGATATTGTGCAATTTATCCTGAGTACGCTGATACCCCACATGTGGGTGTAAACCACTATTTGGGCGCATGGCAGAGCTTGGAAGGGAAGCAGCGCCATTTGACGTTTTTGGCTGGAATTGAGATCGGACACCATGTCGCGTTAGGAAAGCCCCTGATGTACCTAAACAGTAGAAACCCCCCACAAATGACACCATTTTGGAAACTAGACCCCCCAAGGAACTTATCTAGATGTGTGGTGAGCACTTTGAACCCCCCAGTGCTTCACTGAAGTTTATAACGTCCGGGCGTGAAAATAAAAAAATCGTATTTTTTCCACAAACATGATCTTTTAGTCCCCATTTTTTTATTTTCCCAAGGGTAACAGGAGAAATTGGACCCCAAAAGTTGTTGTCCAATTTGTCCTGAGTAAGCTGATACCTCATATGTGGGAGAAAACTACTGTATGGGCACACGTCGGGGCTCGGAAGGGAAGTAGTGACGTTTTGGAATGCAGACTTTGATGGATTGGTCTGCGGGTGTCATGTGCGTTTGGAGAGCCCCTGATGTACCTAAACAGTGGAAACCCCCCACAAGTGACCACATTTTGGAAACTAGACCCCATAATGAACTTATCTAGATGTGTGGTGAGCACTTTGAACCCCCCAGTGCTCCACAGAAGTTTATAACGACCGGGCGTGAAAATAAAAATATCGTATTTTTTCAACAAACATCATCTTTTAGTCCCCATTTTTTTTATTTTCCCAAGGGTAACAGGAGAAATTGGACCCCAAAAGTTGTTGTCCAATTTGTCCTGAGTACGCTGATACCTCATATGTGGGAGAAAACTACTGTATGGGCACACATCGGGGCTCGGAAGGGAAGTAGTGACGTTTTGGAATGCAGACTTTGATGGATTGGTATGCGGGTGTCATGTGCGTTTGGAGAGCCCCTGATGTACCTAAACTATTGAAACTCCCCACAAGTGACCCCATTTTGGAAACTAGACCCCCCACGGAGCTTATCTAGATGTGTGGAGAGCACTTTGTACCCCCAAGTGCTTCACAGAAGTTTATAACGCCTGGGCGTGAAAATAAAAAAAACATTTTTTTCCGCAAAATTATATTTTTGCCCCCAATTTTTTATTTTCCTAAGGGTAACAGGAGAAATTGGACCCCAAAAGTTGTTTTGTAATTTGTCCTGAGTAGGCTGATACCCTACATGTGGGGGTAAAACACTATTTGGGCACATGGCAGAGCTTGGAAGGGAAGGAGCACCATTTGACTTTTTCAACGCAGAATTGGCTGGAATTGAGATCAGACGCCATGTTGCCTTTGGAGAGCACCTGATGTGCCCAAACAGTGGAAACCCCCAATTATAACTCCAACCCTAACCTCAACACACCCCTAACCCTAATCTGAGCCCTAGCCCTAACCCTAGCTCTAACCCTAACCCTAGCCCTAGCCCTAACCCTAACCCTAGCCCTAACCCTAGCCCTAACCCTAACCCTAGCCCTAACCCTAGCCCTACCCTAACCCTAACCCTAGCGGGAAAATGGAAATAGATACATTTTCTTTTAGTTTTATAATTTTTCCTTAACTAAGGGGGTGATAACGGGGGGTTTGATTTACGATTTATGGCGGTTTTTATGTTTGGCGGCTGTCGCACGCTAAAAGACGCTTTTTATTGTAAAAATAGTTTTTGCATCACCACATATTGTGAGCTATAATTTTTCCGTATTTTGACCCACCGAGTCATGTGAGGTCTTATTTTTTGCGGGACGAGTTGACGTTTTTATTGGTACCATTTTCGGGCACGTGACATTTTTTGATCGCTTTTTATTCCGATTTTTGGGGCGCAGAATGAACAAAAACCAGCGTTTCATGAATTTCTTTTGGGGGGGTGCGTTTACACCGTTCTGCGTGCGGTAAAATTGATAACGAGATTTTATTCTTCGGGTCAGTACGGTTACAGCGATACCTCATTTAGGTCGTTTTTTTATGTTTTGTCGGTTTTTTGCAATGAAAACAATTTTATATAAAAAATAATTATTTTTGTATCGCTTTATTCTGCGAGCTATAACTTTTTTATTTTTTTGCAGATGATGCTGTATCGTGGCTCGTTTTTTGCGGGACAAGATGACGTTTTCAGCGGTACCATGCATATTTATATGCGTCTTTTTGATCGCGCGTTATTGCACTTTTTGTTCGGTGGTATGAAAATAAATCATTATTTTTTGCTTTGTTTTTTATTTTTATTTTTTAAGGGGTTCACTAAAGGGGTTAACTAATGTGACAGTTTTATAGGGCAGGTCATTACGGACGCGGCGATACCAAATATGTGTACTTTTATTGTTTTTGTTTTTTTATTTTGAAAAAATGGATTTATTGGGGAATATTTTTTTTTTTTTTTACTAATTTATTTAGCGATTTTTTTTAATTATTTTTAACACTTTTTTTTTTTTTTTTTACTTTATTACCTTGTCCCAGGTGGGACATCACTGTCATGTGACAGATCGCTGATCTGTCACATCACAGATCACTGTGACAGATCAGCGATCTGACACAGGCACTGCTGAAGGCTTCCTCATGCCTGCGCTTTGCAGGCACTGAGGAAGCCAGCTTCCTCAGGCCCCCGAAGGCCCCCGTTGCCATCTTGGATTCGGGGGCCTGGAGGAAAGGAGCCCCCCGCAGCAGCGCTGCACATTGCGCTGCCGTGGGGGGCTCAGGGAAGCACGGAGGGAGCCCCCTCCCTGCCGATGCTTCCCTTTAACCCCCGGTACACCGCGATCGCGTTTGATCGCGGTGTGCAAGGGGTTAACGTGTCGGGGGCGGTCCGTGACTGCCCCTGACACACTGTGCCGGGTGTCAGCTATGATAATTAGCTGACACTCGGCCGCGATCAGCGGCGCTCACCATGTGGGCGCCGCTGATCGCGATGACGTAATATTCCGTCCATGGTAATTAGGTCCATGGTCACATGGACGGAATATTACGTCAATTGTAGGTAAGGGGTTAAACTTGCTCCAATTTGGCTTCAGCCTACACCCTGATTGACCCTAGGATCCAACACCGCCAGTTGCTGCTCAGAAGTGCCATCTGCACAGAGAAAAACACTAGCTCCTGTGTTAGTGGGGTTCAGTAACACCAGCTGCTCCCCTGCTGTGTGTCCGGCAATGTCTCCTGCTCCCTCCACATTCATACAACATCAGATATTAAACTTGCTCCAATTAGGCCTCAGCCTACACCCTGATTGACCCTGGGCTCCAACACCGCCAGTTGCTGCTCAGAAGTGCCATCTGCACAGAGAAAAACACTAGCTCCTGTGCTAGTGGGCTACAGTAAAGTCAGCTGCTCCCCTGCTGTGTGTCCGGCAATGTCTGCTGCTCTGTCCACATTCACACTACTACTGATTTTAAACTTGCTCCAATTAGGTCTCTGTCTCCACTCTGTCTCTAGTATTTACCCTGGGCTCCAACACCGCCAGTTGCTGCTCAGAAATGCCGTCTGCACAATCAACATTTGCTCCTGTGTTACTGGGGTTCAGTAAAGTCAGCTGATCCCGGCTGTGTGTCCGGCGATTTCTCCTGCTCTGTCCACACTCACACAACTACAGATTTTAAACTTGCTCCAATTAGGTCTCTGTCTCCACTCTGTTTGTAGTATTTACCCTGGGTTCCAGCACCACCAGCTGGTTCCCGGCAGTGTCTTTGGCATGGGTACACCCTCCTGCCCAGCCTGGTTCCAGCACGCCATCTGTTTCTGGGTAGTGTCAACGTCACTTTGCCACCAATACGTTGTCTTGTCGTGTTGCGGTCAGGTTAGCCGACTCTATGGTGCCCGCAGTTTAGGTGCTTCCTATGTGGACTGTGGGATCTGGCAATAAAGGCTGGTTTCGTAGTGCCAATAGGACAAGCACCCCCATAGGACTGTGGGTTTCGGTAACTGCATCCGGCTCGCGGCATTGCAACTTTGTTTTTCATGGGTACCTTCTGCTACCCCTCCGGGTTCCAGCACCATCATCTGGTTCTCGGCAATGCCATTGTCTTAGGTGCCTCCTTCTCGGTATCCAAGTTCCAGCAATGTCTGCTGGTCCTTGGTAGTGCCTTCTGGCAGAGGTACCTCCTGCTTAGTAACCGGGTTCCAGTACCATCAGCTGGTCCTCGGTAGTGCCATTGGCTCTTGTTCCTTTTGCTGCCCCTCCGGGTTCCAGCACCGTCAGCTGGTTCTCGGCAGTGTCTTTGGCTTAGATGCCTCCTTCTCAGTATCCGAGTTCCAGCAACATCTGCAGGTCCTTGGCAGTGCTTTCTGGCACAGGTACCTCCTGCTTAGTAACTGGGTTCCAGTACCATCAGCTGGTCCTCGGTAATGCCATTGGCTCTTGTTCCTTCTGCTGCCCCTCCTGGTTCCAGCACCGTCAGCTGGTCTTCAGTAGTTCCATTGGCTCTTGTATCTTCTGCTACCCATCCGGGTTCCAGCACCATCAGCTGGATCTCGGCAGTGTCTTTGGCACGGGTACTCCATCCTGCCCAGCCTGGCTCCAGCACGCTGGCTGTTTCCGGATAGTGTCAACGTCACTTTGCGACCAATACGTTGTCCTGTCGTGTTGCGGTCGGGTTAGCCGACTCTATGGTGCCTGCAGTTTAAATGCTTCCTGTGTGGGCTGCGGGATCTGGCAATAAAGGCTGATTCCGTAGTGCCAATAGGGCAAGCACCCCCTGTAGGACTGTGGGTTTCGGTAGCTGCGGCCGGCTCGTAGCCTTGCAACTTTGTTTTTCATGGGTACCCTCTGCTATCCATCCGGGTTCCAGTACAGTCAGCTGGTTCTCGGCAGTGCCTTTGGCTTAGGTGCCTCCTTCTCGGTATCCGAGTTCCAGCAATGTCTGGTGGTCCTTGGTAGTGCTTTCTGGCACAGGTACCGCCTGCTTAGTAACTGTGTTCAAGTACCATCCGCTGGTCTTCGGTAGTGCCATTTGCTCTTGTTCCTTCTGCTGTCCCTCCGGGTTCCAGCACTGTCAGCTGGTCCTCGGTAGTTCCATTGGCTCTTGTAGCTTCTGCTACCCATCTGGGTTCCAGCACCGTCAGCTGGTTCTCGGCAGTGCCTTTGGCTTAGGTGCCTCCTTTTCGGTATCCGAGTTCCAGCAACGTCTGCTGGTCCTTGGTACTACTTTCTAGCACAGGAACCTGTTATGAATGAGTCACCGAGGAGGAAAAAACAAAAAGCAAGCTAAGCCCAGAAAACCGGAGAGGTTGGTAACTAGCGGATTGAAGACCCCTGATCCTATCCACAACAACTAGCAGTAGCCGTGGAGCATGCCTACGGTGGTCCTAGACGTCTCGTCATGGCCGGAGAACTAAATAAGCCTAAAGAAAGGAAGGGAAAATATAAACTGCAGCAGAGCAGACCCCAAAGCAATAGACAGCCCCCAACATGTATTGTCGGTTAAACAAGATGAAAACACAGACACAGGTAGAAAGATAGGCTGAGCAAACGATGGGGCCCTCGCTAACTAGAAAGGACAAGAAAGAAAAGCTGCTGTCTGCAATCACGCAAAAAGCCCTGCCAAAAAGAATGTCCAACACGTCTGATAGAAAAAGGCCCTGAAGTCGCAAGACTTCATATCACTATATCAGCACTCAGGTATATTCTGAAGACAGAGCAAAAGAGATCAACTGATCAGAGATAAAAATGGGGATTCAGCCCAGTCCCAGGCAGGGCTGGCTAAACACAAAAACTAAGTAAACCAGACAAAAACTCATATGAACAATAGCAGAGAAAACTTAGCTTTAGGAAGGCAGGAACCAAACTGGAAACCAGGAGCCACAGTCAGGAAAAATCACCAGCAAGAAACCAGGGAGTCAGCTGCCTCAAATCCAACAGAAACTCCTGATGTCGAATCGCAGTCCTCCTCCTCAGGTGGCCGGTCTCTGCCACTCAGATCAGCCCCACCACCTCAAACTGAACGCGGACAAATCCTGTTGTAAATCTTTTGTGACAAGCAGAACAGAAGGTGTAATCTTCAAACTTTTATAGATAACAACTACAGGAATGCCTGTCACCACTAAGAATATGATGAAGAAGAAGAATAGGAAGAAGATGAAGAAGAAGAATATGATGAAGAATAATAGTTGAATAAGAAGAATATGAAGAATGTAAAAAAAAGAATAATAGGAAGAAGGTGAAGAAGAAGAAGATGAATAAGGTGAAGAAGAAGTTGATGAAAAAGATGCTGCTGCTGCTGAGAATCATGAAGGATAAAGTGTGGGAGAATTAAAAAAGAAGGTGAAGAGCATGGAAGTAGTGAAACATACATATCTGACAAAATATAAAAGAGGTTAACATAGTCAATATCTTTGTAACTCCGAACGTCTTAAAAAAAATTAATTCCTGCTATTCCATTTGATTGGGCTAAACCTCTATGCCTTTAATGTCTCCTCCACCTCCCCCAATACATTCTAAATTATTCTTAGTTGTTTTCCTTCATGTAGAATTAACCTACAAGGAAAGAAAGGGTTTATTTTAATTCTGATATTTCTGTCCCATTGACTTGCATTGGTTTCTAGTATCGGAATCGGCGATATCCGATACTTTTTGGGTATCGGTCTGATCCAATTCGATCCGATATTTCCTGATATCAGAAGGTATCGCTCATCACTAGTCAGTGCACATCTACCCAGAGTCAGAGTGTGTGTGCGACACTCCGTAAAGACATATACGGAAATTGACATTTTCACCAACAACGTATACAGCTGTGCACTTCTGATACAGTACCGTATATCTGCTTGTTGGATTATGGTCAAATACAAACTGGGTGAGCGTCTGTGACTCCCAAAATATATATGGAGATTTCACTTTTTACATAGACCTTGCACAGCTGTACGCTCCTCATACAGTACCATTTCTCTGCTGGTATTTTTGGCACATTTTCCCAAATATGATGAAGTCTGGTGGAAGAGACAGCGGATGTGGGCGGGGGGGCGCAGCTGGTACTGATGGTGGTGGTGGTACATCTGCTGGTATTGCCAAAAGCACAAAAGCAGCTAAGGCAGGAGGTGTTGAGCCTGCGTCATCATCTGGCACAAGAAGGCCTTTAAGGTTCCCTTTTCTGGTAGCAGGTAAATTGCTTTTAAAGCCAGAGCATCAGGAACAGGTTTTGGCTTACATTGCCAAAACAGCCTCCAGCTCTATTGCTTCCTCTTCTGAAGTTACAAAAACTGCAAGCACAGAGTCGTCAGTGCAGGCCTCTGGTCAGGAACAACACCTTTCGTCGTGTCCTTCACCCACACCAAAAGTGAAGGATGCTGCAGCACACACTTCTGATTACTCCATGAGCTCTTTTCACATACCATTCCTGGGTTATCAAGTCAAATCCTGAATTCCCCAGTCCAAGATGAATCTGACATGGAGTGTACTGATGCACAGCCACTGCTAGATGAATCTGCTGGTACATTCACCCACAGCACTACCTTGCCCTCGCAGTCTACTGAGCCCGAATCAGACCCTGATGAAACTCAGGTGCTCCTTCCCACATACTATACCACCTTAAATGGTGACACAGAGGAAGGTACAGAGGAAGGTGCAGATGACAATGAAGACAAGGTCATGGATGACCCAGTTGTTGACCCGGATTGGCATCCATTGGGGGAAGAGGGTGCTGGTGACAATAGGTCAGAACAGGAGAAGGATCCACAGCAGGCATCGTCATCGCAGCAGCGGTTATCAGTCAGGCCAGTAGCTGTCAAAAAGCTTGGAAAGAAAACTAAAAGAGTTGCAGGAAAGCTTGGCCAGAAGGTCAAATTAGCACAGCGTGCAAGCCCTGAAAATTTGTACCATAATAGGAAGAATGCAGTGTGGCACAAACAAAATCCTACTGATGACGCAAAGGTTATCTGTAAGAAGTGCCAAAGGACCTTTAGGAGAGGGAAAAATCTAAGAACTTTGAATACCAGTTGCATACTTAGACATTTAACCAACATGCACTTGCAAGCGTTGACGGACTACCAAAAGATAAGGTAACACATGTGCACCTGCTCTGACTGAAGTTAGCCGGCAATTGTCTATCGCTTCCCCCACTGTAAGGCCACCGCTAAGCACACCACCATCAAGAAATGTTGAGGTGTCATCGCTAGGCCAAACCAGTCAGGCAATCACAATATTTTCGCGAGGAAACACTGAATCTAGGCCATCAACACCCTCACCATCACTAACCTCTAAGTCCTTCATGTCCAATGCTAGTTCCCCCATATGCAGCTCTCAAGTCCAGCTCACCCTACCAGACACTCTGAGTAGGACAAGAAAGTACTCATACTCTCATCCGCGTACACTGTGTTTGAACCCCTACATTGCCAAACTAATCTCATTAGAGAAGATGCCCTACCATTTGGTTGAAAGTGAAGCTTTCCGAGAGCTCATGGCCTACGCTGTCCCACACTATGACCTACCCAGTCGGCACTTCTTTTCTCGAAAAGCCATCCCTGCCCTCCACCGGCATTGTCCATGCACTAAAACAATCAGTGAGTGGAAAGGTGCACCTCACAACAGATGCATGGACCAGTAGGCATGGCCAGGGCCGTTATGTGTCCATCACTGCGCACTGGGTTAATGTGGTGGATTCAGGCTCCACAGGGGATAGCGGCGGTGGGACAGTGCTGCCTAGCCCACGGTATAGGAAACAGTTGGCTTTAGGCATTCGACCCTCCTCCTCCTCCAGAAGAGAAAGCTCATCGACAGAGCGCAGTCGCACGAGCACTCCATCCACATCTGTCAGTGTGTCAGTGTTGCACACGAGGTGTCCCACTATCGAACAGCTAGTGTTAAGCATCAGCAGGCTGTTTTTAAAATTATGTCTTTGGGCGACAGTAGACACCGCGGAGGTACTGGCCGACTACTTGCATCGACAAACTGAGTCATGGCTGGGCAGTCTACATCTTGAGCGAGGCAAGGTAATCAGTGATATTGGGTGGAATTTTGTGGCAGCCATAGCCCTTTCAAAACTCACACATGCCTTGACTGGCTCATACCTTGAACCTGGTGGTGCAGTGCCTCCTTAATAATTATCTGGAGTTAACAGCCCATAAGGTGCGAAGACTGTGCTTGCACATCCGTCAATCAAACTTCCACTCCAGTCGTATGCAGAAGCTGCAGCGATCACTCAACCTCCCCAGGCACCGCCTAATCATAGACATTGCTACAAGATGGAACTCCACCATGCACATGGTTGAGAGGCTGTGCGAACAGAGACAGGCTGTAATGCATTTGTGGGAGGATACATGGGCAGGCAGTTTGAGGGCAGACATGGAATTGTTGGGTGTGCAGTGGTCAAAGCTGAAAGACCTCTGTAAAGTCCTTCAGTGTTTTGAGGAATGCACGTGGCTGGTAAGCGCAGACGACGCCATCCTAAGCATGAGCATACAACTTATGCATCTGCTCATGCAAATTTTGATGCACATCAAGGATCAGGCGTCTGCAGCTGAGGAGCAACAGGAGGAGGAGGAGGGAAGCCTTGATGACAGTCAGCCATTGTCTGGTCAGGGAACTGGCATGGACGAGGTGGAGGAAGATGAGGAGGAGGATAAGGGGGATGATTATTTTGGGGAGGAGGATGCTTTTCAGGGGGCAAGAGAACATGTGGGCATGCTAAGGTCAGGTACAGGGTTTGTGCGTGACTGTAGGGATGTGGATTTGCCAGAAAGTGCTCCTCCACCCACCACTGGCAGTGCAGCATTGACACCTGGAACATTGGCCCACATATGCGACTATGCCTTGCGGATTCTAAAAAGGGACCCCCGCATTGCCAAAATGATGAGGGATGGCGACTACTGGGTGGCCTGCATCCTCGATCCACGCTATAAAGGCAAATTACACAACATCATGCCACAGGAGAACCTAGAGCTAATATTGGCTAACAAACAATCAACTCTGGTAAACAGGTTGCTTGAGGCATTCCCAGCACACAGGAGCAGAGCTGGTTCTCTCACGACCCGTAGTGGGCAAAATGGAAGAGGTGTTCATGGTGAACACAGCCGAACTGGAAATGGAGACAGGGGTTTCCTGACCATGTTGTGGTCTGATTTCTCAAGTCCCGTGCACACGACAGCTAATACAGAATCGATAGCAAGTGACAGGAGACAGCAGTTGTCAACTATGGTTACAAACTACTTCTCCCATATCGAGTTTCTCCCTCACAGGTCATTCCCCTTTGATTATTGGGCCTCAAAACTGGACACATGGCCTGAATTGGCACAATATGCCTTACAGGAGCTCGCTTGCCCTGCTGGTAGTGTACTATCTGAAAGAGTCTTCAGTGCTGCTGGATCAATCCTGACAGAAAAAAGGACCCGTCTGTTGACCCAAAATGTTGATGATCTAACCGTCATTAAAATGAACCATGCATGGGTTTCAAAAGATTTTGTCCCACCCTCCCCTGATAACACATAAGTTGTCAGAAAAAAGGCTCACTTTTGTTCTCCTCTTCCTCTGACTTCTCCAATTCCTCCATTTGCAGCAGCTGAAAGTTCAGCCTACACATCAACATATGCCATTTTTTAAACTACCCGAAATGGGCTGCCCCCCCACCCCAGGCCCAGGGTCAACACCTGCCGCACCCGGACAAGTGCTGTTGCCCTGAACAGGTGTGTTGCCCCACCCTTTGGGTGACGGGACTGGAACAGGGCCTCTCATAGTACAATAAAGTGTCTCTGACGGTGGGGGGCCCACTCACCATCAGACACACTGGCGTACTATGAGGGGCCCTGTGCCAGTACCGGAGCCCACGAGTGGGTCCCCCCTGCTTGCTCAGGGACATAGCACTTTCAATACTTACCTCTCCAAGCTCCGCCACTGTGTAGTCTGGCCAGTTAAATCTGTCACAAGGACGGCCACTACAAATTTGGTGTACAGATCCATGATTGTTAAGATGTAGCTATGTCCTGTGCTGCTAGCCTCTACCTTCAGATTACCAATGGTTACCATTTGTAATGGACGTCAACTCCCAATCGGATGCAGTGGTGCTTTATGATCACCTTTCACATTTTTCATAGTCACAGACATGTGACATTCCTGCAACCATTTTTCAATGTCTCCTCTCATGGCAATACAATAGAATCCCCTACGGCCTGTGGCTTCTGTCTTTTGCACTCCAAAGTGACCAGTCAGATCATGATAGGCAGTGAGGACCATGTCTACAGCTCTCCCTGTGATTACAGTTTGATGGAGACGAGTTACTGTGATGGGATCGACACTACTGCGATACAGCAACCCTTTCTTCACTAATTTGCATTTTAGCTGTATCCACAGTTAAAGTTATTGAGGGTCAGCATCGCCTCTGCGAATTCTCCCAGGAGATTTTCCCATGATTACTAATTCAACAACATCTTAAATCACTTGACTTTACATCTGTACTTTTATCCCTCTACCTTCCTCTAGCGGAGAGTCTGGACTGGCAGACTGACACTGAAATATAAACAAAGATTTCAAAGTACTCCAACACTGTATACTGATGTACATTTCGAATACATTTCCCTTTTTCTCATTTTTATATTCGGGTGTAATCCATACTGAGCCTGTGAGAGTTTATGTCTTACTCTGGTAAAATATAAGGAGATTCAAACTACAACCAACACTGTATGCAGCTGAACGATTGTAAAACATTACCCTTTTTCAAGTTTTTATATTCTTGTGTAATCCATACTGAGCCTGTGGGAGGCTGTATGTTACTCTTGAAATATATACTGTATGTAGATCGCCAAATGACCCCAACACTGTATACAGCAGTACGCTTGGGATCCATTCCCTTTTACTGCTTTTTATATTGTTGTGTAATCCATAATGGGCCTCAGAACGTCTGTGTCTGCCTCCTGAAATAAATATGGAGATTTTGAATGTTGAAACTATACTTTATATACCTTGGATCTTGTGATACTGTACCCTTTTTCGACTTTTTAGATTGTTGTCGAATCCATACTGGCCATGACAGCGTCTGTGTCTGCCTCCTCAAATATATACATAGATTTATAATGGCGAAACTATACAATATATCCCTGCTATCTGTTGTTAAAATGAAACACCACGCAGGGCCGGGGGTTACTCAGTACCGGGCCTTTCAGGCTCTTTTAAGGGGGAAGTGTGTCACGGTGGTGATTGAGACCCGATCCGTGGCCCTGGATGTCCAATAAAGCAGATGACAGTTCAGATGAGGGGGAAGATGGTATGATAATTAATTTGGAAAAGGGGATCATGATGCCACCCGTGGTACTCGGCTAGGGTAGCCGACGCTGCAATGCAAATCCTCTGGGCCGATGTTAAAGCAGATGATGAAGCTCTCCACGGGCAGAGCTGTATCCCAGGGCAGTTGAGATGGTGTTTGTGAGCCATTGACGGTGATGGTGAGTGTAGCGTGTGTACCAGGCGAGTTGTAAAAGCCACCAAGGACACAGTTGGGTGCAGTTTCTGAGTTTTTCCTGTAAAGTGTTGTGCACAAGATGACCCAAATGGTCACTCTGTGCCAGTGCCATCGCCTACGAGTGGGCCCCCCCATGTTTGCTCAGGGCCTCAGCACTTGCAATACTTACCTCTCCCTGCTCCACCGCCGTGATGCCTTCCGCCTTTCCTGACAGTGACATTCAGGTTACTGAGCACGATGACATAACGTCTGCATGCCCTCTAACGAAACAGTACAAGTAAAGAGAGCTTTAAAATGGCAATGCTGAGAAGTCCAGAGTAGAGCAGAGCCCAGCGAGGAGAGGTATTTAATTTTTTTAAATGTTGGGAGCATTTTTTGGGGAGCAATATACACTGGAGAATGATATATGGGGCCCATCATACACTGGTGCATCATCCATTTGGCCTATCAAATACTGGAGCATTCCAAATGGGGGACATCAGACACTGGAGAAGCATTTACGGGGCCCATTATTCACTGGATGATTAGAAATGGGACCCATTATATATGGAGCATAATTTGGGACCATAACACACTGGAGCATCATCCATGGGGACCAACATATACTGGAGCATTCCAAATGGGGGACATCAGACACTGGAGCAGCATTTACGGGGCCCATTATACACTGGAGCATTATAAATGGGGCCCATTATATATGGAGCATTATTAGAGCCCATAAGAAAGTGGAGCATCATATACTGTATGGAACATTATATGGGACCAATTATTCTGTATGGAGAAATATATGGGCCTCATTATTCTGTATGGCGCACTAGGTGGTGGCCATAATACTGTATGGAGTAATATACTGTCCGGTTTTTGAGCTATTGTAGAATATAAAATAGATATCAGTCATGTCATGTAAGCAGTGAAGTATTTTTCATTGCACTATACCTATATTTCTGTGCCATATCAGAGCATTATGAATTGTAGTATGTGTTAAAAGGGCACACTGACACTCTTTGGCCCAGGGCACATGAAAACCTGGCGCCAGCCCAACCCCCCCACAACTTTAGCCAAATAACCCCCAGTTTTCAATGCGTAACTATATTATTAAGTAAATTAAGGTTGACAAGCTTCAGTAATAAGAATTGATGTTGTTGGCATTGAAATGGGCACTGTAGGTGTGTTTACTGTCCTCCACTCCCTGCCGAATTTGCTTCCCCATTGACTTGCATTGGGTTTCGTGTTTCAGTCAGACCCCGACTTTTCACTATAGTTGGCCAATTTCATTCGACCCGACTTTTTAGAAAGTCGGGTTTCATGAAACCCGACTCGACCCGAAAAAAGGAAAAGTCGCTCATCTCTATCCCAAAGCGTGCAGGAGCAATTTTAATTTTGGTTATTTATTTTGTCTTATATACAAGTGATTACCCTGGAAAGGATGTTCTATAACATATTTCCCAGGAAAATCCATTTTGGTTTCGTTTTTGTATGTTTTATTGTGAGTCTGTGAAAGTGGCGTAAGACTCTGACAACATTGTTCACAGAAATGACCTGGGAGTCAAAAATGCTTCCAGGGGTCTTCCCCATGATGTTTCCATGTCATTTGAGCACTGTTCACATTGATTTCCGCAATTTCTAGTCCCTCTAAATGCCGCCTGGGGGCGCTGGAAAAATGTTTGAGTTTCCCATAGACTTATATTGGGCTCATTGCTCAGGTCGAGCACCCGAGCATTCCAATTTGCCCGGCCCAAGCAACGGGCACCAGAGCATTTTAGTACTCGCCGATCACTAATCCTAGACTGCAGTATTAATATAGCGATGATATTTGTAACCAAACTTTTCTTTGTTTTGGAGGCAACACGATAAATGACTTATAAAACATCTCTCTGATTTTCATCCAGAAAACGTTAATTTTTTTTCTCACTTGTCATGCATATACAGTCCGTTTTTCTACTCAGCAGCTGTTAATTATTTACAGGACCTCTTACAGTTTCCTGTGCTGCAGAACTGCAATGTACAGCCACATGCACACATCCAGTATTTGGTGAGTTTTTTTACCCCAGTATTTGTAAGCCAAAACCATGAGTGGAACGGTCAGAGGAAAACATAATAGAAACATTTGCATCACTTCAGCATTTTTCACCCACTCCTGGTTTTGGTTTTCGAATACTGGGGTAAAAAACTCACCAAATACTGGATGTGTGCATGTGGCCTACCCTCAAAAATCAGATGCTTTACTGTGGCTTTGTATGGCAGCAAATTTTTTCTCACACCAATTCGATTTCCGAGTGTAAGTGAACCCTAAAAGTAAATTCTATGTGATGGCAAATAACTAAAATATGCAATTACATATTGGTCATTTGGGAGTACAAATGCCGAGCCCTTAAAGGTGCTCACTAATTCCTTTCTCAGTTTAGTGTGAATGCAATGCAGTCTTATTCACTTGGGATCGAGTTTCCTTTGTTTCCATTAATGTAGTCTCAAAGGTCACAGTCACACTTATAATGTTGGTATAGCCTAATAATATGCTGGAACATAATAAAGTGAAAATACCACTTTAGTGAGAAACTTGTTTACATGTAAATATACTATATTATCCAGTTTTTTGTCATTTTGTACATAATTTATTTAGAGCTATGGACTTTGCCTCATGTTTTCCATGTCATTTACAATGTTGCATCTCCCATCTGGGACAAAGATTGTGGCAGTTGCGTAAATATGCTGAATTTGTTGAAATACTGGAAATAACAGACATCGCTTTTTTTTATTTATTGAATTGATTTTTAATTACCCTTTTAATATACTCGCCTCTTGCACTTAAGATATAAAATACAAGGTGCATATTTTTAAGTCAACTTGCAACAGTTTTTTCAAACCAGTGAACTTGAAAATTAGGTTGTAGTCATAGAACAAAATAAATTACTTTTATAATTACAACTGAGAGGTCTTACTCCACAAGGATTCATTTTCAAGCACTGATTCCGAAGCTATGCAAAAACATGATGCAACTTTGTGTTTTAGTGTAGAAACAAATATGCTGGCTTTGGACTTTTCATGCTATAAAAGATCTAACTTTTTTGTTTCTGAAAGTAAGTGACATGAGTTTGACTGGATATTCTAAACATTAGTTACAGATTACAACATAAAAAAGACACTAAATACAAAGTTTTGCTAAAGAGACTACAATGGCTCTGGTACAGGTTCAGGAGTCTTGGGACATGTTCATATATGCCTTACATTATGGAAACAGACTCTATGGAATAATGAAATGGTCTCTGTCATTGTATTAGAAAAATATATGACTTCTTTAAAGCCAAAAAACAGAGGCTTGCCTAATTTACTTTAGTCTTTAAACCTGGTACTATAAAGTAGAGTACGTTATTTCAAAGAACACACAATAGGATTAGCTAACCTTTCAAGGGTTTAAATGATAATAAAATATTTAGTGCTTATTGTGCATTCATACATTAAATGTGAGAAATTTAGAGACACAGATGTTTATGCAACAAATCTACTAGTAAAATGTTATCAATATGACACCTAAGTGTATTAAAGAAATTCCATTTGTGCAGACTTCCTAGATTTTGAAGGGATATTTTATGCATTTTGAATGGGCAGTAAAGAGGATAAAACTCTTATATTCACCACTCCATACCTGTTCACTGCTGCCAGTTCCAATTTGCTCTTCTATGTTTCTTCTGTAGGGATGAGCGAACCTGTGGAAGTTTGTGTTCGTCAAATTCGACCAAACTTATAGTCCAAAGTTCGGTTGGTGTACCAGAACTGTAACCAAACTTTAACCAGAACCCAAATCCAATAGATGTCAAAGGGGACCCAAACTTTGGTGTTGTAAAATGTTCATAGTAAGTGCTGGGGGACTAATAAAGTCTAGCTCTTTTTCCTCCCCAGACTTTGGCCGGAACTCCGAACACTAAAATAGACTTTAGGGAGAAGTCCATGTTCGGAGTTCAACACTTCTGATTTGCTCATCTCTCATCTTCAGTAGGTCAAACATAGTCATGCAATGTATAGGACATAGTTACTATAAGGCCATGCTGGAAGGAAGATAGAAGATAGATGGCAGAAGATGCAGTAGAAGATCTAATCAAAGGACCAGTGGTGCCAGGACAGATACAGAAAATGTAAAGTAGAGGTGAGCATGTTATGTGTCGGGATTCTTCTGCTGCACGGGATAGATTCCAAGCTTTGTCTGCTTCTGCAGTCTCCCATTCAGGTTCGGCCACTGCGGGTGCAGCTCAACATAGACTTCGATCTCAGCTTCATGCTCAGGCCCGTGCTATGTGCTTGATTACTGCTGGCTCTCCAGTCATGTCATTAGTGACCAGTGATATTCGGGTGCAGCCTGACACTTCGGAGTCTAAGTCCGGAGATCATTGTACTGAGCAAGTCCGTGAGGTGGCACCTTCTCATTGGTGGTCGGTCATCAGCTACTCTCGTGATGTGGCAGCTCTGGATTGGTCCACGGGCAAGGTCCCATTTGACTGGACATGAACCCAGTGTATAAAAGACTTTCAGAGGTGCATGCCGGTGCGCTAGTATCATATTGTGATGGTGTGTGTGAGTGGATACACTACATCTCTGATCGCACATGTGTGTGTGTCGCTCCATATCATTGACTGTGTGTCTAGGCAGGCAGTGCAGGGCGGGAGACTCCTGCTTGGCTTAGCATCTGTTTCTGTCGTCTGTGCGGTTAGCACAGCTGAGTTGCAGAGCAAGTCCAACCACTAGCCTAGAATTCCCTGGGAGAGCGATAGAATCCCACACCTAGCATCATATTTGCTTTATCCCTGTGATGCTTAACAGTATTGCACTAAAGGTACTGTCACACTTAGCGATGCACCAGCGATCCCGACCAGCGATATGACGCGGTCAGGATCGCTGGTGCATCGCTAAGTTGTCGCTAGTGAGCTGCTACACAGGCAGATCTTACCAGCGACATAGCAGCGGTCGGGGGTCGCTACTTACCTGTCAGACGCGGCAATCCTGACGTCCTCCCGCTCGCGTCCACGCGTCACTCGTCGGCACCACAGGAAGCCCAGCAGGCAACTGACGACGAGAAACGGTCCAGGATGTTCTCGCGCGATCAGCGATAATCACAAAAACCAGTGACGTTATAGCGATATTGCTAGCGATATCGCTTAGTGTGACAGGCCCTTTAGAGCTCTTTTGATCAGTACCGCTCAGAGAAGTAAAGGAGTTGGGTACTCAGTGTTTCATTCACACGGTGTGGTGTTATTTCAGTGTGTTCAGGTAAACGGTCGCTGTCTTGGTTCTGTCATTACTCTCTAGCAGCAGTTTTACAACTCTGCATGGTGGACCCCGGGTTGCAATTGCACTTTATATTTTATTTTAATTTAGTGCAATCCACCAACCCTAACAGAGTATAAGAATTGTGGTTGGATACTCATTTGATGGTTCAGAATGCTCTTTTGTATTTAAACCTTTTCATTGTCATATAATAGTACTATGATTAAGAGTGTGGCAGCGCGCAAAACACGTAGGCCTGATGCTATGGTTTTAATTGTTTTTAGAAGCTAGATTTGAAACGTGCATCGGATGCAGTTTTCTATGGACTGGTGAGATTCTGCATTATATGTGATGTAAGAAGAAGGACTTTACCGCGGGTACTTGTTCTGTGCTGGGTCCTGAACGGTTGGGGTTGTCTCCTCCGTTGTCTGAGGGAAAGCTTAAGGGACCGGACCAATCCCTACGGGCGGTAGCAGGGGATGTAATTAAAGGGGTGCCACTGAAGCGTGTGAGGAAGTAGACAGAGTTGGCGAAAACAGACAACATACAGCACGGAGCAGTGTGTGCTCTGGCCCTGGAGCATCCATGCAGCGTAGGCCCGTGACAAAACTCCGCTGGCAGAGACTGTAAGGAGAGTCGTGCAGTGTGTCCATTGATTACCACGGAGCAAGGTGCCAGACTATCCCGGTCTGTGAATACCGTGCTCATGCCGCCCAACAGAGACTGACAGCGGGACTATTACTCGCTCCCAGATTTCCCAGCGTACATCCGCCAGACCACATTGGGTGTAAATGGTGTGGTGGCCCACGGTCTCCTGGCTGCATCAGTATATTGACTAGGGGCAGTGGAAGGTGCTTGAGACCGACCGCTATTGCCAGAAGATGGATCCGCATTATCTTCAGAACCCTCACCTGACAAGTTCTATGCCGGCTGTTGTGGACATCACTCCCTGATTTGGGATTCATCTCATCTCAGAGAAAGTCTGAGAGCTAAGTTGATCTATCAAGCACTTCCACTATCTCTTTGGTTATTTTCATTGACTCTGCACATATTTTTGCATCTGAACTGGTTTTTTTTTCCTCACTTTAACCGTTGCCTCCCTGCGTGGAGTATTCACCTGTTAAGCAAAACTGTTAACCCCTGCTCTGCCTCCTGTCTGTCACTGCATCCCGCAACCTGCTTACCCTTGGCATAATTGGCAGTATGCAGTCTACAAGCAGAGAGGGGACAGACTAAGCAGTCATGGGTACCCCAAGGGCTAGTATCCTGCTGGGGAGCAATGTTGAGGAATCTCCCAAGATTCACAGGGAGCAACACTTTGCTATGGGACTGGACTGAGCAGGTCAGGGGCATTTGAGGATGCACCCCATGACTCCTGTAATGGAGGCAGAGATTGCCATGATTGCCCTGGACAGAGAGGAAAGGAGCTCCATCATGTTTTGGCCCCACATGAATGGGACACCTTTGCCAAAGTACTGCAAATCCTAGCAGAAATGCATGGAGACTCCACGGATGTTGGAGAGTTGCACATGCGCTTGGCTAGCTGTGTCCAAAGGGAGGAGAAGTCCATGACCCAATACAGGAACGTGCTGCAGGAAATCCACACCGTGATTGATAAGATGACGTAGGTGTAGGACCCCCTGACAATGTCCTGAGAGATCAGCTAGTAGCAGGCTTCAGAGATGTGCTGCTTAAACAAGCCTTGCGGGAGCGCTTGCAGGTTAATCTGCGCATGTCCTTTTTAGAAGTAGGGGCTGAAGCGCGTGCGAGGGAACAAGAGCAGAGGGTGACAGTCCCGGCGACAAAGGTCCGGAGCGGAGAGGTGTCCGTCCCATTGGCAACTGAACCTGGCATAGTGAGATAACTCCAGAAGGAAATCCATGACCTGCGAGAGGAATGGTCCGACCTGAAGGGGAAACCTTTAGCATCCCTGTACCCCTCTGGTGTCAGAACCAGCTCTGAGCCTCATTGAGGCCCTAAAATGCCTCGCATAGAGGGGCTGCCAACCCTTTCATCTGCGATGATGCTGGACATTTTGCTCAAGGATGTGCACATCGGTGAAGGCCCCTCCACCATCACCCGTTAAACTAGTAGGCTTCTTGGCTGGGGGATACCGCCCTGAGCCTGAGCAGTTGAGAAGGAGAGAAGTCCCACAAGTTTAGTTTCTTCAAATCCTCTTGCTTGGGCCAAACTGGATGGTCAGGCCATCCACTGCTTAGTTGATACCGGCCTCAAGTAACCACTATACCTGAGACTTACTTCAGACATCATTTCTCTAAGAAAATGCAACCTGAATGGGGCCCCGTGATCAGCCAATCAGTTGCTCATTCCGGTCATAGGGTTGGTCTGGAAGCAAATCACTGTGCGTAGCAATGATGTGGGCCGAAAAGGAGTCGTGTTGACCACGGCGGACTTGGGTACCGGTGCCACTGTGACTCTAGGAATGAACGTACTGAGGGAACATCGAGTCACCTGATGTGCACCTCCCAGAGAAAAGTGATCCAACAGTTGATATGGGTGGCTCAAGCTCAAGAAATGTCAAGTGGAGTGAAAGCATTAGGCAAGTTGATCGTTCCGGCCTCCAGCAATCTTGTCTTACCACCGGGTCTGACTATGCTCTCTTTTCTTATCCGAGCCTGTACATCTCTTTTGAAGGAGTCTAAGTCCAGCTGTCATGGAACAATTACTTCCAGGGCTCCTCGATGTGCGGACGCTAGCTGTTGTCCAGGATGGAAACGTGCCAGTGCGATGTGTCAACCTCAGGGAGGGCTATCTCACTCTTCCGCTCAAGAGTGAAGTAGCACAGATCATGGGAATGCCGGAAGAGTTGATACCGCCGTAGGCTGTTTAGCTGGCAGTGAAGCAGGGGGATCCCTGGACAGTGGCTGTGTCGATGCCCTCTGATTCAGAATCCAATCACTGAAATGAAGGATGCTGAATCTTGGAGCAGATGTCAGCCGAGCTGCTTGAACTCTCACCACAACAAGTACAAGTGCTGGAGCAATATCAGGATGTCTTTACTTGTCATGATGATGATTTAGGGTGTACCATGGCCATCATCCATGAGATTCCCACAGGAAGCACTGCACCTATTAGGGAACGATCCAACAAATTCCCCCACAAATGTACCAGGAGGTGAAGGAGATGTTGGCGCATATGCTACAGAGCGGAGTCGTCAGAAAAAGCCAAAGTTTATGGGCTGCGTCAATTGTTCTGGTAAGGAAGAAAGACAGGTCTCTTCGCTTCTGTGTAGACTACCGGAAGCTGAACAATTGCACTGTGCAAGATTCGTACCAATATGGAGAATAGAAGAATCTCTGTCTGCTTTAGGAATGGAGAAGTAGTTCTCATTGTTGGATCTAGCCAGTGGATATTGGCAGGTGCCCATGTCTGAGCAAGATCGGGCAAAGACAGCATTTATACTGCCTATGGGGTTGTTTGAATATAACCTGATGCCTCTCAGCCTTACCAACCCCGCAGGACCTTCCAACGATTAATGGAGAGATGTTTGGGAGTCTTGAACTTTGAAGCTACCCTCATTTATTTAGACGACATCATTGACTATGTGGCCATCTTTGAGGATCACTCACAATGGCTGGAGCAAGTATTGAGCCGATTGCAGAGGCACGGCCTGAAAGTAAAGCCTCTGAAATGTCATCTTTTCCGCCAGCAGATTGAATACTCGGGGCATGTCATCGCCACTGAGAAAGTGAGACAATCGCGTGAAAAGATAGCAGCAGTACAGGACTGGTCCACCCCGAAAACCATGAAGGACGTCCAGGCCTTTCTGGGGCTCACTGAGTATTATCGAGGGTTCGGGGAAAACTTCACCCGCATTGTTAACCCGCTGCTGGAGTTACTGAAAGGGGTGCCCCCTGGTGCAAAGAATCGGACCATTCAGTAGGGAGACAAACAGGAAGAAGTTTTCCGAGCCCTGAAGATGGCCCTGACTGAGGCACCCATACTGGCCTATGCGGACTTCTCTCAGCCCTTCATCCTTCACACTGATGGGAGTCTGCATGGACTAGGAGTAGTGTTGTCGCAGATGCAGGGAGGAAGAGAGCGAGTAATTGCGTATGCAAGTCAGTTCCTCCATGATTCTTAATGAAATCCAGACAACTACAGTTCTTTCAAGTTGGAACTGCTGGCGTTGATGTGGGCAATGACCGAGAAGTTTGCCTAATACCTGACAGGGTCCAAAAGTCCTGGTGTGCATCGATAGCAATCCCCTGGCTCATCTGGAAAATGCATAATTGGGGGCCCTGGAGCAAAGATGGGTGGCTCGTATGGCCAAGTACCAGTACAAGATTGCCTATCAGAGAGAAGCAGAGAGCACCCATGCTGATGCTCTATCCAGAGTGACTCACAAGCGACCTGGACCTAACCGAGACAAAGAACTGGAGACTGAAGAAATTCCTGAGTTCCGCAATTCCTCCAGGATGGCAGCATTGCAGGGACAGATTGGGGAGACGTCCACGGAACACACACTGGGGCAACCCCATGATGACTGGGTACAGCTTCAACAGGAAGGAGAGGAACTCGCTCAGATGAGGCAATGGGTGGCTTTGAAACAACTTCCCAGAAAAAAAGAGAGAGCGACGTCTTGTCCCCGGGAACACTGCAGATCGTCCGGCAGTGGGAGAAACTTCAACTGAAAGATGGCATGCTGTATTGGAAGGCTCAGTTAGCATGATAGTTAGGAGTTACTTAGCAAGTGGTGCTCCCAGAAAAGCTGCTCCAAGAGGTAGCCACAGAAGCTCACGAGAGGGGGGGCCCACTTTGGCCCAGAGAAAATGTTCCAGTGGTTGCAGAAGTTGGTCTACCCTCCTCAGCTGAAAACAGCAGTGGATGAAGTCTGTCAATAATGCTGGGACTGTGAATTAGCTAAACCTCCGGAACAGAGCCCCTACACAAACCATCGTGACTTCTGCTCTCCTCGAAGTGTTGATGATCACTACCTGACTGTAGGTCCATCTCATCTTGGAAACAAACACTTCCTGGTAATGACCGACCACTTTACTTAATTTGATGTGGCAACCTCAACCCAGAATCAGTCTGCTTAATTGGCGTCACAGGCCATTTGCAGGGATTTCATTTGAGTGTACGGTTGTCTGAAGAGGACTGATCTGCTTTCAAGGACAAGTTATGGAAGAGTTGCATTATCTATACCGGATTGAGAAACCCAGAACGACACTCTACCATCTTCAAGGGAAAGGGGAGTGTGAGCATTTTAATCGGACACTGATCCAGATATTGAGAACTCTAGAGGAAGACCGGAAGGTTCACTGGCCTGAGTTCGTGGCTGAATTAGTCTGGGTGTCTAAAAATCGGGTGCACAGTACGACTGGATAAAACCCATACACACTACTGTTCCGCCAGAAGGGAAGAGAAATCACGGAGCTGGAATTGGATCCAGAGGAGGACTATCCACAGATGGGGTGTCCACCTGGGTTCGCAAACTTCATCACCATCTGCAGACTCTACATTGACTTGTGCAGACAAAGTTCGGGGAACTTGAACATCATGAAGTGACTCCCCTGGGAGGGACAGCTCTTAAGGCCAGGGACTGCGTGCTGGTCCGAGACAAATGTCCTCGAGGCAAGTTGGAGTGTCAGTGGGAGAAGACCTCGTATTGGGTAAAATGCCAAATTGAATCTGAAGGTCCCATCTATGAGGTTCAGCCTGAAGGAGAAGAAGACGCTCCCACTCGTGTAGTTCGTCGGAACATGTTGAGTTCTTGCTGACATAGGACCCCGAACAAACAGAGACAACAACAGTTGCTCCTGAAATGCTCCCTTCCATAGCTGTCGATGATGATGAGGTAGAAATCTCCGACTCTCCACTCGTTGACCCAGAAGAAGAACAGGAACTTGAGGCTCCTGAACTGGTTGCTGCACCAAATATGGGCGTGTCCCCATCCTTGCCTGCTCAACCCTACTCCACTACTCAACCTGACTCCACTACATCGCCTGTCCCCACTATTCAACCTGATTTACGTCGCACAGAACAGACAACAGCAGGAAGACCACTCTATCGATATGAACAAGATCAATTTATTTGGCAGTGGATCATTCAGAAGGTGGAGGAATGTCAACGTTTGCTACAAGAACTCTCACCCATGAAATGGTGAACTAAAGGAGAGGAGGAGTGTAAGAAGAAGAACCGTACCACAGGTACTTGTTCTGTGCCAGGTCCAGAACAATTGGGCTGTCTCCTCTGTTGTTCAGGGGAAAGCTTAAGGGACTGAATCAATCCTTGCAGGTGGAAGCAGGAGGTATGATTAAAAGGGTACCGCTGAAGCAGACAAAGTTGGCGGGAACGGACAGCTCGCAACAGGGAGCAGTGAGTGCTCCAGCCCAGGAGCATCCGTGCAGCACAAGCCCACACCAGAACTCTATCACCCCTGCCGCTGGCAGAGACTGTAAGGAGAGACGTGCAGTGTGCCTGTCAATTACCACAGAGCAAGGTGCCTGTGAGTACTGTGCGCATGCCACCCAACAGAGACTGGGTGCGAGAAGTGGAAGGTGCCGGAGACCGACCGCTGTTGCCAGAAGACGGATCCACAATATCTTCAGGACCCTCACCGGACAAGTACTATGCCGGCAGTTGTAGACATCACCTCCTGCTTTGGGATTCATCTAATCTCAGATAAATTCTGACAGTTAAGTTGATCTAACACAAACTGCTACTATCTGTTTCCTTGTTTTCATTGACTCTGCACATCTTTCTGAACTTTTTTGTCCTCCCTTTAACTGTTGCCTCCCTGTGTGGAGTAATCCCCTGTTAAGTAAAACTGTTAACCCCTGCTCTGCCTCCTGTCTCTCACTGCATCCCACAACGTGATCACAGTGCCACTGTGCCTAACTTTGAATTCCATATTTATGGACCTTCACAAAGTTGTGGGAATCAAGGTGTGTTGCAGTCCGCGCTGCCGAGATTCACAAATCACCTGGGATGCAAGATGTTGTAGCAGTGTACTCCTTTATTTCCTCCTACGCATTTCGGCGCCCTTCCTGGCACCTTCCTCAGGGATATTCATATTGTATATCCCTGAGGAAGGTGCCAGGAAGGGCGCCAAAACGCGTAGGAGGAAATAAAGGAGTACACTGCTACAACATCTTGCATCCCAGGTGATTTGTGAATCTCGGCAGTGCGGACTGCAACACACCTTGCTTCCCACAACTTTCTGAAGGTTTTTCCACGTGCGAGTGGTTGGTGGAGGTCCTGCAGCAGCTGATTCTGTGATATGCTCTCAAGCCAGTTGTGGGTTACACAACTGGAACAGGTGAGTGGAACTGTATTATACCGCTCATACTTCAAGTGTCACTAGTGATAGGGCACTATTGCGCCTCTTGTTCCCCCCACCATTTTTTGTATTGATATTTATGGACCTGACAGACCCGCTCAGCTCCCCAGTGATAAAATCATGGGGTCGCCGGAGAGGTAGGAGACGGAGTTACCATCTTGGGGACATGATACAATTATATCCCAATGATGTCACTTGTTAATCGCAGCTCTTAAAGGCCTGAGCGCTGCGAGACCACCGACTATTGATAAACCTCGGCGTTGAAAAAAACCCAGCAAGCACCGACATTTATCTACAGTGGGCAGTCACAAAGCAGTTAACTCCTTGGTAAAAAATGACATGCACATACCTAATGTCAGACTGGGGTGTCAAGGGTCAACCAATAACCTTGATTCTAGGGCCACCCTGTTCAGCTATATTTAAATATTACATTATCCTCATGCACAAATATACCGTACTTATAATAATATTTTGGGTAGTTTATTAAATGATTGGTGAGACACTTATCTGTGGGACAGTCTAAGCATGCATGATGTACCTCATCAGGGGCATGTCATTGCTGCATATTGTCATGCATGCACACCTTTACAATCATACAGGGGCATGAGTTGCAGGATATACATAAAGGAATTCTTTAAGAATCTATTTTTTTTTTATGCTCAATCTAGTTCACTAACCTCTCTAAAGTAAACAGTCCATGCCTTCAAATACCCACTGGTTAATTTCTAACAACTTTTCTCTATCTACTGATTCTCCATACCTGTATCTTTTAATCTACTTTAAAGTGGGCATCTTTCAATGCTGCCCATATGACCACTGTAAACTACATGTCCCACAAGTAACCTGTTTCTCCTCCAGGCTCCCTCATCTTCCCCATGCATAGATAATATTAAGGCTGTGTGCCCACGTTGGTTTTTTTTAAGCGTTTCTGCAGCGTTTGTGATGATTCAGACGCTGCAGAAATGCTTAAAAGAAGCTTCACATTAAATTGCATGCGTTTTTGGCCTTTTGTGCCAATGCATGCGTTTTTAAACACTCAGGAATCGCTTAGCAGCTAAAAACGCAGCATGCTTACTAATTTCTGCATTGCTGAACGTTTTTAGCCTTTTCCAATGTTCCCAGAAAACGCGAGGAAAAAAATGCGTCAAAAACTCACGTCTTTTGTGCAAAAAACGCGCAAGAAATGCGCAGAACTAAAACGCGCATTTTCTGGGAAGGGGATCAGTTTCCTGAGCATTTAAAAACGCTAACGCTAACGTGTGCACATAGTCTAAAGGGGTTTTCCTGGCTTGGGTTTAAAGTCTACATTCACTCTAACTGACTCCTGTCTGCTGAATCCTAACAGCATGCAGAGTGCACCCTGTCATGACTTTCCTGTAATGCTGTTGTGAGCGTGCGGTCACAACGTGACGCATGTATGCAAAGTGCTTATTTGCAGTCGCGTGCCGACTAGACGTGTCCAGCGTCTCTCCATGTAAGTGAATTGAAAGATGTTGGATGAGTAGTTGGCAAATGACCGCAAGTAAGGAAATGACATACATGTGGTCCCAAGACGTCATACTCGTAAGAGGAATACCAAGGAATCGAGACAATGTGCATAATGCATGCTGTCAAGCTTTAGCAGTCTGCCAAATAACCCTTCTCTGTTGTCCATAGCAATCACAATCAAGCTTTCATTTTACCAAGGCTGTTTAATAAAATGAAATCTTTAGGTTTTCATGGGGTGATGGACAGAGCAGCCTGCACTTTTGGAAATTGGTTGCATGTGCTAACTTTACTTATTTTTTTTAAGATTTAAAGCCACAGAGCCAATACTGATATTGTGGGACTAACCTAAATGCAGGTTGCCGTTCTTCATTCCTATCTATATATATATATATATAATTGCCTAAAATTGTCTGTCATCCACTTCCGTCTGGATGTCCCCGAATCCCACAATCCACCGTGCCACACTGGAAGTACGCCGACCGCCATATTGGAATACCCAAGTGATGGGTATTCCAATATGGCATCCGCTGGTGGTACCAGGCCCCGCCACAGTACCACCAGCGAGACACCGCTGGGACCCCACCACCACCGCCGGACCCCCCCTGCTGCCACAGTTGGACCCGCCGCCGCTGCTAAACCCACCGCCGGACCCGCCGCCGCTGCTGGACCCGCCGCCGCTGCTGGACCCACCACTGCCTGCCCACCCACCCCACCCACCTCTGTCACAGCCAGCAGGAAAGACCGCGGCTTGCAGCCTGTGCTGGAGATGGGGTGCGGGTGCCCTCTGGTGGCACCACACCCCATCTCCAACACAGGCCACAAGCCACGGTCTTTCCTGTCAGCTGGCCGCCACCAGGACCCCCTCCCTGCCGCTGGACCCGCCGCCGCTGTACCCCCCCGCTGCTGCCACTGGACCCGCCACTGCTGGCCACGCCGCTGGACCCCCCGCTGGACCCACCGCTGCCTGCCCACCATGTACATACACACACATGTGCATACACACATGTACATACACACATTTATATACACATGCATGTACGTACACACACGTACACACACGCACACACACATACTCACATACACACACACACGCACTCACATACACACACACGCACTCACATACACACGCACTCACATACACACACATACTCACAAACAAACACGTACTCGCACACACGTACTCACATACACATGTACTCACATATACACACACGTACTCACATATACACACACACACGTGTGAGTATGTGTGTGTATATGTGAGTACATGTGTGTATATGTGAGTACATGTGTAAGTGAGTATGTGTGTGTGAGTACATGTGTGTATGTGAGTGTATACACACACACGTACTCACATACACATGTACTCACATATACACACACATGTACTCACATACACACACGTACTCATATACACACATACTCACATACACACACACGTACTCACATACACACACACGTACTCACATATACACACGTACTCACACACACGTACTCACATACACATGTACTCACATATACACACACGTACTCACATATACACACACACACGTACTCACATATACACACACACACGTACTCACATCTCCAGCACAGGTCGCAAACCACCCTCTTTCCTGCCAGCTGTGACTGCACGGAGGTGGGTGGGCAGGCATCTGCAGGATACACACACATGTACACACACATGTACGTTCCCACAGATGTTCTCACACACACATGTACACACAAATATGTACTCACACACAAACCTGTACACACACACACTACTCACACACACACACCCCCCACACACTTCCACCCCGATGCTATAGCATCAGGCACACCTCTAGTCTAATATATTGACACTGTGATCACAGATGAATCCAGGCTATAGCTCTCCACAGCCAAAAGAAGCTGAACCACTGAAAATGTGCATTTCTGATTTTAGGCTCAACTTTAATTTTTAAATATGGAAGCTCCAAATGTTAAAGGGCAGATGTTTCCACTAAAGTGGACACCAAGTGTATGTAGATGCAAATGTATATGCAGCATATTGTGCACAGTCTCCTAGACCCTAATGGCTTCAGTTTGCAAGAAAATGTCTGTTCAGCTGCTCTCTGAACTTGCAAAATCTATTACTTTGTGTACTGCTGTTGAGTTTCCATAACTGAGAGCTCTGGAACGTGCTTCTTAAGTATGTATAGTCCCTGTAGAGCATAACACAGAATAAGTAGATTATTTACTAAAGACTCTCAAGATTGGTGCAAAACAAGTAAAGATGAAAAACCTAATTTCACAGTGCCCCAAAGAATCAGCTTTATATATTAAGATTCATTATTTCATAATAAAACAAATCAATACAAACAATAAATTCATTACCCTAAAGCCAACATGAAATAGCTTTGGCTGATTGCAGTGAAAATAGTCAACATGTATCAAGCATGATGGCTGTGCTCCTGCCGGCGATGTGGAGGGAAGGAAAATGTGCTTTTCTCAGTTGCTGAATGTTTAAGGTGTACAGAAGTAAAATGTAAATTTTCCATTGATAATTTAGCAACGTAAAAAACAAAATATTCAAGAGCTATTTTTTTTTTTTTTTTACTTTTAAACATATGTGCATGTAGATAAATTCAAATATGCTGTCACAATGAAAGAGATCATCCATATGCTGTGTGGTAGATTGTTTCTAGAAGCTGTAAATATTTAATTTCATAAATACTCATGTTTTCATGGTATAATAAGATACAGAAATATTTCTTATCATAGTCATATCAAAACTTTTCCTTTTAGCTACAGTTGCAATTGGAATGAATGCAATGCAAGGTTCTCCTGTGGACCGCTGTCACTAGATGAAATAAAATCTACACAGTTTACATTTAATTATAGGTCAACATTACTTATTGTGGTCTGTAAAGGGCCTGTCACACTAAGTCATATCGCTAGCAATATCGCTGTAACGTCACTGGTCTTTGTGACGCAGCAGCGATATTGCTAGCGATATCGCTATGTCTGATACTTACCTCCGACCGGCTCCCCCGCTGATTATCGCTGATCACGCGAGAACGTCCTGGACCGTTTCTCATCGTCAGCTTCCTGCTGGGCTTCCTGTGGCGCTGACGAGCGACGCGTGGACGCGGGCGGGAGGACGTCAGGATCGCCTCGTCTGACAGGTAAGTAACGACCCCCGACCCCTGCGATGTCGCTGGTGAGATCTGCCTGTGTGGCAGCTCACTAGCGACCACTTAGCGATGCACCAGCGATCCTGACCGCGTCATATCGCTGGTCGGGATCGCTGGTGCATCGCTAAGTGTGACAGTACCTTAAGTGAGGAAAGTAGCCATACAAATCAGTCTTCAATAGTAACATATAACATCTTATGACAACTTCGGGGGTTAACTTCTGGGATTGCTGAAAAAGTTGACGACAAAAACATACAGAATCATCATATTAGTATTAGTTTCCACATTTTGTCCATGTATTTTATATCTTTGTTTTGTAACTATTATACTGAATTATACTGTCCCACTTTTTCTCAGCTTCACCTTAATGGGTGGAGTTTGGACAGGATGAGGAAGTGAGGAGGCATGATCCCACGGCTTCTTTAACTTTTGAGTTACCTTATGCCACAAATTTTGCTCCAGACTTTGACTGGAGTAAGATTTATGACGAGGTACATGCCACTTGTCTGACATTCCAGATTTGTGAAGAGGCATACACCTCTTAATGAGTCAGTAGCGCCTGACACCAACACGTTCCCTCATCAAGGCTGGCATTGGTCACGCTGCTCTTGATGAATTAAGGCCGAAAACATTATTATTTTTTGGCTCTTGCCAAAACCCTTCTAATCATCACTGCAGGGCACAAATAGTGACTTATCCATGTTAACTATTTACTGTTAGAGTGCAGTAAATACGTTAAGTTTGTGGTATTGGGACTTATTGCTCATCTTTAAAAAGTGTTGGCAGTTTTCCATGGTTTGTTTTTTTGTGCAAAGGGTATGTCTTTTGCACAATTTCAAGCCTGAGGAACAAGTAATGTAAAGCTACGTTCACAGCAGTATTTTGGTCAGTATTTTACATCAGTATTTGTAAGACAAAATCAGGAGTGGAACAATCAGAGGAGAAGTATAATAGAAACACGTCACCACTCCTGCATTTATCACCCACTCCTGGTATTGGCTTACAAATACTGATGTGAAATACTGAACAAAATACAGCCGTGTGTATGTGGCCTAAGACTGAGATTTTGAGTAGTGTTTGTTTACCCATTTGACCTCCTCCACATCAGCCATTCTATTACATCACCCTTTACTACATAATGTTCACTCATTTTATATTTTATTAATTCAACTTTCATTTCCAAACTATCCAATCTATGAAGTCTTCATGGACAAAAGGATGAAAAAAATGCTAGGCTCAAAGTTAAATATGGCTATCAGCAGGTAATGTAATATCATGATAAAATAATTGAAATTCATAATTCAAATCAACATCAATCCAGCCTTGCCTTACACATAAGTATATACCAGCATTCAGCAATGAATAAACCACACACATAAATATATCACTAGCAAGGAAACCATACAACATTCCAACAGTGAACAAATTGCACACATTAATACAGTATATATCAGCACTGATGAAACCATATAAATATTCCAGTTTCCAGCAATGAAAAAAAACCCCATAAATATACATCAGGAGACAGTAGTGAATAAACCATAAATATAATCAGAATACACGTTGCAGTAACCATGCATTGCATGAACCCCAGATTGTTATCACTGACATTATATCTGTAATATTCCACACCCACAGGGGCCAGGGTTATTTTATAATGTTATTACATAGAGTGCTAATAGTCAATATTATTTAAATCAAGAAAAAAAAACATTGCAACCTCATCATTTAAAAGTTATAGGACTAATTGACTTGTACTTTTTAAACATCACAGATTTATCTTAATTTGCATAAAGATTTTTTTTTTTGAGGGAAACCAGTACATTTGCAGGAAATCGAATTTGGAAAATCTAATTTTTAGTAAACACTAAACAAAGCAACACCATTAGTGTTCACATTTTCAATTCTAAGTCATGTGTGCCTGGAATTAAGTGAATAATCTTCTCACTTTAGATAGCAGCAAAAAGCAAATTAAAACTTGTTCCTCAGACAAACTGAAGAAGCAATGACTGCACTTTTTGAACAGTTGAAGAGGATAAAAAAATGTTCCCTACAAACCAAAACTAACTCTACTGCAAAATAAATTAATAAGTGAGTTGAAATATAAACTTCTAGACTCCCTGACATAGGATAAGAAAGAGACTTCAAGATGCTAGATGTAGAAATAGCAACAGTAGCAGTTTCAGTAGAGTATAAAGAGCAGAAACCGGATTGGAGAGGGTCGAGAAGAGATAGCGGATAAGACGGGAGTGGACCAGGCGTTCCAGGAGTTTAGAGATGAAGGGAAGATTAGAGACAGATCTATAATTCTACTCTTCCTCTTCTTCCTCCAACTTGTCCAGGACAGTTCCCTGAGCAAACAATGCCTGACTGTCATCAAGGCTTCCCTCCTCCTCCTCCATTGCAGACACCTGATCCTTAATGTGCGTCAAAGTTTGCATGAGCAGACGCATAAGTGGGATGCTCATGCTTATGATGGCATCGTCTGCGCTTACCAGCCATGTGCATTCCACAAAACACTGAAGGACTTTACAGATGTTTTTCAGCTTTGACCACTGCACACCTGACAACTCGATGTCTGCCCTCAAACTGCCTGCCCGTGTATCCTCCCACAAATGCATTATAGCCTGCCTCTGTTTGCACAGCCTCTCAACCATGTGCATGGTGGAGTTCCACCTTGTTGCAACGTCTATGATTAGGCGGTGCTTGGGGATGTGAAGCTATCCTGCAGCCTCTGTATACGACTGGAGTCTACGGGCGAGCGACGGATGTGCCAGCAAAGTCTTCGCACCTTATGGAGCAGGGCTGGTAACTCCGGATAATTATTTATGAAGCATCGCACAACCAGGTTCAAGGTGTGAGCCAGGCAAGGTATGTGTCTGAGTTTTGCCAGGGCTATTGCCACCACAAAATTACATCCATTATCACTACCTTGCCTGGCTCAAGATGTAGACTGCCCAGCCATGACTCAGTTTGTCGCTGCAAGTAGTCGGCCAGTACCTCCGCGGTGTGTCTGTTGTCGCCCGAAGACATCATCTTTAAAACAGCCTGTTGATGCTTACCACTAGCTGTTCGACAGTGGGACACCTCGTGTGCAACACTGGCAGCTGCGGATGGAGTGCTCATGCGACTGCGCTCTGTCGACGAGTTTTCGCTTCTGGAGGAGGAGGAGGCGGAGGGTTGATTGCCTACAGCCAACTGTTGCCTATTCCATGGGCTAGGCAGCACTGTCCCACCGCCGCTGTCCCCTGTGGACCTTGCATCCACCACATTCAACCAGTGCACAGTGATGGACACGTAACGGCCCTGGCCATGCCTACTGGCCCATGCATCTGTTGTGAGGTGCATCTTTCCACTCACTGATTGTTTGAGTGCATGGACATTGCGGTCTTTCACATGCAGGTGGAAGGCAGTGATGGATTTTCGAGAAAAGAAGTGCCGACTGGGTAGGTCATAGCATGGGACAGCGTAGGCCATGAGCTCTCGGAACGCTTCGCTTTCAACCAAACGGAAGGGCATCATCTCTAATGAGATCAGTTTGGCAATGTAGGCGTTCAAAGCCAGTGTACGCGGATGAGAGGATTAGCACTTTCTTGTCCTACTCAGAGTCTCTGCTAGGGTGAGCTGGACTTGAGAGCTGCATATGGTGGAACTAGCGGTGGACATGGCGGACTGAGAGGGGGTTGGTGATGGTGGTGGTGGTGGTGATGGCCTAGATGCAGTCTTTCGTTGGGAAAACATTGTGATTCCCTAACTGCTTTGGCCTTGCGACGACACCTCAACATTTCTTGCTGGTGGTGAGCAAACCGGTGGGCTTACAGAGGGGAAGCGATGTAGCATTCCTGGCTACCTTCAGTCGGAGCAGGTGCACGTGTGCTACCTGAGGTTTTGTAGTCTGTCCACACTTGCAAGTGCATGGTGTTTACATGTCTAAGCATGCAACTGGTATTCAAATTTCGGAGATTTCTTCCTTGGCTAAAGGTCCTTCCACACTTCTTACAGATAACCTTTGCCTCATCAGGAGGATTTTGGTCAAAAAAGTGCCACACTGCACTCTTCCTACTATGGGAAAAATTTTCAGGCCTTGCACGCTGTGCTAATTTGACCATCTGGCCAAGCTGTCATGCAACTCTTTTTTTAGCATGTTTTTGGACTGCTACGGGCCTGCCAGATAACCGCAGCTGCGATGTCGATGACTGCTGTGGATCTTCCTCCTCTTCTGAGCTGGTGTCAGCGGCACCCTCTTCCCCCAATGGATGCCAATCTGGATTAACAACTGGGTCATCCATCACCTCCTCTTCAATTTCATCTGCACCTTCCTCTGTGTCACCTTGTAAGGTGGTATAGTATGCGGGAAGGGGCACATGAGTTTCATCAGGGTCAGAATCTGGCTCAGTAGACTGCAAGGGCAATGCAGTGCTCTGGGTGAATGTACCAGCAGAATCATATAGCACTGGCTGTGCATCAGTGCACTCTATGTCATATTCATCTTGGACTGGGGAATTCAGGTTTTCACTTGATACAGTAACTTAGGCATGGTATGTGAAAAGAGCTCCAGGGAGTAATCTGAAGTATGGCCTGCCGCATCCTTCACTTTTGGTGGGGGTGAAGGACACAGGGAAATGTGTTGTTCCTGACCAGGAGCCTGCACTGATGACTCAGTGCTTGCAGTTTTTGAAACTTCAGGAGAGGAGGCGATAGAGCTGGAGGCTGTTTCGGCAATGTAAGCAAAAACCTGTTCCTGATGCTCCGGCTTTAAAAGCGGTTTACCTACTCCCAGAAAAGGGAGCCTTACAGGCATTGTGGAGCCTGACGATGACGCAGGCTCAACACCTCCTGCCCTAGGTGCTATTGTGCTTTAGGCACTACCAGCAGATGCACCACCACCACCATCAGTACCAGCTGGCCCCCCCGCCCACGTCTGCGGCCTCTTCCACCATACTTCCTCATGTTTGGGAAAATGTACTAAAAATACCA
This sequence comes from Dendrobates tinctorius, assembly GCF_039654945.1. Classification (NCBI taxonomy): domain Eukaryota; kingdom Metazoa; phylum Chordata; class Amphibia; order Anura; family Dendrobatidae; genus Dendrobates; species Dendrobates tinctorius. Next base: position 79,673,291 of record NW_027361676.1, read on the forward strand.
GCAGATATATTGTACTGTATGAGGAGCGTACAACTGTATACAATGTAGGGGAAAATTTAAATCTCTGTATTTATTTCCGGAGTCACACACAGACGCTCACTCAGTCTGTATTTGACCGTGATACAAACAGCAGATATATGGTACTGTATGAGGAGCGTACAACTGTATACGGTGTAGGGAAAATTTAAATCTCCGTATACATCTCTGGAGTCACACACAGACGCTCACTCAGTCTGTATTTGACCGTAATACAAACAGCAGATATACAGTACTATTTGAGGAGCGTACAACTGTATTCGGTGTAGGGAAAATTTAAATCTCCGTATATATTTCTGGAGTCACACACAGACGCTCACTCATTCTGTATTTGACCGTGATACAAACAGCAGACATACGGTACTGTATGAGGAGCATACAACTGTATACGGTGTAGGGGAAAATTTAAATCTCTGTATACATTTCCAGAGTCACACACAGACGCTCACTCAGTCTGTATTTGACCGTGATACAAATAGCAGATATACAGTACTGTATGAGGAGCGTACAGCTGTATACGGTGTAGGGGAAAATTTAAATCTCCGTATATATTTCCAGAGTCACACACAGATGCTCACTCAGTCTGTATTTGACCGTTATACAAACAGCAGATATACGGTACTGTATGATGAGCGTACAGCTGTATATGGTGTAGGGGAAAATTTAAATCTCCGTATATATTTCCAGAGTCACACACAGATAGTCAGCATGTATTTGTCCGTGATACCAGCCGGTACACGGTAGTGTGTGAGGAGCATACAGCTCTATACGGTGTGGGAAAAAATGAACGGTCAGTAACTGTGCAGAAAAATAGAATAAAAGTATTAGTGCTGTGTAAATAGCAGTCTGCTCAGCAGTGTACACACAACAATACAGCTATCAGGCAGCCTTATAACCAGCGCTGCTGCACACAAGAAAATCCTCCCCTGTCACTGCACACTAACTGTACAGCACAATTGCTATCAGCACAAGCACATAAGAACTTCTTATATCTTTACAGCCCTAACTCTCTCCCTACTGATGAACAGCAACCTCTCCCTACTGTTAAGATTGATAGAAGTAAAATGGAGGTCGGTGGTCAGGGCTTTTATTGACACTATGACACCCCCCAAAGCAAGTCAATCACTGCAATGTCCTACTCTGCGATGGTGGAGGACGCTTCACATGTCATCTCATTGCCCAAAGTGTATGTCCTTGCTCATTGGCTGAAAAAAAGGCACCTGCAAGCATTCTGGGAAATCCGACTTCGGCAATCATTTTGCCGACCGCATTGGCCGACTTCACGATATGGTCGAGTTTCGGTCGGCGAAATCCGACTTTGGCATAAGTCGGCGACTTATGAATCTGGCCAACCTGTTTCGCTCAACTCTACTCATCACTGCTGCCACAACCACTGCAACATGTGCAGAGCAAAATTCAACCTTGTCAGAACATCACTAATTAAATGGTGCGAACGTCGGAAATGAGGACACAGTGACCTTGTTTTCTGTAGCAGCACATCCAGACCAGGATAGTGGCATATAAATTGCTGTACCACCAGGTTGCAGATGTGAGCCATGTAAGGCATGTTTGTGAGGTTGCCACAATGTAGGGCCATCACCAGGTTTCCACTGTTATCACAAACGGCATTCCTGGCTTCTGGTTGAGTGGAGACAACCTTTGCACTAATTTGGCCTGGATACCTGTCCACATCTCTTGAGCAGTGTGACTGTGATTTCCAAGGCATATTAATTTAAACACTGCCTGATTGCGGTGAGTCATGTTTGCGCATTACAGAAGTGGAGGAGATTCTATCTGCATAGTTGGAACGCGTGTCTAATTAAGAGAAAGGTTGCGGGTAAAGGTGGAGGCTGTAGAGAACATGGAGGAGGCAGAAGCAGTGTAGGAACTTTTAGATCCACAGGTTTGTCCCACATGCCTTAGGGATTCAAATGCTTGTGGAGCAGCCCCTTGACAGCCTGCCCTCACATCCACAAGAGTCACCCAGTGCTCAGTAAGCAAGATGTCATGCCCCTTCTCACGTTATCTTGTCCAGGTGTCAGTGGTGAAATGTACCCTGGCAGACATAGATTTTTTCAGGGAATGGGTGATGTTATCTTTGACCAGCTGGTGTAGCACAGGCACAGCTTTCTTTGAGAAGTAATGGTGACAGGGCAACTGGTACTGGGGGACTGTGACGGCCATCACCTTTTGGAAACCATCTGTATCCACCAATCGGAAAGGCAGCATTTCCATGGCCAGCAGATTGGAGATAGTGTAGTTCAAGCTGTCAGCTTTTCCACATGTAGGAGGAAACATTATTTTACGTGACCACAATTGCGGAACCAAGAGTTTGCTGTAATACCGAGAGAGGACAGAGTACAGAGAACAGGATAAACTGTTGAACTGTGAGTGAGGTGCAGGAGATGTTATGGTGGATTGGGAAAGATGTGCTAGGTGACACATAAGCAGCAGTCATGTCTATTTCTGTAACAGCTGACCGATTCTCACTCACCCTGACTGTCGTGGTTAACAATTGTAGTTTCTGCAGCCTGTGGCCTGTTTGTGAACATTTGGAATGGTGAAGGAGGAGGAAGAAGCAGCAGATAGGGTTGATGGGACATCCAATAGTTGTCGAGTCCTGCTTGTCTGCATTTTAGAGCAGTGAGATTCCTACACTAAGGCATGTTGATCACGCATGTGCTGGTTCATGAACGTAGTTGTCAAATTATTGCAATTTTTACTTCTGATGAGTTTTTTGAAAATTTGACAGATAAAAGATATTGGGTCATCCTTTACGTTCTCAGATAAACATCAAGGCTAGGTAACCCTTGTTGTCCCTACTTACTGCACACTCACGACTGGCGCTGGTCACAGCCAGAATTGGGGCTAAGGATGCAGTGCTTGCCATTGTTGCGTCACTTCATGTCTGTGTAGAAAGCTGCAACGTAACCTCTTCATCTTCCACCTCCTCCACCTCATCTGCTGAGCGACTCAGCTGCATACTTCTGGGTTCACACCAAGTGGGATCTACAACCTCATTATCATTCTTTCTGTTCTCACACTCCTCACCCTGAGAGTCACCTTCCTCTTCCTGCCCTGACACCACAGTACAGTCCGTGTGCTCCTTTGGTATCTGAGTCTCATCAGGATCACCTCCACCCTTGGTTGCTAAAGTCTGATGATGAGGGTCTGGATTCTGCCTCATACCCTACTTTGTCAAGCCCTGGATCCAACATGCAAAAATCTTGGGCATTTTTTGAAGATGCTTTCCTCCTCTGGATTCTGTGATTGTTCGGAGCAGACCTCTGATGCCCAAGGAATATAATGTGTGAACAGCCCTGCAGAATGGCCCACTTGAGGCTTCCCACAGTCAGTTTGGCGTTTGGAAATTTTTGATGCATTGGGAAACAAGGTTGACTGGGCTGCCACTTCTGAAGATTGTACTGTGTGTGATGTTAAGGTGGAGGAAGAGGAGGAAAGGCCACTTGATGCAGTGCTTGACATCTACTCGATTACGTGCTGTTTCTGAGCCTCATCTACAAGGCGTACCGCTGTGTGGCTGCCAAAGAAAGGGAGTCGAGTAGCACGGCCAGTAGCAGGTCATCAGTGGTCTCTGGATAGGATGAGACGGTGTTTGTTAAGTTGAGATTCATTCACATTAACACCTAACCCACATACACATAGAACACCAAGCCTTTTCCCCCTTCCACCACAACTTTGCTTTATCCCATTCATGTTGTAAGAAGCCTTCCCGTATAGTACCCTGCTGTTTCACAACCTTAGGCCCACAGCTGTCAGCCACCTGTCACTTAATGAACAATCACTGTTTATTTTCTTAGATAGTGTACCTGAATAACACTTTTATGTCTAACGATTTTCATGTGGAAAGACAGCCTTATGATTTGCCCTGAAACACAGTATTAGCACAAACGATTCAGAGTAGCTTATTGGGCCTCATGGCGGCAACACTATATTAGACCTAACAATTATTATGAGGAAATCTGGCCTTCTGATTTGCCACTGGAACATAGTTTTAGCACAAACAATTAGGAGTAGCTAATTGGCCCTCATGGATGCAACGCCATATTAGGCCTAGGAAGAAGGTTTATCTTTGTACCGTGTTAGCCAGTAGATAGAAAATATTGAGAATTAAGAGTCCTCAGTGGTTGATACCTTTTAATGGCTAACTGAAAAGATCTGAATAAACATGTGATTCTTCAGATTATAATTATGCAAATTGTCTCTTCAGAGAGGAAGAGGACTAGAACTCTAGTGCCACCTTTTGATAGTAGCAATCCTAAAAGTCAATGTTGACCCTTTAACGAGCCTTGTTACATGACTTAGGATAAAAGCCAAGCCAGAATCTCAATTTGCAGACACTGTGTTTCAGGGTACTGCCTCTCGTCAGTGCAAAGTGTGAGATCTGGCTTGGATGTGAGAGAGGCATCTGACCAATATCAGATATCAGATTTTGTATTAGTCAATGCCTGATGAAGAGACCAGAGTAGTCTCGAAAGCTTGCAATTTGTTACCATCTGTTCAGTTAGCCATCAAAAGGTATCAACCACTGGGGACTCTTAATTCTGAATATTTTTCATATTAGGCCTTATGATTTTTGCTTGGAAATCAGGCTTTCTGATTTGCCATTGTAACTCAGATTTAGTACAAACTATTTGCAGTAGTTAATTGGACCTCCTGTCTGCACTACTATGTTAGGCCTAACAATTATTAAGTGGAAATCTGGCCTTCTGATTTACCACTGAAATACAGTTTTAGAACAAACAAATTGGAGCAGCTAATTGGGCCTCATGGCTGCAACACTATTTTAGGCCTAACAATCTTTAAGTGGAAGTCACTTTGAGGGGTGTACATGACAGAAAATACCCAAAAGTAACACCATTATAAAAACTGCAACCCTCAAGGTGCGCAAAACCACATTCAAGAAGTTTATTAACCCTTTGCTTGCTTCACAGGAACTGAAAAAATATGAAAGGAAAGAATTAAAATTTAACTTTTTTTTTGCAAACATTTTATTCAGAACCTATTTTTTTATTTTCACAAGTGTTAAAAAAGAAAATGAACCACAAAATTTGTTGTGCAATTTCTCCTGAGATACCCAATATGTGGGGGTAAACCACTGTTTTGGCGCACGGCAGAGCTTGGAAGGGAAGGAGCGCCGTTTGACTTTTTCAATGCAGAATTGGCTGGGATTGAGATAGGACGCCGTGTCACGTTTGGGGAGTCCCTGATGTGCCTAAACGGTGGAAACCCCCAAACAAGTGACACCATTTTGGAAACAAGAACACTTAAGGAACTTATCTAGATGTGTGGTGAGCACTTTGATCCCCCAAGTGCTTCGCAGAAGTTTATAACGTTGAGCCATGAAAAAAAAATCATATTTTTTTCCACAAAAACGAAATTTTTGCCCCCAAATTTTTATTTTTACAAGGGTAACAGGAGAAAATAGACCACAAAAGTTATTGTGCAATCTGTCTTGAGTACGCCAATACCCGATATGTGGGGTTAAACCACTGTTTCGGCGCACGACAGAGCTCGGAAGGGAATGAGCGAGGTTGACTTTTTCAATACAGAATTGGCTGGAATTGAGATCAGATGCCATGTCACATTTGGAGAACCCCTGATGTGCCTAAACAGTGGAAATCCCCCACAAGTGACAATATTTTGGAAACTAGACTTTTTTTTCCACAAAAATTATGTTTTCACCCCCAAATTTTTACTTTCACAAGGGTAACAGGAGAAATTGGACCAAAAACGTTGTTGTGCACTTTGTCCTGAGTACGCAGATACCCCATATGTGGGAGGAACCATTGTTTGGGTGCATGGCAGGGTTCGGAAGGGAAGGAGCGTCGTTTTGGAATGCAGACTTTGATGGAATGGTCGGTGGGCATCATGTTGCATTTGCAGAGCCCTTGATGTGCCTAAACAGTAGAAACCCCACCACAAGTGAACACATTTTGGAAAATAGACCCTCCAAGGAGCTTATCTAGAAGTGTGGTGAGCAGTTTAAACTCCCAAGTGCTTCACAGAAGTTTATAACACAGAGCCGTGAAAATCATTTTTTCTTCCACAAAAATGATTTTTTAGCCCCCAATTTTTTATTTTCCCAAGTGACCACCAAAGTTATTGTGCAATTTGCCCTGCGTACGCTGATGCCCCATATGTGGGGGAAACCACTGTTTGGGTGCACGGCAGAGCTCAGAAGAGAGAGCACCATTTGCCTTTTTGAACGCAAAATTGGCTGGAAACAATGGTGGCTCCATGTCACGTTTGGAGACCCTCTGTTATGCCTAAACAGTGGAAACCCCACCAATTCTAACTCCAACCCTAACCCTAACACATCCCTAATCCTAATCCCAACCCTAACCATAACCCTAATCACAACCCTAACCTCAAAACACCCCAAACCCTAATCACAACCCTAACTCCAACACACCCCTAACCTATAATCCCAACCCTGAGGGTATGTTTCCACTCTGTGTGCTGGCAGCACTTTGTACACCGCGGATACCCAGCTCTGCCCAAAGTGCTGCCGGCTTTTGTACGCACGATGATTCCGGATGTATTCATTGAACACATGCGTAATCAACGCATCCTATCCATAGACTGGGCTATTTGTCTTGCGGAGACGGAGTGTCTCCACTAGATAAATATGTAAATCAACAGCCGCGGAGACACCATCACATGTTTCTCAACGCAAGCAATGACTAGCCAAGTCTTTCACCGGGAAGGAGCAACCACGGGAAGGGCATTCTCCAATGAAGGAAACCACCTATGCCAAAACATGGTATCCATCCACAGACAGCTGTTTCAGGGTATTGCCCCTCATCAGTGTGGAGTAGGAAACTGGCTAGTAGGAGCAATGCCTAGTAAAAGACTGTGGAAATGAGGATGAGTGACCTCATGGAGATCAACATCCAACACTGCAGAGACACCATCACGTTTCTCAACGCAGTGATGCTAGCGCAATGCCCCCATCCCTTATGGGAAATATGCAAAAACATGTAAATCAACTGCCACGGAGACACCATTTTCATTATGTATTTATTTTTTGCTAATTATGGTTTTTATTTAGTTTTTTTAGGATTCATTATCCGGTTTTCTTGGTGCATATGCGGGAGAATAAGTTGGAGATTTTTTATTGAAGATACAGACAGGAGAATTATTATAAAGTGAAGATAAGAGGAAAAGGAAGAAGAAATAATGTAATGTACTAGCGTCCGTCTTTTTGAAATATTTGATTTTTTTATTTATGTTTCACATGTTTTTTGTATGTATCATGTAATTATAATTATTATGTTTATTATTGCACCATATTATTGAGGTGTTTTATCACTTTCTCATTTTTTTCACTTATCAATTTCATACACATATTGTTATGTTTTGGCACGTTTTTATTATTTGCATATTTAATTGTGGCCGTTATAGTGTCATATGGCACGTCATCACTTTTCATTTATATTCTTTTTTACACATAATTTTACATGTACACTATATTGATATTGGTACAGTGCATTAAATTTTTCACAAAATTTTTTTTTATGAGATATAAATAATTCTAGGTAATTAGCCGCTGAGATATATTTCTTATATAAATCTATCCTTGGTATGTGGTCATGTGGTGTCTATTGATTATTGTATAGAGTTTACTCTAATTATGAATCTTTTTATGATATACTTAGAAACGCCACATGATTTATATTCCTCTGTGAGATGGAGTGGTTCTCCGACGTATGCGTCCTGAGCTCTTTAGGGAAACCCCATCCCCGGCTTCATAATACTCAGTGCGCATGTCAAAATGACATCAAAAGGGGATTTCCCCATGACGTGCGCTCTCGGTGAATGCTGGGTGATGGTGGGCGTCCTCTGGTGATGACGTCAGGACGCATGCGCAGTAGGGACGTCTCACTCCATCTTGTTCACTATAAAAGACCAGATAAATGTGCAATGGCGTATCCCTTTTGATAAAGCCAAGGGCGAAACGCGCGTCAAGGGTGACACGTGGCTCCAGAGCAACCAGGCACCATACTATATGTGTAAGCGTTAAGAAGCAGTGATTTTACTTGGCTCTTTTTGGCATCTTTATTGGCAGCACTTTGTGGGTTGGTTCCTATATATATGTAGCGCTACTGGTTTTTATGGTTGGTTACCATTACACTCGGTGTAAAATAATTTTATTATGTGCCATTAAAGTTTTTTCTGCCTGTATACATGTAACAGTACCGCTTTTTTATGGTCATTATAACACTTTTGTGTAAAATAATTTTATTATGTGCCATTAAAGAGGCTTGTTGCCTTGGTTTGCACTGGGTACATATACCAACTAGGGCTGTATGATATACTCAATTTTAATCAATTTTTGTACACATTTATTTGTAATTAATTAATAAAGACTATTTTCACTCTATTAATTGTTGTGCACTTCATTATATGTCTTGCACTCCTTTTTCTTCTTTTGGCATATCCTTCCGCACTGTATTCCTCCGCCACTGTAAAAAAATAGTCCCTAGTTTCACTTTATGGCAAAAGCTGTGTGAGAAAGTTCCCAGGCAGCTTTTGCCATAAAGTGAGACTAGGGACTATTTTTTTTAAAGTGGCGGAGGAATACAGTGTGGAAGGATACCTACCTTCCGTCATTGGATTATTGAAGCCCCTAGAGAGCGGTCGCATCAGCTGATGCTGCTGTTCTCCACGGGAAATCGGCGTGGGACACTCACTCGTGGATATCTGTGGATCAGAGAGTATTTGGTGGTTTGTTTTTTTCTAAATTCTTTCATAGATGACACTGGCTTCGGGGATCAAAGTGACAAGTGATGGTATGTACTCTATGTTATATGTACTGTACGTCTATATGTATGTACTGTATGAATGTATGAATGTATTGTATGTAGTATGTATGTATGTTGTATGAATGTATTGTATGTAGTATGTATGTTGTATGAATGTAGTATATATGTAGTACGTATGTAGTATGTATGTATGTTGTATGAATGTAGTATATATGTAGCATGTATGTAGTATGTGGTATATACATATGTTGTATGAATGTATGAATGTATTGTATGTAGTATGTATGTTGTATGAATGTAGTATATATGTAGTATGTATGTAGTATGTAGTATGTATGTATGTTGTATGAATGTAGTATATATGTAGCATGTATGTAGTATGTAGTTTTTATGTATGTTGTATGAATGTAGTATATATGTAGCATGTATGTTGTATGTATGTATGTTGTATGAATGTAGTATATATGTAGTATGTATGTATGTATGTTGTATGAATGTAGTATATATGTATGTAGCATGTAGTATGTATGTATGCTGTATGAATGTTGTATGTTGTATAAATGTAGTATATATGTAGTATGTATGTAGTATGTATGTATTTATGTTGTATGAATGTAGTATATATGTAGCATGTATGTAGTATGTGGTATGTATGAATGTAGTATGTATGTATGTTGTATGAATGTAGTATATATGTAGTATGTATGTAGTATGTATGTTGTATGAATGTATTATATATGTAGCATGTATGTTGTTTGTAGTATGTATGAATGTAGTATATATGTAGTATGTATGTAGTATGTAGTATATATGTATGTTGTATGAATGTAGTATGTATGTTGTATGTAGTATGTATGTATGTATGTTGTATGAATGTAGTATATATGTAGTATGTATGTAGTATGTAGCATGTATGTTGTATGTAGTATGTATGTTGTATGAAGGTAGTATATATGTAGTATATATGTAAGCTGTATGAATGTAGTATATATGTAGCATAGAATCATAGAATCATAGAGTTGGAAGGGACCTCCTGGGCCATCTGGTCCAACCCCCTGCTCAAAGCAGGATTCGCTAAATCATCCCAGTCAGATGTCTGTCCAGCCTCTGTTTGAAGACTTCCATTGAAGGAGAACTCACCACTTCTCGTGGCAGCCTGTTCCACTCATTGATCACTCTAACTGTCAAAAAGTTTTTTCTAATATCTAATCTGTGTCTCCTCCCATTCAGTTTCATCCCATTGCTTCTAGTCTTTCCTTGTGCAAATGAGAATAAAGTTGATCCTTCTACAATGTGACAGCCCTTTAGATATTTGTAGACAGCAATTAAGTCTCCTCTCAGTCTTCTCTTTTGCAAACTAAACATTCCCAAATCCTGCAACCTTTCCTCATAAGACAGGGTTTGCAGACCGGTCACCATTCTGGTCGCTCTTTTCTGAACTTGCTCCAGTTTGTTGATGTCTTTTTTAAAATGTGGTGCCCAAAACTGGACACAATATTCCAGATGAGGTCTGACCAAACAGGAGTAGAGGGAAATAATGACTTCACGTGATCTAGACTGTATGCTTCTGTTAATACATCCTAGAACTGCATTTGCCTTTTTTGCTCCTGCATCACACTGTTGACTCATATTCAGTCTGTGATCTATTAGTATACCCAAGTCTTTTTCACATGTGCTGTCACTTAGCCCTATTCCTCCCATTCTATATATGCTTTTTTCATTTTTATTGCCCAGATGTAGTACTTTGCATTTCTCCCTGTTAAAAACCATTCTGTTAGTTACTGCCCACTTCTCCAGTTTATTTAAATCTTTTTGAATCCTCTCTCTCTCTTCTCTAGTATTAGCTATCCCTCCTAGCTTTGTGTCATCAGCAAATTTAATCAGTTTACCCTCAATTCCTTCATCTAAATCGTTGATAAAGATGTTGAACATGTATGTAGTATGTAGTATATATGTAGTATGTATGTTGTATGTATGTATGTTGTATGAATGTAGTATATATGTAGTAAATATGTATGTTGTATGAATGTAGTATGTATGTAGTATATATGTAGTATGTATATTGTATGAATGTAGTATATATGTAGTATGTATGTTGTATGTATGTTGTATGAATGTAGTATATGTGAAGTATGTATGTAGTATGTATATATATATATTTTTTTTACATTCAACACATTAGCCAGATGATGGGACTACTATTGTCCCATCATTGGCTAATGTGTCAATCACTGTCAGTGAAGCAGGCCTCGCCCGATGGGACTTGTAGTCCCATTGGACGATGCCTGCACACACACAAGACCACCGGCAGGCCCGCACAGACCACCGGCAGCCTGCACAGGCCCCCGGCAGCCGGCACAGACCACCGACAGCCCGCTCATGCCCCTGAGAGGCCCGTACAGACCACCGGCAGCCGGCACAGACCACCGACAGCCTGCACAGGCTCCTGAGAAGCCCGTACAGACCACCGGCAGGCCCGCACTGACCGCGCATCATGATGCGCACAGACCGCGCATCATGATGACATCATTTAAGCAGCCAATCACAGCCATGCCAATAGTTAACATGCCTACATGCCTAACAGGATGTGCCCACACTTCTGAGGATTCCCATTGGCTGAATCAAATCGAGCGGGCTCATTGCATTATGGGAACTTCCGATTCCGGTATCCGATATAGAAAAAATATCGGTACTCGATATCGGAAATCCGATACAGCTAATATCGGCCGATACCCGATATTTTCAGTATCGGAATGCTCAACACTAGTGATCACCTAATCAGAAGCACATTAAGTAGAATGAGGTGTACTCTGGCTGGATTTCAACTGACACTGGAATGGAATGACTGTCAGACATGAGGAAAATCTGATTTTTTAAAAAACTATGCAGTGGCCTCTTAATTTTTGCCAGAGTTGCTATATATATATATATATATATATATATATATATATATTGTAGGTGAAGAGCCCGGCGTTGCCTGGGCATAGTAACCAACTGTGGTTATTTATAACAAATTATAATGATTATATTGCACATAAAAACATTTCACATCATATATTCAACACTACAGATTTGCAACACAAATTAACTAAATGATTACCCAAGTATTGATAGTATTTTATTTTCAACTCATTCAAGAGCCTTTTGATAAACAACATGTTTGGTTTTTCCTTTCGGTGCAAAGATGAACAGATTTTTGGCAGTTCCAACTCTTGAACAGATCACGTAAACTTGACCATGAGAAAAGCATGGAGATTGCAAATCAATCACTACTACTTAAATCGATCCCTACTACTTTCAAGGACTGTCCCTGAGCATTGTTAATGGACATTGCAAATAGCAGTTGAACTGGAAACTGGAGGCGTTTTAAATCAAAAATCAAATCAGATGGAATGAGTGGAATTCTTGAAATGAAAATGTCCTCTCCTTTTGCACATTCTGTATTTGAGCTGTGTATCTAACCCTATCCTGTGTGATAATGTCTGCTGAGCTGTGTACCTAATCCTCTCCTGTGTGATACTTTCTGCTGAGCTGTGTATCTAATCCTGTAGTGTGTTACTGACTGCTCAGCCATGTATCTAATCCTATCCTGTGTGATATTGACTGCTGAGCAGTGTATCTAATCCTATCCTGTGTGATACCATCTGCTGAGCCGTGTATCTAATCCTATCCTGTGTGATACTTACTGCTGAACTGTGTACCTAATCCTATCATGTGTGTTACTGACTGCTCAGCCGTGTATCTAATCCTATCCTGTGTGATACTGACTGCTGAGCCGTGTATCTAATCCTATGCTGTGTGATACTGTCTGCCGAGCCGTGTAGCTAATACTATTCTGTGTGATACTGTGTGCTGAGTTGTGTATCTAATCCTATCCTGTGTGATACTGACTGCTGAGCTGTGTATCTAATCCTATCCTGTGTGATACTGACTGCTGAGCTGTGTATCTAATCCTATCCTGTGTGATACTGACTGCTGAGCTATGCGTCTAATCCTCTCCTGTATGATACTGACTGCTGAGCAGTGTATCTAATCCTATCCTGTGTGATACTGGGCTCCCCCCTGCAGTCTGTGTCAGAGTGTGGTCTGTGTTGGCACGGTAATAAATTGTGTTATTTCCAGTTTTACAGAAGGACAATAACACCATAGAAATGATAAGAATAATAGGCCTCAGTTACCACAACTGTCTACAAAGAAAACTGTTGCTGAGAGCAACCAATCACAGCTCATTTTTCATCTTTTAAACAGCTCTGGGACAGCGTGACAAGTTTTGAGTGGCGACTCTTGTGTTCCGACTTTTATGTGGCGAGGTTGGTGTATGTGTGGTGAAATGTGTGCTGAGGGTGGTATATGTGTTGAAGCACGTGGTAGTGTGTGGCGCATTTTGTGGGTGTGTTCATATCCCCGTGTGTGGTGAGTATCCCATGTCAGGGCCCCACCTTAGCAACTGTGCGATATATACTCTTTGGCGCCATCGCTCTCATTTTTTCAGTCCCCCTTGTTCACATCTGGCAGCTGTCAATTTGCCTCCAACACTTTTCCTTTCACTTTTTCCCCACTATGGGCAAAATTGTTTGGTGAATTGGAATGCGCGGGGTGAAAATTTCACCTCACAACATAGCCTATGACGCTCTCTGGGTCCAGACGTGTGACTGTGCAAAATTTTTTGGCTGTAGCTACAACGGTGCAGATGCCAATCCTGGACATACACACATACATACATACACTTTTTCCCCATTATGTACCTAGGGGCAAAATTGTTTGGTGAATTGGAATGCACGGGGTTATAATTTCACCTCACAACATAGCCTATGATGCTCTTGGGGTTGAGACGTGTGACTGTGCAAAATTTTGTCGCTGTAGCTGCAACGGTGCAGATGCCAATCCCGGACAAACACACATACATACAAACATACGCACACACACACACACATTGAGCTTTATATATTAGATATATATAGATATAGTCCTCAAGATGAAAGCAGCACGTTTCGGTCCTGGGAGTTATGGACCTTGCTTGAGAAAGGTCCACAACTCCCAGGACTGAAACGTCACTGTATGGGCAACTAGCCAGATGGGCTAAAAAATAGCACTTTGACTGGATTTCTTTTGGTGCGCTGCTGTCATCTTGAGGACTATTTTTGAGGTTTGGTATATGCTGCTTTTTCCCTTTTTTCATACACACACATATATATATATATATATATATATATATATATATATATATATATATAAAACCTTCCATCTCAACCCCAATGGGTGTGGTCTTTTTTGTCCTTTCTCATTCTTGGGTCGTCTACCAGAGGCTTGGGAGTTTGAGGGTTCTGCACAAGATCTTAGTTGTTCCCAGTATTGCACTTTTCTGGACAGGGAGTTCAGATGTTACTCCTGGGATCTGTGGTAGCCATTTTCCCAACTTAGGGGTCACTGGTCATATCACCTTCCACATCTTCTCCAGTTCTTCTTTGAGGCCCTGGTATTTCTCCACCTTTTCATATTCCTTCTTTCTGATGTTGTCACTTGGCACTGCCACATCTATTATCATTGCTGTCTTCTGATCCTTGTCTACTATCACAATGTCTGGTTGGTTAGCCAACACCTGCTTATCTGTCTGAATCTTGTAGTCCCACAGGATTTTAGCTTTTTCGTTCTCCACCAAATTCTCTGGGGTCTCCCACCTGGACTTAGGGGGACTTAGCCCTAATGCTGTGCAGAAGTTCCTGTATACAATTCCCGCTACTTAGTGGTGGCGTTTGGTAAACGCTGTTCCTGCTTGCATTTTGTATACTGCCACTATGGGTTGGACTGTTTCTGAGGTTTCTTTGCATAGTCTGCATGTTGGGTCTTGTCTTGTGTGGTATATTCCTGCTTTTATTGATCTGGTTCATAGTGCTTACTCTTGTGAGGCTATGATTAGTGCCTCTGTGCTGCCTTGGAGTCCAGCTTTCTCCAGCCATTGGTAGGATTTCTCCATGACAACCACCTCCATTTTATGTCAATGGTATTTCCCATGCAGTGGTTTTTATTGCCATGGCGCTTCATGTTCCTGTTCTTCCTAGCAGAACTGCTGTTGTTGCTGCCTGAGGCTTTCTCCCAGCATCTCATCTTTTGGTGCCATTTTTATGATGTATTCCTGGCTACTTCTTGTTTCATTCGTGATGGTGGCTTGGATGCTTATCAAGCTTTCAACCACCCTCCTTTCTGTTGATATACAATCTTTGGGTGCTTGAGTTAGGGTCGAGACCTCCTTGCATTGTAAAGAGCTTTCGTGTCTTAACTTCTACAGCTTCCGTCTCTTCTTTTGGCCAGCACACTATGCCAGCAGGGTATGTGATAACTGGCAGGGCATATGTATTGATGACACAGATTTTATCCTTCCAACTGAGCAGGTCCCCCAGGACCTGTCTTACCCTTTGATAGTATTTGGATGTTGCTGCTTTCCTTGCCTCCTCATCGTGGTTACCGCATCCCTGTGGGATGCTGAGGTACTTGTAGCATGTCTGTACATCTGCTATGTGCCCTGCTGGTAATTCCACTTCATCAGTAAACTACCTTGCCTCTTTATTACCAACCGGCTGCACTTCTCCAGTACGAAGTACGATGTCTTCACTGTAGAGCCTTGACAGGTGGATCAGTGAATTGATATCTTGTTTGTTTTTCACATACAGCTTTATGTCACCCATGTAGAGGAGGTGGCTGATGATGCTTCCACTCTTGAACTTGTATCCATAGGCAGACTCTGTAATTATCTGACTGAGGGGGTTCAGGCTTATGCAGAACAGCAATGGGGACAGTATATCACCTTGGTATATGCCACTTTTGATGGTCACTTTTGCGAGTTGTCTTGAGTTGACTAACAATGTTCTCCATAGCCTCATTGAGTTTCTGAGGAAGGTTCTTAATTTCCTGCTGACAATGTGGAGAGCCAAGCATTCACAGATCTATGTATGTGGCATTGAGTCATAGGCTTTCCTGTAGTCAATCCATGCTGTACTGAGATTGGTCTGTCTGGATCTTGAGTCTTGAGCGACTGCTCTATCCAATGCGAGCTGGTGCTTGGAGCCTCTGCTGTTGGTCCCAATGCCTTTCTGAGCTAGATTCATGTACTGGATCATATGGTTCTGTAGCTTGGTGGCTATGATGTCTGACAGGATTTTCCATGTTGTTGTAAGGCATGTCATTGGGTGGTAGTTGGATGGTTCCCTTGTGAGGATCCTTCATGATCAGCACTGTTCTTCCTTGTGTTAGCCAAGCTGGATGGTGGCCTGTTAATACCAGTTGGTTCATCTGCTTAGTTTTGCGTACATGTACCACTGTAAATTTCTTTAGCCAGTAGGTGTGAATCATGTCTGGGCCAAGTATTATCCAGCTCTTCATGTTCTTGATGCACTGTTGGATGTCTGCTTCTGTAATGATGACTGGTTCTTGCTCTAGGTGGTTACTGTGTTTTATTCTCAGACCTTGCAGCCACATTGCACTGGTGTTGTGCATTTTTCCTTCTCCCATATGTTTCTCCAGTATTGTTCAGTTTCTGCTATTGGTGGAGTTACTGCCTTTGTGCTGTTACTCTGTAGTTGGGAGTACACCTTGGATGGTTTTTTGGAGAACAGGGCATTTATCTTCTTAGCCTCAGCTTCTCTAGTGTATCTCCCTAGCATTGCAGAGACTGCTGTGAACTTTTGTTTAACAGTCTCTAGGGCTTCATTTGGGGTCAGGCCTTTGTACTTGTCCAGCTTGGACTATATACCAGTGAAAAAATACACAAAAGAAAAAGTGTTGGACTACACCTCCCTTGCCTCTTCCACCTATACGACCATTTCCTCCTCTTCCTCCACTTAAACCTACGCCTCCTGGTTCTAGATTATTAGTTTTAGTTTGGTAAATTCTCAGTTGTTTAAAGCTTGTTCTATAAAAAAAAATTAAAAAGAAAAAAATATATAAAAACTATGAAAAAAAGAGAAAACAAAAATCAGTTCTGGATTACTTCTCCGTTGCCACTTCCACCTATAGCACAATGTCCACCTCCTCATCCACTTGGACCTGTTCCTTATGGTTCAAGATTATTATTTATAATTCTACCCTGCTTAGCTTAGGGAAAGGATGCAGTTGTAGTTAGCGTCAGTATTAATTTTTGAAAGTGCTCAAAAACACTTTGCATTCTACATCCTGCATGCTACATCTGTGATAGTACTGTGTGTATCCAAAAGATTTTACAATCTGCAACCATGTTGGTAGGAGTTATGTGGATCTATTCACATTTTTGTACTCTTATGCAACCATTTCTGTGATAGTATGTAGAAAAAGCTGCTGTGTGTACTTTGCAACCCATATCTCTGGGAGTACTTTGCCAAGTGCTGTTCTGTGTGTAGGGGGTGGAATGACCTATGGACCTGTCTGATAAAGGGGGACATGTAAAGAAATGATGTATACAATGCTTTATTCTGACTTGTATGTGTAGGTATGGGACAACAGCTAGAATTTGAAAAGACAGTGTAGTATCGGGTATTGGCCACAAGATGGAGACATAGAGTAGTGAGAAAAGTACTCAGCAGCTTTAGGCTGGGGAACTGCATAGTTATAGTGGGCGAAGTTACGGGACAGAGAAGGGGATTTCCAGAAGAAGGAGCTATAAGAAAGGAGAGTCCCAGGGGCAGGGCAGACACCCAGGAGGAAGAGAGAAGCGGGAAGAGCTCAGGAGAGGACAGAGGAAGGAGAAGCTTAGGAAAGACAGAAGAGAAAGAGACGGTTACTCAGAGAAGGGAGTGGCCCTGGGAGGACAGCTGCAGGATGGGATGGCAGTGACTAATGGAGATCTGGGGTACAGGACGGCTGGACACTGATGAGTGAGTAGGTGTTGCAGCAGGCAGACTTGGTCAGGGGAAGCACTGTGGCCGTGAGTCTAATGGCAGCCACAGTGAAGGAACCCAGGGATCTTCTCGAACAGAAGCAGAAGGAAGGTGACAGGTACCCAGGCCAGGGAGCAGAAACTGTTGTGTCTGCTGTGGATATCAAGAGGACACCCAATAAAGTTTGGACCTGACTGAATGGATTTCTGCATCTGTCTCCCATCTGTTCCGCAGCCGAAAGGTACCACCCCCCAGTCGGCACATCTACTACATGTGTACTCTGCAACCATGCCTGCTTTAGTAATTTCCCAAAAGCCACTGTGTGTACTCTGTAACCCTGTCTGTGGGAGTACTATGCACTTAAGCCACTGTATGCACTCTGCACAAATATTTGTCAGAGTACTTTGCCAAAAGCCACTATGTGTACTGTTTAACCTCATCTTTGGTAGTACTGTGCCAAAAGTCACTGTGTGTACTTTGCCATCTTCTTGGTACGAGCAGTGATCTTGAAAAATATTTCTATTCTGCAGCAGTCTCTTTGCCATTTGTAGGCCAAACAAATAAATTTACTGCAGCTGAAATTTGGAAGCTGTGGGGGAAATGTGGATACAATTTAGGTACTGTGCCCCTATCCTCTGTGGGTGATATTTTTAATTACCTTCCATGGAAATTCTCCATGCAGTGCAGGAGAAATTTGTAAGCTGCTTCTGTGGGGGTGCTCCATGCTCTGTGTGAAATTTTTTTAACTGGTCTGCCTGTAACAAGCCTCTTGGAGGACTGTCAGCTTGATCCATAATTATACTATTAGTTTTTCTTCAGAGTCTGTTGTTATGTATGCTTCTGGAGCTGAAAGTTCGGAGCTCTGGGGGAAAAGTGAAAACAAGCTCTGTGGGTGAAATTCTCAATCATCTTATATGAGGGTACTCTGCCCCATGCTCTGTGGGTGAAATTTGCAACCTGCTTCTGTGGGTGTACTGTTCCCCATGCTTTGTAGGTGAAATTTTTAACTGGACTGCCAGTAGCAAGCTCCATGGAGGATGACCAGTTTGATCCAAAATCATACTACCAGTCTTTCGTCGACATCTGCTGCCTGTAATGTATGCTACTGGAGATGAAATTCTGGAGCTTTGGGGGAAATGTGAAAACATGCTCTGTGGGTGACATTTTGTATCAGCTTCTGTGGGGGTACTGTGCTCCATGCTCTGTAGCTGAAATTTTTTACTGGAATGCCAGTAGCAAGTCTCTCAGCGGACCACCAGCTCAATCCAAAATTATACAACCAGATTTTCATTGGCGGATGCTGTAATGTATGCTATTGGAGCTGAAATTTTAAAGCTTTTGGGAAATGTGAAAACATGCTCTGTGGGTGCCATTTTTAATCACCTTCTATGGGGATATTCTACTACTGGTTCTGTTGGTGAAATTAGTAAGCTGCTTTTGTGGGGGTACTCTGCCCCCTGTTCAGTGGCTGAAATTCGTAATCTACTTCCGTGGAGGTACTCTGCCCCATATTAAGTGATTAGAATTTTTAATCACCTTCTGTGGGTGTACTCTGCCCCATGCTCTGTTGGTGAAATTAGTAAGCTGCTTCTGTGGAGATTCTCTTCCCTGTGCTCTGCCCTTACTCCGTCCATTTTACAACCATTTTGCAGCACTGATACTTAGGTTCCCATTGACTTATACTAAGTTTGGCGTCCTGAGTCAAGTTCAGGTCCCGAACGGGATCTGGGACTTTAAAAATTGTCGGTCCATATCCGCTGAACCCGAATATCCACGGATCCCCTTATCCCTATTAATGACATCTCCTGAGACTTTCATGTCAACAGCACCTCGGGAAATATATTTACTTAGAAAATTGTGGACTTGTTCAATATTTATTTTACTCATTTTAGAAACCGATATCACTGTGCACCTATTCTATTTACGTAGTGGATTACCCAATTTGAATTAAATATGAATGTCTGCTTTTTTTTCAAATAGCATACACAGCAAGGGCAGCTAAGCTGTTAATGCACTGCATCCCCCATCAAGGAGGAAATTATTATGTCTGCTCAGTCAATCAATGATAATTTACAATAGTCATTAAATAGCAAAATTATGAATCCTCAGTGCTGAAGTTGCTTATTGTAGTAACTGACAAATATAGCTTTAACATATGTTGCTCTTTACAATGCACACAATCTTTACCACTTCTATTTTACGGCTCTCAATAACAAATGCTATAGACATGTATGTTTAGTTTTATCTATATTCAAAGCAATTGTGATGATAAATGAATATTTGCATCATCAATTGCATAAAACAACAAACGCAGCACGTCACGTCTGATGCGCTCTGTAATAATATTTCCATCCTGTGATTAGCAGAGTGTGCTCGCATCTGGCTGACACAGTATCTAACACAGTAGTGCACTAGTAATGTTTTTTTAGAACCATGAAGAATAAATCAAATGATATGAATAGTGCTGAGATGAGAGGTTCAGTAAATGAATAAAGGGAGGCCGCTTTAAATTATGCAGACTAAGAAGTCTGTCTTTTATCTTCCCTGATGTAGGATGTATGCATTAGCAGCAGTGCAAATAATGCAATAAGGGTTAAAACGAGGAGTAAATGTATAGTAAATTTCAAAGTAAGTGAAACGGAATATATGTCCAAGATTGTGAATAACTTTACCGATCAAAAGATTAAACATCCAGACAAATATTGTGTAGGTTTGCCCCTTTGAAATATGGTTTGTGTAAGACCCAAAGGTGTCTTATGGTATCTGCAGATTGTTTAAGTGCTATAAGCTGTGAGGTTCTGCTACTATTGATTGAACTTGCTTTTAAAGCACATTCTACATATAATTTGTACTATACATTTTAGATTTCTGGAATTTGAAGGCCAAGTCAAAACTCTTAGGACCCGATTCATTAAGACTTGTGTATTCACATAAAAGGCATGCATGAATAAGATGCACCAAATTCATTAAGAGTTACATGCCACTTAAAGAATTTGGCGCATCTTATCTGTGTCATGCACCTCTCCAGAAATATAACTCCAATAAGGGACTAGAGAATCATTTATAGCATAATGCAATGTTCATGAACTTGACGGCGGCGTAGCCAAGGTAAATCCCGGCTTTTTCCCAGCCCCAAATTTGATGTGAAAGTGCCTGAAATCGCAAAAACCTTTACACAATTTCAGGTTGCCCAAAAATGTTCCTACTTTTTAAGTTTTTAAGTTTTCTTAATAAAAATTTTGATTAATCGGGGTCTTAATTCTTCATTGTGTTCTTCACACCATTGGTGAATAGGTTTTGCAGTGTTGCAAGGAACATTTTTCAATTAAAAGAGTAAGCCTTTGTTATTAGAAAATACAAATTTTCTATGAAGGGATATACTAATTTTCAGCACTATTCAATTCAATGGTATCCAGTATGTTGAAGCAACATCTACATAGATGCAAGTACCCAATGTTTTCCAGCAGAGTAACATCAAGAGCACCATGCAGCTGGCATTAGATTACCTTCCCAGAGATATTACTCTTCACATGGTAATACATGAGCAGCATTTCACAAAAAAAAAATGAGACTAGCTTTTTTACGTATTTGGCATACATATTAGAGCCCTAACATAATTCAGGCCCCAAACCAGATTCTATTATTACTTATCCTTATCTAACTCACGCTTCATCTATCACAACCAAAGACATCCATCACTTTAAAGCCAAACTCATTTTAATTTCCTGTTCACTTCAATGCAGGGAATGATATTCATAAATTTGGAGGACCCTATGGTCACAACAGTCATAAAAACTTTGAGGAATTAGCAAGAAAAGTACAGTAGTAAGTTATATAAGTTGCATAGCTTTTAATTATAGAATGACTAAGTTTTTTTTTATTTCTTGCTAAATCCAGAATTTCATTTTTGGCCAGCTTTGAAAACTCATTTCCATTTACCCTATTAGGCTATGTGCCCACGTAGTGTTTTAAAACGCTCACTAAAAACCGCACTCCTTCCCAGAAATCGCGCGCTTTTTCCGCGCGATTTCACTGCGAT